>NC_089782.1:2215800-2522467 GCF_040412425.1 Macrobrachium rosenbergii
ATAAAATCTAACCATATCTTCCGTACGGACTGGTATTGTCGGATAGATGATGTCCGTAATTTTTGCATTAAGTACCTAGCAATGTTGGGCGAGTACTTTTCATGATAGATATTTTTTTAAAAATCCATACATGAAGGTCTCGGCTCAGAAAGGAGGATGCATAATCGACTTTCCCTCCTACTGTCCGGGATAGAACAGTGGACGATAGTGGAACTACTCATTTCGTCTGTTGTCAAAGTAATAGGAACCAGTACCTGTTTGGCCAGTTTGGGCTATTAAGTAAGCTGTCCCTTTGAAGGTTAGAAGTTTGCTCAAAACCTTCGAAATCTGGGACAATGGAGGAAAAAGATATCATCCTCCCCTTGTTCCAGTCTTTAGGAAGGCATCTCTTGCTGTTGCTTGACTGTCCAGGTTTGGAGACACATATATTAAGAGTTTGTGATCTTGTATGTGCGAACAGGTCCACTTCCGGTTGTGGAAGCATGTTGGCTATTGTTTGAAAAGAGTGGTTGTCCAACACCCACTCTGTTGAGGCTGTCGTTTTCCTTATATAAGAGAGTCTGCTATTACAGTGAGACTTCCTGTGAGGTAAATTGCAGACATGTGCTACCTCCTTGCTTGCGCCACCCGAAGGATGGCTCGCATTATCATATTGAGAGGAGGTGAACGTGATTGCAACCTCTTGATGTAGGATATTGTAGTTATGTTGTCTCTCTCTTCTGGAGGTTTGAGTTTTTTGAGACAAAAAGACAGCCATCAGCTCCAGGAAATTGCTATAAAAATTCCTCAGAGTAGCTGAAACCTCCCTGCCACCTGATGATCCTCCCAATGTCCTCCCAACCTGTCAATGATACATCTGTGTGTATTGTCACTCATACAGACAGAGGAGTCAGGGTGACCTCTTTTGCCAGAGATTCCTTCCAGATCCAAGACCAAAGTATCTCTCCAATCCCCAACTTTTTTAATCGTTTGATGAGGTTGGTCTCGCATCTTTTTTCTTGCATACGATAGCCAGAATTCGTTCACATTTTTAGTTGCAATCTAAGTATTGGATCTATTGTTGATGTGAACTGCAGCAGGCCCATCATGCATTCTGATTGCCATCTGGAAACTCTGGACTGTGTAAGGAACCTTTTGATGACTTGCCTTATTCTGTTTTGAGTATGATGGGGAGAGGCAACAGGCTGTGAAGAGTATCCCAACACAGTCCTGGCCACTGAAAGTGTGTGCTAGGTGTGAGGTAGGATGGTTTCAAATTTATTATATAAAACTTTTTGACTGTAGTCTGTTGACCATTGCTCTTAGGGTTTTCAAGCACTCTTCTTGTGGGCCCCCAGATCAACCAGTTGTCTAGGTAGGGTATTAGTTGTATTCCTTTTTGTTTGAGCTCTTGAATGAATGCTGTTGCTAATTTTGTAAAATATTTTTTAGGCAGTGTTTAGCCCTAAGGGCGTGACTTTGAATCTGTACGTATCTTTTCACTATCCGGAACCTTAGGAAGGGGCGGAGGGGAATGGCTATAGGGGTGTGCCAGTATGCATCTTTCAGATCTTTAGAAACTGTCTAAGCCCCTTTTGGAATGATTCAATGTACTTGGGAAATGGTAATTATCCAAAACTTTTGCTAAACAATGTGCTTGTTCAATGTCGATTGGTTGAGGGTCACTCTCCTTTTTGGAGGAATCCTTTTTGAGGACACTGAAGAGACGTACTTGGTGGCGAATATACGCATGTTTCTCTATGAGCCCCATTAACAGGGCCTTTCTGCACATATAAGCAATGCTGTCCCCCCCACAGGGAAAACTTACATTGTCTGTGATGTCGTGGAAGCCAACCCCCTACCATACAATTCCTCTTGGTATCTGCCTCCTTCTCTTCCTTCACCTTTGATAGACATTCCAGGTGTTGCTTTTACTTTTTCCCCCTATAAGATGGGTTTTGGACTTGTGAAAAAGGATGTCCTTGGTGTTGTTATTGTCCCTTTGTAGGGAATTGTCCCTTCTGACCACCTACCTGTTTTTTGAGGAAAACTTTTAGGGTGACTGAATGCTTATACGATTTTTGATCAAAGTGAGCCTTTTTTGGGGATGGGTAAAGTGAGATTTTGGGTTATTTGTTTCCCGAATTCCCCTTTCCCCAGACAAGCATACATTGTACAGTCCTGTTGGCAGGCATGCTTGTTGAATTGAGCCACAACAGACTCCTCAAACAGGTCCTTACAGAAGGGTTTAGAATGTAATAATGTAGTGATATTGGAGAGTGATTTGATGTAGCCCTCCAAAATGCTTCCATTCGCGCTTTTGTGCGCCATTGTAGGAAGTCAAAGAGTGCTTCCCATTGGGTTCTCATAAGACTTTTGGCATCAACAGCAAAAATTATCCTGGAATCTTCTGGAAGCCTTTAGGTGACAACTTCCAGCAAGGTGGTAGAGGTTATAATACTAAGGAGTCAGAACCTACCATAAATTTCTGCCAAGGCTGTCCCCTCTGAGAGTCTTCTCACAAGGGTCCCAAACTGCTGGGTAACTATATCTAGGGAGCTTTTTCCTTTCAGAAGGGAGTTGTATCGTTGCTCATTCCTTGGTGGAATTTCCCAAAGCTGGGATGACTGTGGCAGATGGTTTTAATTTTGCCATTGTCTCTTGTTTTTAGTCACTACAAATTCTGAAAATCTGTCTTCACATGATTAATAATTTTGAAAGTGAAGGGACAGAAGGCTGGGGCTATTTGATAAGCAACTTGGGTCTTATTCAAAATGGAAGTAGAGATCCAATTTTCGTTGACCTGGTAAAGATTGATTTGCCCATTCCTTGGTGGAATTTCCCGAAACTGGGATGACCGTGGAAGATGATTTTAATTCTGCTATTGCCTCTTGTTTTTAGAAACTACCCACTCTGAAAATCTGTCTTCACATGAATAATATTTTTGATAACATAGTCGCTTGTTTCGTCTTTAGGAATTACCTTCCATGGTCTACCAGAGCTCCATGGTGACCAACTTTTATCAAATAATTCTCTTCTAATTGATCTTTTTGGCCAGGTATTATGTCGTAATGATTAACATTATAACACGTGATGGAGTATGTAATGGACTCAAAGATAAGAGGGCACTTTCCCTTATCTTCAGCGAAGCTGAACCCAATTTTTCCAACATCAAAAGAACCTGCAAGAAAGAGAAGTGACTATTGTGCATGCACATCTGCCCTCTTGTTTACAACTTGGCCATTAAGGACCAGGGAGCCATAAACTCTCTTTGGTCTATAGCAAACGGTTCACGTCATTACCAGCGTTCCGAAAAAATTAATATAGAAAATCCTTTCAGACTATATGATTTTTACAATAGTCAAGGCAGTAAGTGAGAATAATTTAGTCTAGATTAATAGTGGATGTTGTCTGTAGCCTGTGTCCTAGGATTACGTATCCTTAACCCTTTAACGCCGAAGCCCTATTTTCAAAAACGTCTCCCGTATGCCGGCGGCCTCCGAGAGGTAGTGCCGAAGCGGAAAAAAAGTTTTTTTTTAAAAAATCACAGCGCGCTTAGTTTTCAAGATTAAGAGTTCATTTTTGGCTCCTTTTTCTCATTGCCTGAAGTTTAGTATGCAACCATCAGAAATAAAAAAATATCATTCATATATAAATATTGGAATATATGACAGCGAAAAAAAAAACTTGTATATAATTGTATACAAATCGCGCTGTAAGAAAAAAAACGGTTAAAGCTAATGAGTTAATTTTTTTAGTTGTATTGTACACTAAATTGCGATGAATTTGGTATATAACAGATTGTAAAACGATTAAAGCAACACAGAGAAAATATTATCACAAAATGATGCATGAATTAAATAACGCGAGGACGTAAAAAAAGTTTTTTCAAAAATTCACCAAAAATCAAAATATTGTGCTAGAGACTTTCCAATTGTGCCAAAATGAAGGAAATTGATTGAATATTACTAGATAAGTGTTTTAGCTTACAATTGCATTTTTTACCATTTCGATCGAGTTAAAGTTGACCGAAGGTTGATTTTTTCTATTTATCATTATTTCGATGTAAATACAAAAAAAACTGTGAAGAGCTAAAGGAATGATATATATTTTTTGTTGTATTCTACATGAAATTGCGCACATTTTGATGTATAACACTTTATGTAACGAATAATATGAAACTGCGAAAAAATTACGGCAAGCTGACGCAAGAAATGACAGGATTTTCAGCGGAGTCCGTGCGTGCGTAGCTAAGGAACATTTTTTTTTCAAAAATTCACCAAAAATCTACATATTGTGCTAGAGACTTTCCGTTTGTTGCAAAATGAAGGTAAATGATTGATTGTTACTCGAATGTAATAATTATGGCTTATGGATGCGTTTTTCGATCATTTCGGTCGAGTCAAAGTTGACCGAATGTTAAAATTTTGTCAGTTATCGTGATTTCGGCGAAAATATTAAAAAACTGTGAAGAGCTAAAGGAATGACATATTTTTGTTGTATTCTACATGAAATTGCGCACATTTTGATGTATAACACTTTATGTAACGAATAATATGAAACGGCGAAAAAATTACGGCAAGCTGACGCAAGAAATGCTAGGATTTTCAGCGGAGTACGCGCGCGCGGAGCGAAGGAAAATTTTTTTTTAAAAATTCACCAAAAATCTAAATAATGTGCTAGAGACTTTCCGTTTGTTGCAAAATGAAGGTAAATGATTGATTGTTACTCGAATGTAATAATTATGGCTTACGGATGCGTTTTTCGATCATTTCGGTCGAATCAAAGTTGACCGAATGTTAAAATTTTGTCAGTTATCGTGATTTCGGTGAAAATATTAAAAACTGTGAAGAGCTAAAGGAATGACATATTTTTTGTTGTATTCTACATGAAATTGCGCACATTTTGATGTATAACACTTTATGTAATGAATAATATGAAACGGCGAAAAAATTACGGCAAGCTGACGCAAGAAATGCTAGGATTTTCAGCGGAGTACACGCACGCGGAGCGAAGGAAAATTTTTTTTTTTTTTTTTCAAAAATTCACCAAAAATCTAAATAATGTGCTGGAGACTTTCCGTTTGTTGCAAAATGAAGGTAAATGATTGATTGTTAGTCAAATGTAATAATTATGGCTTACAGATGCGTTTTTCGATCATTTCGGTCGAATCAAAGTTGACTGAATGTTAAAATTTTGTCAGTTATCGTGATTTCGATGTAAATATTAAAAAACTGTGAAGAGCTAAAGGAATGATATATTTTTTGTTGTATTCTACATGAAATTGCGCACATTTTGATGTATAACACTTTATGTAACGAATAATATGAAACGACGAAAAAATTACGGCAAACTGACGCAAGAAATGCTAGGATTTTCAGAGGAGTTCGTGCGTGCGGAGCGGAGGAAAATTTTTTTTCAAAAATTCACCAAAATTCTAAATATTGTGCTAGAGACTTTCCGTTTGTTGCAAAATGAAGGTAAATGATTGATTGTTACTAGAATGTAATAATTATGGCTTACGGATGCATTTTTCGATCATTTCGGTCGAGTCAAAGTTGACCGAATGTTAAAATTTTGTCAGTTATCGTGATTTCGATGTAAATATTAAAACACTGTGAAGAGCTAAAGGAATGATATATTTTTTGTTGTATTCTACATGAAATTGCACACATTTTGATGTATAACACTTTATGTAACGAATAATATGAAACGGCGAAAAAATTACGGCAAGCTGACGCAAGAAATGACAGGATTTTCAGCGGAGTTCGTGCGTGCGGAGGAAAATTTTTTTTCAAAAATTCACCAAAATTCTAAATATTGTGCTAGAGACTTTCCGTTTGTTGCAAAATGAAGGTAAATGATTGATTGTTACTCGAATGTAATAATGAGGCTTACGGATGTGTTTTTCGATCATTTTGGTCGAGTCAAAGTTGACCGAATGTTAAAATTCACTTTGGATGCTGGGTCCTTCTCCAGCATCCCAGTCTAAAACTCGCCTCACACGCTCACTTCCGACAGGCAGTATGCGCCTTTCACGGTCCTGACGCCTTTGTGACATCTCTGCAAATGTTCTGTTGCAGCACGAATACGCTAACACTCGCAAAAGTTCAACAAAACACGTCTGCGTCAAAATATCGCTCCCGCAAGGTGCTGCTCTGATGCTCTCTGATGTGAGATGGGGGAAATTCGCGCATGTGCATCTGGGTGACGCTCAGAAACAAAACAACAGCTGGATCCGTGAACTCCCAGCATCCGCCGAGGCGCGGGATTTGAAATCTTCCGCAAACTAGGCCTACAATTATTTTTCCGCGAATATTTAAAAAAAGCATTTTCAGTCGACGTTTGCAACGTCCACTTGGCATTCGACAGACAATTTTGGTCGGCGTTTAAAACGTCCAACAGGCGTTTAAGGGTTAAGTGGCCTAGCTTAGACCGAGGACCCTAGGATCAGATAATAACTATCTGGGCAAAATAAATAGATAGCCTAACAATAAGGCTATATATTAGTATAAATTTTTTCCAGTTATATAACCTGTGCACTTAAGCATGAGCTAAATAATCTAGGACTAGCCTAGGCATTACCTTATATCAATTTAAGTAATAACTTTTTACGAAACATCCCATTTTTTGACTAAATTGTTAGCCTAGCCCATGTAACCTAGGACTAGATGAAATAGTAATGGCTGCATACTAAGGTAGGCTAATTGTGTTTTATGTAACCCATACCCTTAATTGTGAGTTAAATAATCCAGATTAGGCAGTAGCCTAGATTAGAGTAAGTTATAGCCTGGCTTTAAGGTTACACATTAGTGGGTTGCTGTTTTATATAGTAGACCAAATAGCCTAGGATTGGATATAAACAGCAACCTGGGTTAGACAAAAAATAGTAGACTAACTGTAAGGTTACATATTAGTAGGTTTTTTGTTTTTACATAACCTAGCCTACACATTTAAGAGTGATCTATAATAATCTGGATTAGGCAATACCCTATACTAGATTAAGGAAAACAAATAAGCCTAGGACTATGTATAAACAGTATCCTAGCCTCAATAAAATAACCTAGTTTTTATGACTGTAGCGTGTCTGTAAGGCTACATACTTGTAAGGTCTTATGTAACCTATATCCTTAAGGGTGATATAAAACCAGAACAGACAGTAGCTTAACCAGATTAAGTAGAAACCCCTTTTTAAGGAATATCCAACTACTGTATTAGCCTAAAGCAGCGATGTCCGAATATCAGGTAAAAGGATAGTCTCAGCCACATAAAACAGAAAACCAGAATATAAGAGGATTATTTTATTCATAGTTTATATCCTTAAGTTTTAAATAAACCTTGAATAGGTTAAGCAGGAACCTTCTAAGAAATCCTCTATTCTTAGCTTAATGTATATTACACTAGAATTATTAGCCTAAGCTATATAAAACAGTAGCTTGGGTTAGTTAAACACATTAGTTCATAGCAGTTAGTCTGAATGGCATGGCAATTGGAATTAAAAATTTCACTTGATGTCATGGGTAGATGCAGTAATGATGAAATATGTTGAAAAAGAAATATCTCTTTTCCAAGACATGACTGCTTCCTGTGTTTGCTCACCAGTCAGCTACTGTTGTCAACTCATCGTGAACAATTAGCGATTCGATGAAAACCCTCTCTTGTGGAAACAATGCCACGTGGTATCTCATGCCATGCCTTTGTAACATGGCACAATATTCAATCCACATTGCATCAAAAAATTTGATCTGGAATCTTCTATGGCATGACCGGAAAGGGGCGATTATTAGGAACCAGTCATTGTGCAGAAAATAAAAAAACTCCTTATATGGGAATGATTGTCTGTCATCATTAGCTCTGCCTATACAGTGGCATATAAGCTTCCAGAAGAGACTTCCCAAGACAGATATGTAGACAGACAGAAAGCAAGGTTCCAACAGGAGTATCCCCTGCAAATGACCCTTACTCTTTTCCATAAAATCCTGTCCTGCCCAAAGCGAAGAGAAGCAGCCACCCCTTCCTGCTTGTGATGAGAAGTCCCTAAGCCCTCCATGTTCAAGACGAGGTGAAGGAGGGAGCCTACATACCAATGACGAAGAAAAGTAGTCAGCCCTTCCTGCTTGTGTGGAGGAGTAGTCTCTAAGCCCTTCCTGCCTGTGACAACATGAAGTAGTTCATCCCTTCCTGCCTGTAACGAGGACAAGTCCTCAGCCCTTCCTGCCCTCCATTTGCACAATCTCCGGATTCTTGGAGAAACAGCATTTGCTGCCTTATCCTAAGGACATCCCTTTTTGTGACATCTACGAGCCCGTGGTCATCATACCAGCAACATCTCTGCTGAGTTCCAAGCCACCCTTCTGTGACATCCTCAAGCCCGAGGTCATTGTGCCAGCATCATCTCTTCAGCTGAAACCCCAGCCACAAAAGGATAACTCACCAACTCACCGTTTAAGTATTAAGATTGCTCTACATTGCAACCTGTTCCCCTATTTATAACTGCTTAGATTTATTTTGTTTAGTGTTACATTGAATGAAAGCAAAGGGGAAACATTTAATTTTCTTTGGAAATAAGGTTGCGAATAAATGTGTTGTAGTGTTGTGAGTTTCTTTTTATATTCATTTCCCATATTTCAATTGCTGTTGTTGAAACATTGTTGTTTGGAGTTTGAAAGAACCTGGAATGATTCTTGGATCGTGCCATTTGGCAACCTGGCCAGTATTTTCAACACTGTAATCAATTGAAACAGAGAGAATATAGAAAGAAGCAGAATGAGTGAATTAATGAAAGAGTTGGTTGAATTGGGTAGGCTTCTGGGTTTGGAAAGCGATGCTCTTCTTGAGAATGTTTAGAGGAAAGAAAGGGAGAAGTTTGAGAGAGATGAAAGAGTAATTGAAAGAGAAATTAGAAAGCTGCAGCTAGAAAGAGAGGAAAAGGAGAAAGAGATAGAGAGGAAAAGTAGAAAGAAAGAGAGGACGGGAAAGAGAAAGAACAAAGAGAGAAAGAGCGTAAACATGAGTTAAAAATCCCTTGGTTAAGGCAAAGTTCTCATAATGGTCTGTCAGCCAGCACACGAGGTAGTAATTCATCATTGAACGATGAAGATGTTGACAGTTTAGGTATGGGTGCAGTGTTGAAATTACTGTAGTGCCGAAATTTGATGAGGGAGACGTAACGAAATATTTCATGTCTTTTGAAAAGTTAATGAGCAGAGTAGGTTGTCCAAAAAACATGTGGACTTTGTCAGTCTTACATGGTAGGGCACTTTCTGTGTATAGTTGCATGTCTGAGGAAGAATGTGGGGATTATGATGTGAAGGAAATTGTTCGTAGTGCATACATGTTAATACCGGAGGTGTACCACAAGAAGTTTAGAAGTTTGAGAAAGGACGAGACCAGTACGTATGTAGAGTATGGAAAGAAGTTAGAAAGATTATTTTGTGACTGGTTAATTGCCACTGAAGTTCATAATTTTGATGATGTAAAAAACTTGAGTTTTGCTAGAAGACTTCAAAGATAATGTATCCCCAGAGATTAAGCTATATGTAGAGGATAGGCGTGAAAAATCTTTTGCAGACGGGACTAGGTTGGCAGATGAGTCCAGTCTAACTCATAGTTTAAGTGAGAGTAAGAAGAAAAATGATCCTTCATCAGGTAGAGTACAGTGAAGTAAGTATTCTAGTGATAGTAGTAGCAGTACAGGTAAAAGTAACTACCATTGTTATGCATGTGGAAAACCTGGTCATACTTCTAGGTTTTGTAAGAATAAAGGGACATGGAGTAATTCCGAGATAACTTGTTGCCGATGTAATAAGAAAGGGCATTTATCAAGGAATTGTGCAGAAGGGAAAAATGTTAAGAAACCAGTGTCTCTAGTTAATAATCTTTTGTCACGTATAAATGAAGTTATGAAAGAAACTAGGAAATTTTCTGGAGGGTTTCTGTCTGAAGGTGTAGTTTCTTCTCTCAGAGGAGGGGATTCGAGAGAAGTTTTGCTTCAGGACACTGGAGCGGCTGTCTCCCTCATTAAGAGAGACAATGTGCCGATGAGGGCAGTAATTAGTACGAAAGAACAAGTTATGTTAGGTGGGTTTCTGAACACTAGTGTTGTTTGTCCTTTGTTGGAGGTGAGCTTAAAAGGTTGGGGAGTGTTGGGGGAAGTAAAACTAGCAGTTGTAGACAATTTGTGCGTAGATGGCGTTGACATAATTGTTGGTAATTACTTAGCAACATCCAAGTGTGTGAATCCTATTTTGAGTGAGATTCCAGCGCCTGAATTGGTAGTAACTAGGTCAGGTTTAGATACAGATGTAGACTCCAGTCATGATTTGTTCATGGATTCAATCGAGTGTGGTAGAGGCGGATTACTGTAATTGATCTTAGCATGAGTGTGGCCAAGAAGACTGACTCTATTGGTGTTGACAGTGTTAGCCAAGCTGATGATGTAGCTGTCGAAAGTAATGATGTAGACTTAGTCGATGTAATGGTTTCAAGTGATAGTTGCTGCGATGGTTTAGGCGCCTAACATTTTGAATAAGGATGACCTAATCAGGTTACAGAGAGAGGATGAGACAATAGTTGCTGCGATGGTTTAGGCACTGGCATTTTGAATAAGGATGAGCTAGTCAAGTTACAGAGAGAGGATGAGACTCTAACCAGAATCTTTGAATATGAGCTGAATGATGAGCTCGATAGTGTTTATAAGGAAACCTTTTATCTGAAAGACAAAGTTTTGTGATGTTATGTTCATCCTAAGTCAATTAGCAAAGAGGAGATTGTTGAACAATTAGTAATCCCTAGGAAGTTTCGCAAATTAATTTTGAAATTAGCACATGATGATCAAGGACATTTTGGGGTAAATAAAACATATAGGTGTATAAGAGGACGCACTTTTGGCCTAAGATGAGGAGTGACATGAAAAGGTATGTTCTAAGTTGTCATGAATGTCAAATGGCCGGTAAACCTAATCAGGTAATCCCCAGGGCTCCTTTATGCAAAGTTCCATCGGTAGGCAAACCCTTTGAGAATGTTGTTATTGATATGGTCTGACCTTTGCCTAGAAGTAAGGAAGGGAATATATATCTGTTAAAAATCATTGTTAGACTAACCTGTTATTCAGAAGCAATCCCCGTAAGAAACGGTAATGCAAGAACCGTAGTTAAATGCTTATTGAGCTATTTTTCTAAGTTTGGTCTGCCTCGTGTTATACAAATCGATAATGGCAGTAACTTTGTGTCTAAGTATTTCAGGGACAAAATGAAAGAATTAGGTATCAAACTTGTAACTTCCACTCCTTATCACCCCGAGTCACTGGGTATTGTTGAATGTTTCCATCAAATGTTAAAGAGTTGCTTACGTACACAATTTTGAACATGACTGTGAAGAAAAGTTACCATTTATCTCATAAACCTTGCAGTTGGCACTGAATGACAACTGGATTTAGTCCTTTCAAGTTAGTGTTGGGTCATACAGTTAAAGGACCCTAAGAAATTTTAATGTAAAAAAAGAAGTATACCTTAGTTTAACCAGACCACTGAGCTGATTAACAGCTTTCCCAGGGCTGGCCCGAAGGATTAGATTTCTTTTACGTGGCTAAGAGCCAATTGGTTACCTAGCTTATTGTGGAATCTGAACCACATTATAGTGAGAAATGAATTTCTAATACCAGAAATAAATTCCTATAATTCTTCATTGGCCGGTCAGAGAATTGAACGCGGGGCCTGCAAAGTGCTAGCTGAGAACGGTACCCACCCGTCCAATGAGGAACTAAAGTGAAATTTAATGCTTGAAGGAGGTAAAGAGGAGTACATACAAAATCTAAAGAAACTAAAGGAGAATCTAAGGGAAGCTTGGCAGATGGCAATAGAAAACGAGAGCAACAGTCAAGGGGAAACTAAAAGGAAGTATGATCTCAAGGCAAAAGAGAAAAATTTCCGTGTGGGAGATAGAGTTTTGGTGTTAATTCAGAGAGAAGGTCCCTCATTGTTTTATAATTTTGAAGGTCCTATATCTGTCTTAGAAAAAAGGGGAAATTTAAATTACTTCATTGATATGGGTAGACGTAGAGCTACAGTGAACCCCCTGTATTCGCGGGGATACGTATCCCCCCGTGAATAGCTAAAGTCCACAAATACTTAAAACCCTTTTAAAAACACTTAGAACTGTCCATTTTGATAGTTTCAACACAAGAAAAACCCTGTAAAAATGCTTATACCTGAGTATTTTAATAGTTTTATCACAAAAAGTGCATTTATTCATGAAAATTATATGAATATACAGTAATTAGTGAATATTTCTCAGTGAAAAATACGCGAATAATGGGTAGATATGTTCCACAGAGAAACCTGCGAATGCATGAGTCCAAAAACGTGAGAATGCGAATAAGGGGGGCTTTACTGTATTTGGTTGCATGTAAACTTGTTGAAGAAATATAATGAACGCCCAGTACCTGTAGCAACTGTGTCACAGAGAGAAATTAGTTTTGAGAAAAACTCTGATGTACTTAAGAATTTCGAGGCATTTAACCCTAGCTTAGAAGAAGAAAAATTGAAGGAATTACAAATGTTTTGGCAAATTATCCTGAAACTGTTAGTGATAAATTAGGCCTAACTAATCTGTTAGAGCATGATATTGAGTTACAGGACAGAAAACCCATTAGACAAAGTCCATATTGTCTGAGTCCAGAGAAAGCAAAATCAGTAAGAAAGGAAATAACGTATATGTCAGATAATGATTTGATAGTTCCCAGCGAGAGTGAATGGGGTTCTCCTGTAGCTCTGGTGAAAAAGGAAGATGGATCAGATAAGCTCTGCATTGATTTCAGAAAATTAAACAGTGTAACTAAGCTAAGTAATTTCCCCCTTCCAAGAATTGATGATTGCTTAGATAGAAGCGGAAATGCCAAATTCATTTCCAAGCTTGATTTGGCCAAAGGTTATTGGCAAGTACCTCAAAGTGAACAGGCAAGGAAAATATCCGCTTTTATCACACCGTTTGGCAGTTATGAAGGTAGAGTTATGGCGTTTGGTTTAAGGAACGCACCCAGTACTTTCCAAAGGTTAATGAGTAAAGTTTTAAATGGCATCGACAACTGTGTCGTGTATTTAGATGGCCTTGTGATATTCTCAGAAACTTGGGAAGAACATTTAAGAATTTTAGTGAAAGTCCTTGAAGCCCTTGCAAAAGCAAATTTGGTTCTGAATCTGAAGAAATGTGAATTTGGGATAACCTCTATCACTTATTTAGGTCATAAATTGGGTCTCGGAAAGATCTGTCCAAAAGAAGGGAACACAGAAGCTATTATTAATTTCCCAATCCCAGCAACTAAAAAGGTCATGAGATTTCTCGGGATGGTTTCATATTTCTGTAGGTTTGTGCCCAATTTTTCAGAAATAAGTGCTCCCATAACTAATCTCTTTAAGAAGGGACAAAGTTTCGTATTTGATGACGAGTGTATAGAAGCTTTCAACAAATTGAAGGTCGTAATGATTAACGAGCCAGTACTGTTGATACCTGATTTTATTAGGGAATTTAATTTAATGATCGATGCCAGTGACATTGGTATAGGAGCAGTCTTATTGCAAGAAGTGAATGGGATGGAGCATCCAGTCACTTGTTATTCAAAGAAATTGAATAAAGCCCAGCAGAATTATTCAACTATTGAGACATTGTTTAGTTTAGTTTCAGTCTTGCAGCACTTTGAGATTTATGTGCGTAGTGGTCGTATTTTAACTGTGTATACTGATCATAATCTGCTAGTTTATCTGGAGAGGTTTAAGAATAAGAATAAACGTCTCATGCGATGGAGCCTAAAAATTACAATATCATAATGTAATAGCTGATAGCCTCTTTAGAGATTTTCCGGAATGAGAGAGCAGTTTGTCTTTTCTTTTCTTTCGTTCTGAGTAAGTTGAGCGAGAGCCTTTTTTATTTATTTTTTTTTTTTTTTTGGCTGTAGCGCGAGTGTGATGTGTGATTGAAGTGTTGAGTGAGCGTGTTTTAATGAGGCTAAGCCGTAGCGAAATGCAGAGTTGTTCCTCAGTTTAGATGACAAGTTTAAAGTAATTTTGTCTCTTTTGCTTTTTTAGAAAATAAATATATTTTATTTTTTCTTTTGGGGGAATGTGTCATGGGTAGATGCAATAATGATGAAATATATTGAAAAAGAAATATCTCTTTTCCAAGACACGACTACTTCCTGTTTGCTCACCAGTCAGCTACTGTTGTCAAAGCGTCGTGAACAATTATTGATTCGATGAAAACCCTTTCTTGTGGAAACGACACCACGTGGAATCTCATGCCATGCCTTTGTAACATGGCACATTATTCAATCCACATTGCATCAGAAAATTTGATTTGGAATCTTCTATGGCATGACCGGAAAGCAGTGATTATTAGGAACCAATCATTGTACAAAAAAAAAAAAACTCCTTATATGGGAATGACAATTGTCTGTTATCATTAGCTTCAAGCCCTTTGTTGGCCGAGTTGGTTGAGCTTCAGACCGTCATTCGATGGGCCGGAGTTCGATTCCCGCCGCTGGCTGATGAAGAGTTAGAGGAATTTATTTCTGGTGATAGAAATTCATTTCTCGCTATAATGTGGTTTGGATTCCACAATAAGCTGTAGGTCCCGTTGCTAAGTAACCAATTGGTTCTTAGCCACGTAAAATAAGTCTAATCCTTCGGGCCAGCCCTAGGAGAGCTGTTAATCAGCTCAGTGGTCTGGTAAAACTAAGCTATACTTACTTACTTATCATTAGCTTTGCCTATACAGTGGTATACAAGCTTCCAGAAGAGACTTCCCTAGACAGAGATGTAGACAGACAGAGTCAGAGAGGGCACTCAGAAGTCGGACAAAGCAAGGTTCCGACGGGAGTATCCCCTGCAGACGACCCTTACTCTTTTCCATAAAATCTTGTCCTGCCCAAAACGATGAGAAGCAGCCAGCCCTTCCTGCTTGTGGTGAGAAGTCCCTAAGCCCTCCATGTTCAAGACGAGGTGAAGCAGGGGGCCTACATACCAGTGACGAAGAAAAGTAGTCAGCCCTTCCTGCTTGTGTGGAGGAGTACTGTAGTCTCTAAGCCCTTCCTGCCTGTAGCGGGGACAAGTCCTCAGCCCTTCCTGCCCTCCATTTGCACAATCTCTGGATTCTTGGAGAAACAGCATTTGCTGCCTCATCCTAAAGACATCTGTTTTTTGTGATGTTTACGAACCCGTGGTCATCGTACCAGCAACGTCTCTGCTGGGTTCCAAGCCACCCTTCTGTGACATCCTCAAGCCCGAGGTCATTGTGCCAGCATCATCTCTTCAGCTGAAACCCCAGCCACAAAAGGATAACTCACCAACTCACCGTTTAAGTATTAAGATTGCTCTACATTGCAACCTGTTCCCCTATTTATAACTGCTTAGGTTTATTTTGTTTAGTGTTACATTGAATGAAAGCAAAGGGGAAACATTTCATTTTCTTTGTAAATAATGTTGTGAATAAATGTGTTGTAGTGTTGTGAGTTTCTTTTTATATTCATTTCCCATATTTCAATTTCTGATGCTGAAACATTGTTGTTTGGAGTTTGAAAGAACCTGGAACGATTCTTGGATTGTGACACTTGGCCATTGCAAAAGGACTAACAATGTATAAGTAATACAGCCATATACAGGTATGAAAGCTAATCTAAACCTTAAAGGGTTTATGTTAACATAGATATTTAATTAAATGTAGTACAACTGCACACCTGTAATCAAGTTAATCTGTATTATGGAAACTATATGAGGAACTACAGAAGTGTCCCTCACTTAAAAACAAATAATACTAACTAGTTTCTAATAACTTGCTTTATATCAGTACAGGGCCGCCATTAAGCAGGATCCTCAGTTCAAGTGTTCTGTAGCAAATTGCTCGGTTCACTTTTTGCCAGTGGGCACAACCCATACCACCTGCCATGAGCATAGTCCTTGTAAAAAAAAAAAAAATGCTCGGTTGCCAGATATGGGCGAGATTTGTAGTATGCTCCTGGCAGCAAGTTTTAAGGACAAAACAACTTTTAAGCTGTCTCAATGGGATCTAGGGTTCAGTAGGGGTGAGGAAGTGGGGAGATTATATCTTTTCAGCAGAACTCCGGCAGCAGATATTCAACCCTTTCTCTGAACAACATCAATGTTTGGTCCAAACCCAGTACAGTAACATCAGTCCCCAGTACCTCCCAAATCTTGACATGGGGTTGACATTCTTACTAAAGAATATGAAGTGGACATTGCCATTAAAGTGGCCCTGCTGAACCCAGAAGGCTCGGGGACACAAATTTAAGTTAGCTATGGGAGAAACCTTCCAGAAGGAATTCTATTCCCCATGCAGCAATCATTGCTGAATAGGATCTTTCCTCCAAAAGAGATACTGGGATCCACCTAACTCAGACTGAAATGACTATTTTTTTGGAACAGTATAGTAACTTACCCAGAACTTCTTCCCTTTGATTAACAGGCAGTTACAGTTCAGTTGCTGAAGCTCAGTTAGATTGCACAAGCTCCCCTAAAAGGGATACACAGTTTGTGGCAAGCTCCCCAAAAGGGATACACAGTTTGCAGCAATTGATCAGTTCCATAAGGAAATTGCGTACCATCAAGCAATTGAGTATCATCAAAGATGCCCTTGCCACAGAAATATATAAGGGACATGAAGCATGATTCCGAAAACAAAAGTAAGTCCGTCATGTACACCCTAAAGTGTAAAAGTACTACATCCTGTAACCGAAAAGTGAGTGTGGATACAAGTGCTACTCAAACAAGGTCTAATGTTCGAATTCCGGCTGGAAACAACAAAAGGGTCAGTTTGGAATACAGGCAGTCCCCGGTTAATAGCGATTTGGTGTTATGGCGCTTGTCTAGCGACGAAAATTGGCAATTTTCAGCACTGAAAATCGGCACTTTTCGGCGCCGAAAAGCCCGAAAATCGCCAAAAAAGTGCCGGAAATTGCCGATTTTCAGTTAGTGGCGATTTTTGGTTATCATCACACCCCCAGAACGGAACCCCCACCGATAACCGAGGACTGCCTGTACAGAACTTCAGATCAGAACATAATAGGGACTCCAGCACTCACCCCTGATGATACTGATAATCCTTGGCAAGACACCTCAATGTGCATTTTCTCTTCTGATGGCAAGTATGTAATTAATGAGATAAAAACTATGATTGAAGTTGTACATGTAGAATTTACAAACAGCAGCATTCCTTAATGTAGAATTTACAAACAGCAGCATTCCTTAATGTAGAATGGGACCTGATACCATCTTCACCAGGCTTGGAGAAACCATTAACAGAAATGGTTTTCTTACCTGTGCCTATAGCATTAAAAGCTATAGAAATTGCCCTTTACCAGGTCAGTGAAAAATGGATCTCTACTTCCATTTTGAATAAGACCCTACTGTCCCTTCACTTTCAGAAATATTAATCATGTGGAGACAGCTTTTCAGAATTTGTAGTGACTAAAAATAAGAGAAAATGGCAGAATTAAAATCATCTGCCACAGTCATCCCAGTTCTGGGAATTTCCACCAAGGAATGGGCAATGCTGCAACTCCCTTTTGAAAAGAAAAAGCTCCCTTTAGATATAGCTACTCAGCAGTTTGGGACCCCTGTGAAAAGACTCTCAGAGAGGACAGCCTTGTCAAAATTTTATGGTAGGCTCCAACTCCTTAGCATTATAACCACTACCACCTTGCTGGAAGTTGTCACCTAAAGGCTTCCAGAAGATTCCAGGATAATTTTTGCTGTCGAGGCCAAAAGTCTTATGAGAACCTGATGGGAAGCACTCTTTGACTTCTTAGAATGGCACATAAAAGTGCGAATGGAAGCACTGGAGAGCTCCATCAAATCACTCTCCACTGTCACTACACTATTACATTCTAACCCCTTCTGTAAGGACCTGTTTGAGGAGTCTGTTGTGGCTCAACTCAGCAAGCATGCCCACCAACAGAATTGTACAGTGTACACTCTTCTGGGGAAAGGGGAATTCAGGAAACAAAGAACTCAAAATTTCCCTTTACCCAACCCCAGAAAAGGCTCGCTTTGATCAAAAATCATATAAGCCTTCAGTCACCCCAAAAATTTTTCCTCAAAAAACAGGTAGGTGGTCAAAAGGAACAACAACTTCAAGGCCATCCTTTTTCACAAGATCCAAAAACCATCTCATAGGGGGAAAAAGGAAAAACAACACCTGGAATGTCTATCAAAGGTGAAGGCAGAGGAGGAGGCAGATACCAAGAGGAATTATATTGGTTGGGGGTCAGCTTCAATGACATCACAGACAATGGAAGTTTTCCTGTAGGGGACAGTATTATTTATATGTACAGAAAGGCCCTGTTAATGGGGCCCATACAGAAACATGCGTATATTCGCCACCAGTAGGTCTCTTCAGTGTCCTCAAAAAGGATTCCTCCAAAAGAAGAGTGGTCCTCAACCAATCAACATTGAACAAGCACATTGTTTGCCAAAAGTTTTGGATAATTACCATTTCCTAAGTACATTGAATCATTCCAAAAAGGGACTCAGTTTCTGTAGATCTGAAAGATGCACAATGGCACATCCCTATAGCCGTTCCCTTCTGCCCTTTCCTAAGGTTCCGGATAGGAAAAGATACGTACAGATTCAAAGTCATGCCCTTTGGCCTAAATATTGCCTAAAGAATATTTTACAAAAAAGCAACGGTATTCATTCGAGAACTCAAACAAAAAGATCGGGGGGGCCCACAAGAAAAGTGCTTGACAAACCTAAGAGCAGTCGTCAACAGACTACAGTACAGTCAAAAGGTTTTATTATAAATTTGAAAACATCCTGCCTCACGCCCAGCAGACACTTTCAGTGGCTGGGACTGTGTTGGGATACTCTCCACGGCCTGTTGTCTCTCCCCATCATACTCAAAACAGAATAAGGCAAGTTCATTGAAAGGTTCCTTGCACAGCCCAGGGTTTCCAGATGGCAATCAGAATGTATGATGGACCTGCTGCAGTTCTCATCAGTAATAGATCCAGTACATAGATTGCACATGGATTGCAACTAAAAATATGAACAAATTCTGGCTATCGCATGCAAGAAAAAAGATGTGAGACCAACCTCATCAAAGGATTAAAAGAGTTGGGGAGATACTTTGGCCTTGGATTTGGAAGGAATCTCTGGTGAAACAGGTCACCCTGACTCCTCCATCTGTACAAGTGACAAACACACAGATGCCTCGTTGACAGGTTAAGAGGACATTGGGAGGATCGTCAGGTGGCAGGGAGGTGATCCCCCCCCTCAATATGAGACCACCTTGATGTAGTGGGGGGCTCTTGAACCCCAGGAATTTGTTTCTGGGTTGAGTCCAAGAGTCTCATATACCATCATATATTATTTTGGGTTAAATTTTTGGAATTTTCCACATTGAATAAAATTTATTGGACCTAATAAATAGGAAAAGATATCATAGCTGGGAATGGGTTTATATCCGAAGCTAAATAGTGAGAACTGTGGTAGGACCATCAACTGCCCGATAATGTTCAGACCCGAGAGTTACCAGATTGGTAGCTCAAAAACGGAACTATTCATTAGGGCTGGACCATGGATTCCAGGGGGGTCTGGTTCTATTCAGTTTGCCCATAACATGATTAGGGTGGGGATATTTGTATTTTTGTAATACTCTCAGTCCTAGCAAACAGGTTTGGCTTACACTTGGGCCACTCTAATCATGTTGTGCCATCCCCTGTGGGGTAGGGTAGGGAGCGGACATTTGGGAGTCAGTTCTCACTTGTGCCATTGGTGGAAGAATAAAGCTCCATGAAAAGCTGATGATATCTTTTTAAGGTTTTCAGGTCAATTTTTTTTCCTCCCTCAAATCTTTATGCAAAGTGAAAATAAAGATTCGAGTACCCCTGGGCCCTTTGATGGTAGTGACTCGGCACAGTTGACGACTGCTGGAACCTCATGTAACAACCTTTCTTTGGAAAAAAACAAAAAAGAATCCAAATGTAATCACACTGGAACCTTATGTTCCAGTGCACAACAAATCAAAAAGAAGTAAATATCGTCTTGACCCAACCTTGACTCACTTCGACTCCCTCTTTGGGAGTGAAAGTTGGTCAGGGTTTCTAACCATGGAAACAGAACAACAAATCTCAGCCCTAAAGTTGGAAAACTTCTTATTAAAAGGACACTCAATGACAGAAATGTTGTTTAGACAAATAAAAATGAAGACGTGGCTTATAGAAGCAACAACAAAAAACCGGTCTGAAGACTATCTATCAATGAGAAGTATCGATAATGTGAATGTAAAAGTAAAGAAGCGTAACACTATGAACAGCATTCAGGGTACTATTGTGCTTCCTGAAAATAGTGATGAACCGGTTGATAAGAATATGCTGTTGGACTCTTTTAAAATGAGATATACCAAAGTCCAAGATTGTGAGGTATATATAATACCAAGTAAACAGAATAATAAAGTATTAAGAATTGCAAAAATAAAATTTGAGGGTCAAGATTTACCTCAAAAAATAAAAATTTTGGGCCAAAATAGAGAACTGAGACCTTATGTTCCAAAGCCACTACATTGTCAAAATTGTAGTAAACATGGACACTCGAAGAAAAACTGTCGTTAAAGTTAAGTATACCTTAGTTTAACCAGACCACTGAGTTGATTAACAGCTTTCCTAGGGCTGACCCGAAGGATTAGACTTATTTTACTTGGCTAAGAACCAGTTGGTTACCTAGCAGTGGGACCTACAGCTTATTGTGGAATCTGAACCATATTATACCAAGAAATGAATTTGTCACCAGAAATAAATTCCTCTAATTCTTCATTGGCCAGCCAGAGGTTCGAACTCGGGCCCTGCAGAGTGAGAGCCGAGAATGGAAAAAACTGTCGCAATGAACCTGTATGTGCTTATTGTGGATCTGACGAACATGCCACACAATGGAAATGTAGTGAGCCAAAATGTGTAAACTGAGGACAGGATCATCATGCAAGATCCAAAGAATGTATGTACTACAGTAAACCCCCCCGTATTCGTGTTCTCATGGTTCGCGGACTCACGCATTCGCGGGTTTCTCTGTGGAACACATCTAGCTATCATTCGCGGAAAATTCGCCCATTCGCGGTATTTTTCACTGAGAAATATTCACTAATTACTGTATTTTCATATAATTTTCATGAATAAATGCACTTTTTGTGATAAAACTATTAAAATACTCAGGTATAAGTATTTTTACAGGGTTTTTCTTGGTTTAAGCTATCAAAATGGGCAGTTCTAAGTGTTTTTAGAGGAGTTTTAAGCATTATTGATTTGACCTATTCGGGGGTGTGGGACCATCCCCAGCAGTCTGAGGGGTTCACTGTACATATACAATTCAGATTTGAAAATGTTACAAGAACGAACAGGGATGTGTATCAAAGAGGCTAAGTTGGAATTAAAAGTGAGAGGAATGCAAGATCCATCTAAGGAACATACATATTCTTCAATAACAGGAACAATAAGGAAACAAAAATACATAGGAATAGAAGTAATGAAGCACAGAAAAGTAAATCGCAAGAAGAAATTAATGCCCAAAGGAAAAAAATTAAAATGGTAAAGAATGAAGAAACAGGTACACATGATATGGATAACATTTTATCAAATTCATTTGAAATATTAATGCAAATAGGAACACGAGGACGCTACTACAGAAGTAACAGAGGGACTTGATAGACTGGAAATTAAAGATAAAAAAAGGCCATTAGAAAGAACACCACCCAAAACAAAGTAACCAACAATTGTTAGAGAAACATTGGTCAAATCAAAGACAAAAGATATGAAGAAAGAACAAAAACAAAAACAAGTTAAGAATATACCATTATCTCCTAAAATAATAGTAAAACCAATGGATACAGATATCCAAAATACTGAAGACAATATTGAATATGTCAAAGGAGAAGAGATTACTCCATCACCAATAATTGGTACAACAAGAACGAATAAAGAAAGAAATATACATGACAACTCTTGTGGATGTAATGATTGTTTCATTGCATTGTGCAACAATAACAAAAACATAGCAAAAGATGTTTTAACAAACATTATAAGAAACTTTATGAAAAATAGACAAAAAAGAAACCACAGATTTGAGTACCCATGAAAAAGGTTGCATGTGCGTTGAGCACTTAGTATATTATAAAGAAAAACAAATGAATGTCGTGAGTAAATTATTAGAAAAAATCCAAATTGATAATAAAAAAAAAAAAAAAACTAGACCACTATAATAAGTTCTTCGCTGGGTGAGCGGGTTCCGTTCTCAGCTACCACTCAGTTGGTCGCGAGTTTGAATCTCCGACCGGCCAGTGAAGAACAAGAGGAATTTGTTTCTGGTGATAGAAATTCATTTCTCGCTATAATGTGGTTCGGATTCCACAATAAGCTGTAGGTCCCATTGCTAGGTAACCAGTTGGTTCTTAGCCACGCAAAAATAAATCTAATCCTTCCGGCCAGCCCTAGGAGAGCTGTTAATCAGCTCAGTGGTCTGGTTAAACTAAGATATACTTAACTTAGACCACTATAATAAAATATTTTCAATAGCAATATTATACAATAGAATGCAAATGGTCTGCAGACCAGATTACACCTAGGAGAAGTACAACGATTACTAAAAGAATATGAACCTATGATATTATGTTTATAACATGTCAACAAAACAATATCAACAATAGGTAAATATACTTTAGCATCTTCACCTAGAGAGGAAGAAGGAAATTTAGGTTCTGCTATGTATGTACATAACAAAGTATGTTATAACAACGTACCTGTAAACTTTACTGATCTGCAAATATCAAGTATTAGAATACGTTAGAATACGAATAAAATAAACGATAATTATGTAATTTATAATTTACAAAACCAACCCAATAAAAATTATGACTTTGACAAACTTAAAGAATTACTTAATAATGCCAAGGAACCTACATTAATAGTAGGTGATTTTAATGCCCACAACCCGATGTTGGACTATAATTGTACAGACTCAAATAAAGCAGGAAGTAAAATAGAAGAATTCATAGATTCATATGACATGTGCTGCATAAATGATAACGAAATCAACACATGCTTTTCTAAAACACATGGAACATTTTCCTCAATCGACCTAACTCTATGTACAACAAACATAGTAGACAGATTGGATGGGAATACAGTTGATGACTTGCATACAAGTGATCATTTCCCAATATTAATTTCATTATTACAAAATAATCCCACCAAACATGTCCCTCAATATAACATTTATAAAGCAGATTGGGAGCAATATGAATTCCACACTAGGAATATCCCACGATTTGAATATTTAAAAGACCATAATAAAACTTAATAAATTTCTTGTTGATTTCATTAAAAATGCTGCTGATAAAGCAATACCAAAATCCAAATCTCATCCAACAAAACACAAAGTCCCATGGTGGTCTGAAAAACTAACAGAATTACTAAAAATAAAACACCAAATTGGAAGACGATTAGATAATCTCAATAGAAAATTCAGTAAAATAAACAAAACATTACCGATATTAGAAGGAACCTTACAAAAGCTGACTGTATTATTATTAGGAATTAATACATTACAGTAAAACCTTCATATAACAAAATATCTGCAAAATTTAAAAGAGAAGTAATTCAAGGAAGAATCATTTCATGGAGAAAATATGTATCACATCTCTCTAATAATACTCCCATACAAAAAATATGGGAAATATTCAGGAAAATAAATGGTACCCATGTTAAACCACCTAGACATGCCATAATAAAGGATGGGAAAAGAATGCTTGATCCTAAAGAAATAAGTAATGTAATAGGTGAAAATTTAGCAAAAGTAAGTAGCAACAAATATTTAGATGAGCATTTCCGAACAAGGAAAAATAATATGAGAGTTAATAACAATAAATTTTGAAACCACAGAAGATATTTATTATAATAGAAAATTTAATATGGAAGAGTTAGAATTTGCTCTTTGAACAGCAATAAATCTGCCCCTGGAGGTGACAGTATTTGTTTTGAAATGATCTGCCATTTAGCATCTTTGGCAAAGACATACTTATTAGAGTTTTATAACCACTTATGGCTTCGAAATTTATTTCCTAATAATGAATGGCGTAAAGCTATAATTATTTCTATCCCCAAACCAGGAAAAGATCCCAGTAATGTAAACAATTACAGACCAATTTCTTTAACTAGTTGTCTATGCAAATTACTAGAAAAATGGTAAATGCTTGACTAACATGGCACATTCTAGAAAACAAAATTTTGACTCCCACTCAATTTGGGTCACAATTTAACAGATCTACACTGGATTCTCTGTCTAATTTGGAAGACCACATACGAAGATGATTTGAACGAAAACAAATTACTATAACCGTTTTTTTCACATTGAAAAGGTAATGATACTACAGTACATGGAGGTATGCAATATTAAAAACGTTGCATAAAAATAACATCCGTGGACATTTACCTAGGTTTATTGAAAACTTTCTGACAAATCACACTTTTCAAGTGAGAATTAATGATGTATTGTCAAGTACTTTTCCACTTGAAAATGGTGTTCCACAAGGAAGCATCCTTAGTGGCACACTTTAGCAATAAATGATATCAGTAATAATCTACCTATTGGAATTAAAAGTAACTTGTACATGGATGATTTTGCCATATATTATTCAGCATCTCGCATAAAACATGCAGAGCGTATCATTAATAAAACTATAGTAAAAATAGATAAATGGGCCTCATCTGTAGGCTTCAAAATTTCTATGCAAAAGACTCAAGCAGTTATGTTTTATAAAAATAAAAAGTGGAAAAAAGGTGAAGAAATAGATTTAAAAATCAGAAATCATTCCATACCAATTGGCCAAACAGCAAAATTTTTGGGTTTAGTATTTGATATTCACTTGAACTGGAAAGCCCACATAACATGCTTCTTCGTTTTAATGTGCTTTTTTCCCATTTTGTATATGGGGTAAGCACGATGCCTTCTTTTTGAAGGACTTTTGATTTGGCGTTGGGGTAGGCCGTAGCCTCGATCGGCTGCCCTGCCTGACATCGCTTAGACCCCGGTAACGATGTGTACGTGTATCGTACCAATCCTCAGCTCCCTTTCTCCCAGCAGCGAGGAGAACTGGGTGGTTAGGTCGACAGTTCGAGACGCATGAGGTGTCTGTTAAAAGCCCACATTACATACATGAAATCAAAATTTAAAAGAGCATTAAACCTAATTTAAAAAGCTATCGAACACTACTTAGGGAGCCGATAGACATACCCTTACTTTACCGTATAAAGCAAAAGTGCTGGCTCGGCATGAGAATGCTGAAAATGGTAGACCCAGTTCATAATGAAGGTCTTAGAATATGTTCAGGAGCTCTGAGAATTCAGACAAATGATTCCCCAACCAAAAAATTATTTTGATTAAGAGATGTTTATAATATGTTCAGGAGCTCTGAGAATTCAGACAAATGATTCTCCAACCAAAAAATTATTTGGATTAAGAGATGTTTACAAATAATCATCCACCCCCTTTCCCAATTAGAGCTAGAAGATTGTTTTCGTCGCTAAATATAAATATACAATTTCCTTTAATATTAAAATTACCACCTCCATGGACAATGAATAAAATGAGAATTTGTACACACTTGAAATATTTATCAAAAAGTTATTCATATACTCCAGAATACCATAGACAACACACAGTAGAACATATAATCCGAAAGGTCCACATTACGCAGTATACACCGATGGATCTAAGTCACAATACGGAGTGGGATATGCTGCAGTATCCCCAAACAAAACGTATCAGTTCTCTCTACCAGATAACCCCTCAGTATTTACAGCTGAGTTATGTGCAATAGTATCAGCCATAAAAATAATTAGAGAAGCTTCATGTAATAATTTTATGATTTATAGCGACTCCATAAGCACTATAGAGGCCATTCAAAGCTATAACAAACAAATAATATTGTACAACATATAAAGTTTTCATTCTGTAAATTGTATAAGGGAAAAAATATTGAAATATGTGGGATCCCTGCCCATGTAGAGATAAAGGGAAATGAAGAGGCTGATAAAGCAGCTAAAGAAGCGGTCCACATGACAAGAGCAAATGTAGACATCCCTATTAGTGACTATACAAGATATATAAAAACAGTCACTGTAAGTAAATGGCAAAATATATGGAACGAAGAACCTGAAAATAAGAAATTAAAAGAGATAAAATCCAGTGTCAGAAAATGGAGTTTGTCATATCAGAGAGAGAGACACACTAGTAATTCTGACGCGTCTTCGAATAGGCCATACTCGTTTGACTCATGGTCACTTAATGAACAGTCCATGTGGTCCTCCTCCCAAATACCCAAATTGCAGTTTGTTGATAACAGTTAAGCATGTACTGTGTGAAATTCCAAAATATAACTTGCAGCAATTATCAGGTTTTGGAAGTAGACCAATAAAAGAAATTTTGGCGGAATCTTCAACATTTTCAGTAGGACCCATTTTAATGTTCATGAGAAGCTGTGAGTTAATTGATAAAATATAAAAAAGCAATCAATCAGTATGTTGAATTTTAAAACAAGTAAATTTTATGATTTTACTTAATTTATTTTGAATTTTAATATACTGTACCTTTTTAGTGAGTATAAATGTATTTATTGTGTGAGTGTATTCCAGTATGAAAGCGTATGCCTTTTTACAGCTTTTAATTTCATTTTCACTTTTGTTCATTCATCATTAGCAAGTGACCTATTTGGTCTCAGTGCTAGGCTTCTAGCTTAGACTTGTCATTTCATCCTAATCATTCAGGCCAGCCCCATGAGAGCTGATAGTCAGTTCAGTGGTCTGGTTAAACTTTTTAATAATAATAAAGGGAGGTGCGGAATTTTTATATCAATTTCCTGGAGCTGATGGCTGTCTTTTTCTCTCAAAAAACTCAAACCTCCAAAAGAGAGAGAACATAACCACAATATCCTACATCAAGAGGTCTGGATCACATTCACCTCCTCTCAATATGGTAATGTTAGCCATCCTTCGGATGGCACAAGCAAGGAAGTGCCACCTATCTGCAGTTCACCTCACAGGGTGTCTCATGTAATAGCAGACTCTCTGTCAAGGAAAATGACAGCCTCAACAAAGTGGATGTTGGACAACCACTCTTTTCGAACAATAGCCAGCATGCTTCCACAACCAGAAGTGGACCTCTTTGGCACATACTAGAATCACAAACTCCTAATATATGTCTCCAAACCCAAATATTCAAGCAACAGCAAGAGATGCCTTCCTTAAGACTGGAACAAGGGGAGGACGATATCTTTTCCCTCCATTGTCCCAGATTTGAAGGTTTTGAGCAAACTTCTAACCTTCTTAGGAACAGTGTACTTAACCCTTAAACGCCGACTGGACGTATCGACGTCGACTAAAATTGTCTGTTGGGTGCCAAGTGGACGTACTGTACGTCGACTACAAAAAGTTTCAACCTTCGGTCAACTTTGACTCGACCAAAGTGGTCGAAAAACGCAATTGTAAGCTAAAACTCTTACATTCTAGTAATATTCAATCATTTACCTTCATTTTGCAACAAATTGGAAGTCTCTAGCACAATATTTTGATTTATCGTGAATTTTTGAAAAAAACTTTTTCCTTATGTCTGTGAGGTAACTCGGCCGAAAATTTCAGAAATTCTTTGGTCATTTTGTCGTAATGTTTGCACCGGCTTTTATTAGTCGTTACATAAAGTTTAATGTTTGGAAATGTGCGTAATTTCATGTAGAATACAACAGAAAATAACTCATGGTTGTAGCTTCTATCAGTTTTGAAATATTTCCATATAAATCACGATGAGTGCCAAAATTTCAACCTTTTCAGACCGAAATGGTCAACTTTAACTCGACATTCTAGTAAATTCAGGTCAACAAAAACGCATTTCGATTGTGAATTTTTGCCAAAACTTTTTACATTCTAGTAATATTCAGTCATGTTTACCTTCATTTTGCAACAAATTGGAAGTCTTTAGCTTGTACAATATTTCGATTTATGGTGAATTTTTTTGCCAAAAAAAACTTTAACTCTACCAAAATGGTCGAAAAACGCAATTGTAAGCTAAAACTCCTACATTCTAGTAACATCTCAGAACCTCCATTTTTCAATGAACTGGAAGTCTCTCACTTTGTAGGGCTGTTTCACCAGTTTATATTACTTGTTACATAAAAAAAAGTTTTATATATGTAAAAATGTGGGCAATTTCATATAGAATACAACAAAAATAACGTGTTCATGGTTGTAGGAGCTAATGTTATCAAGTTTTGAAATATTTTTTAATTTAATTATAAATCATGATAAGTGCATTAAGATGAAAAATTTGTTTATCACATCCTTCATATTCAACTTTAACTGCAGTCACTGTATATTTGAAAAATTGAAAATGGAGTTTAGTAAAATTAATAGAACAAAAAAATTGCCTTAAACTAATCAAACTTGCTAATCCTGTTAATTAAAACTCATTAATGTCAGTTACATTCTAGTAATATTCAATCAATTAACCTTCATTTTGCAATGAACTGGAAGTCTCTAGCACAATATTTTGATTTATGTTGAATGCTTTAATTTTTTTGTCCATTAAGTTCAAAATTAAAAAAACTATTTTCTATTTCAAATTCCGCTTAATTCAGTGGTAGTATAAAAATAATAAATTTTAGTTTGATAAGTTTACATTATAACATCTCTGAAATTCTTAACTAATATTTAAATTCTTAACTTTGAAATGAGTTTCACTGAAAAATGAAAACTTATGGCCAAAAATGTTTGTTTAAATATTTTATATTATTGTCCATCGAATTACATAAAGTTTTATATATGAAAATGTGCGCATCGGTATTTCGCCAGAATACAACAGAAAATAATTTATGGTTGTATCTTGTATCAGTTTTGAAATATTTTCATGTTTTATAAATCATGATGTGCGCAATTTCATGTAGAATACAACAGAAAATTTCATGGTTGTATCTTGTATCAGTTTTAATATTTTCATATAAAAATGTCAACTTTCGAAAAACGAAAAATTGTAAGCTAAAACTCTTGCATTCTAGTAATATTCAATCATGCACCTTCATTTTGCAACAAACTGGAAGTCTCTAGCACAATATTTCGATTTATGGTGAATTTTTGAAAAAAAACTTTTTCCTTATGTCTGCACGGTAACTCGGCCGAACATCTCAGAAATTCTTTCGTCACTTTGTCATAATGTTTGCACCGTTTTATTTTAGTCGTTACATAAAGTTTTATATATGGAAATGTGTGCAATTTCATGTAGAATACAACAAAAAATAACTCATGATTGTAGCTTTTATCAGTTTTGAAATATTTTAATATAAATCTCGATAAATAGAAAAAATTCTACTTTTGGTCAACTTTAACTCGACTGAAATGGTCGAAAACTGCAATTGTAAGCTAAAACACTTACAGTCTAGTAATATTCAATCAATCACCTTCATTTTGCAACAAACTGGAAGTCTCTAGCACAACATTTCGATTTATGGTGAATTTTTGAAAAAAACTATTCTTTACGTCCGCACGTTACGAATTCATGCATCATTTTGTGATAATATTTTCTCTGTTGCTTTGACCGTTTTACAATTTGTTATATACCAGAATCATTGCAATTTATTGTACAATACAAAGAAAAAAATAACTCGTTAGCTTTAACCGTTTTGCTCACAGTGCGATTATATAAAATTATATTTGAAATTTTTTTTTGCGCTGTCATATATTTCAATATATATGATAATGATATTTTTTTTCATTTCTGATGGTTGCATACTAAACTTCAGGCAATGAAAAAACAAGGAGCCAAAAATGAACTCTTAATCTTAAAAACTAAGCATGCTGTGATTTTTAAAAAAAACCTTTTCTTTCCGTTTCAGCACTAACTCCCGAACGCCGCCAGCATACGAGAGACACTTTTGTAAATAGAGGCTCGGCGTTAGAGGGTTAATAGCCCCAAACTGGGCAAACAAGCATCGGTTCCTATTACCATGACAACGGACAAAAAGATCAATTCCACTAGCGTTCACTGTTCTATCCCAGACAGTAGGAGGGAAAGTCTCGTACGCATCTTCCTTCCTGAGCCAAGACCTTCACATATAGAATTTTAAAAAATTATTGTGATAATTACTCACCCAACATTGCTAGGTACCGAGTGCAAAACTTACTGATATCTATCCGGCATTACCAGTCTGTGTGGAAGATATGGTTAGATTATATCCATACTGAGAGCCCATTTGAGATTTCTATAGAAACACTTTATTTTTCTTATATAACCTTTTAAAGACAAATGCTTTGTGGTTACAACAGTCATGGCATTCAAGGCTGCATTAAAGGAACCCTTGCTTTATGGATTCAGGATTGACTCCAGTATAGAAGTTGTCACTTCCCTTGTGCAGTCTTTTGCTCTACAAAGGCCCACTCCCGAAAGGCTTCCAATTACTTGGTCCCTGAACAAGGTGCTTAGACTTCTATCAACCCCTCAATTTAGCGGACCCAATACAACCACAAGGCACATGCTACAAAAGGTGATCTTAATTGCATTAGCATCAGGAGCTCGTATTAGTGAACTGGGCTTTCTTAGATGGGGACGATGCTTCACGCAAATAGTTGACCATCAATTATTATTGTCCCTTGGCCCATCATTCCTAGCCAAGAATATGGATCCTTTAAAAAGGAAATCCATTCTTATCAGAAAACTCAATTTAGCAGACAAGACATTATGCCTGGTTCAGGCACTTGAGGTTTACCTAGAAGTCATGGCAAACACCCCAGAAGGTCCTATTTTCTTACACCCTAGCACAAACTAACCACTCTCCCTACAAAGGCTGAGAATGATTGTAGTGTTTCTTATCAAAAAGGCAAATCCACACTCTTTCCATAGGTCACATGATGTTATGAAAATAAGTATGTCTTTGGCCTTCTTCAGAAATGTCTCTTTCAAAGAAGTCTCTGAATGTACAGGGTGGTCATCAGTTAAATTATTGCCACATGCTCGAACAAATTGGACTACACTGTGTATCAGTAGGTGGCATGGCTAGTCTTAACCCCTAGGTGTTGCGGGAGAAAACCAGGGGTCTTACTGACAGTGAGTATGCTAACTATCGCTGGGAGAGGGGCAACAGTACTACAACCAAAGCCAGCATGCTTAGGTAAGCCACTGTAGAACTACATCCTAAAACTTAAGTTGTGTATAATTTCTTGTTTCTTGGTATCAAAACTTGAAGAGTATTTGGAACAAAGAATGGGACTTGAAACCTGTGGCTTGACCTTGGACCAGAAATGTTGTTTCCTTTTGGGTTGTTGGGATTAAAAAGTGAGAGCTTAAGCCTTTTTTGTCACCTGTCAATTTCTTTGTAAAGCTCCTTGAGGATGAAACAGTGACTACGCTATCAAAAAACAGGTTTTGGCTTAGGAAAAAGCTATTTTTGATAGTCGCTGTAGAGTCCTCAAAACCCTCCCACTTCCCTGACGAAAAGGCATGGGATTTGGGCAAGGGGTCAACCTGCATTGACCAACAGAGAGTAATGGCTCCTTGGTCTTTTAACAGCCTGGTTGTAACCAAGAGGACTTATGCGCTTGCGCAATAATCACCTCTCTTTCTTGCAGGTTCTTTTGATGTTTGAAAAACTGTGTTCAACTTTGCTGAAGATGAGGGAAAGTGCCCTCCTATCTTTGAGTCCATTATATATTCCATCACGTGTTATAATGTTAATCATTATGACACAATACCTGGCCAAAAGACCAACTAGAAGAGAATTCTTTGATATTAGTTTGGTCACCATGGAGCTCAGGTAGACCATGGAAGGTAACTCCTTGAGGACTCAACAGCGACTACCAAAAAAGGGATTTTGACAAAGGAAAAATCTATTTCTGAGGGAGGACCTGTGTCACCCGATGAAATGTCCCTTAGAGCACACATTTCTAGGCATAAATATTGCTAAATATACCAGAGAAAAAAGCCAACAGGAATGCTGAGGTTACTACCCTCAGAGCGATCACCTATTATGTAACAGGTGTTGGTATAGAGCAGGGTGAGTGAATTTGTCCACTACCACAGGACCTAACTCTGTAGAACGTCCCAATGTCAAAACCCCGATGCAACTGAGAAGAGCCGTTCCAGCGGCAACTCACCCAGACCTGTACCTGACGACCTGAGCGCCATCTACCCTCATTCCAGGTTAGCACCCACCTAACCAGCTTGGTATGCCTACTAGGGGGGGAAAATTGAATAACCTGGGAGGGTCACCGGGTGACACAGGTCCTCCCTCAGAAATAGATTTTTCCTTTGTCAAAATCCCTTTTCTGAGCTCCGGACCTGTGTCAGCCGGTGAAATTGTATCAGAGAATCATACCAAGCAAGGTGAAGGATTATAATTGACAAATAAAAGGGAGAGATAAATAAGGCACCATTAGTTAAGCCTAATTTAATTATCTCAGCAGTAGAGAAAAATAAGTTAAACATTAAACTTAAAACTAAGAATCATTGTGGACAAAACAAGGTTCTGAATAGATGGTATTAAAACTTAAAGTAACCATGAAACATAGACAATTAATGGTACTCAAACTTAAGACTAACATAAAGAAAATTTACAATTCCACTTAAACCTAACACTGCAAAACAGGTACAATTATATATACATAAACTAGGACCAGGATGTGAAGCATGCGTTGCCCAGGAGATGGCAGGGAAAGCAAATGAGGCAGGCAGGCGGGAGGGGAATGGGAGAAAGACTAACTAGGAGGGAGGGATAATACTCCCTGCAGCCACTGTAGGAAACTTCAGAGCTTCCAGTGATTTAAGATAGTGGCGCTCAAACACTGATGGAGATTTCCAACCCGTATACTTTTTCAGATCATCAAAATTCATATTGTGGAAATAGTTTGTGGAGGTTGCCACTGCCTGGATATCATGTACCTTCGGTACTGAATCTGGGTTAGCTTGTTTAATGAAATATAAAATCTGTTGTCTGATAGCTTTTAAGGAAAGTGTCCCACCTTTTCCCTGATAAAAAGAGGACCAGACAAAACCTGAGAAGTTCTCCTTAAGTAAGCCCTCAGTGTAGTGACTGGGCACAAGGATGGATCCTGTGGAAGAGGAACAACCTTCCAAGGAGACCACCTATCCTGAGGGTCTTCATTCTTTGCTAGGAAACTTTGGTCTGGGGAAAGAAGAACTTCTCCTGACGGGAGGAAATCTACATGATTAACACCTCTAGAGAGAGCGGACAGTTCGATATCCTAGCACCTGAAGCTAGGCTAATTAGGAACAACGTCTTCCTTAACAGACTCAAATATGAACAGTTATCATTATCAGTTTCTGATGCTAGTTTCAAAACATCGTTAAGAAACCAAGAAACCGTGTGAGGACGGGTTGCTTTAGAATTGATGAAAAGTATGAGTCTGTTAGGTCAATGTTAAAGCCATGCAAAAACACTTTCTTCAAGGCTGACTTAGCTGTGGTAATTGTAGCTGCAGCTAGACCTTTTTCAAACAATGACCTAAAGAAAGAGATTGCCAAATTCGTGGTCATAACCTGAGCTTCAGAATGTTTAAGGAAAGATGCCAGTTTTCTGAGCTCGGCCCTGTGTCACCTGGTGAAATTCCATACTAACACGAATTTCTAGGTATAAATATTGCTAAATATACCAGAGAAAAAAAGCTTTCAGGAATGCTGGAGTTACTACCCCCAGATCGGCGTCTTCTATATTGAAGACGTCGGTATAACCAAGGGTGAGTGAAAGAATCACAACCACAGAGCCACACTCGATAGACATCCCCATGTCAAAACCCCGGGAAGAGCAGGGAGCCGCACCAGCTCCCACACTCACCCGCCCCATGGCGACTCCAGCGCCATCTGAACTCATTCCATTTCTAGCACGTGATATTCTCACTTCATTATTTTTGTGCTTGTGCCTTTGGCTGAATTTTCCTGTTTCTCAGCATGTCTTCCAGCAAGTTTACTGTCACCAAGTTAAGTACCATCTTATTGTGGGGTTTTTATGATAAGTTTGGCTGTTTCAACCTGTATCTTATTATTATTATTCGTGGTTGTTGTTATGGACGCCACGTGGCGCCCCCATCAGCCATGTCGACCATGAGATTCAGCCCACCCAGCTTGTTCTGTTTGGGGCTTCTCCTTGTCGTTTACTTTTCTTATCATTATCCCCTAGAATTCATCCTTGTGGCGTTTCCTGGGCGGGTTGTTTGGTGTTTCTCTGCATTAATTTTGTCGAACCGCATATGGGGTTCCTCCATTTGGGTTCCCGTCATTTTCCGCTTAGGTTTCTCCCAGGATGTTTTCCGCTTTGACAGTCTTAGCTACATTATTATTATAGTGTGACGTGCTGGTGCTAATCAGTGTTTTATTGCTTTGATTTGGTTATGTGGGGGAGCGTCAGATACGGTTTTATTGTTTACTTACCCTGTCGCTCCTCTCAGTTAGGCTATGCGCCTTGCACGAGCACAAGCTTATATTATTGTTTTATGTATATATATTATTCTTAGTGATGGTGATTTATTTTTATCTGGTTAAGTTGTGTGGGGTTCCCCTAGCCTGCCTATGTCACGTTAGGCTTGTATTTTGCTTCCTTTGGCCTCCCGCTCTCCCTTTTACCCTGAGTTAGGTTAGGTGTGAGGAGGGGTTCAGCAGGTAGAGAGAGTTTCTGTTGTTCCTTCCACTGGCCGTTGTTTGGGTTGTAGAGTGAGATCCCATTGTCCTCCCCCTTCTATGGAGGGGTAGAGGCTCTTTCTGTGGGTGTGTCTCCTCCGTGCTTCCATAGCATCCTCCCCTTTCGTTCGGCTCTGGTTGGTTTTCAGCACGGGAATTTCTCTCCCCGTTGTTTCCTCCTTCCTCCCTTTCCTTATTCCCTCCTGTTAGCCTAGGCTATCCTTAGGTATGGGTGCTAGCCTAGGCTACGCCTAGGTGTGGGGCGAGCACGTTGAGGTCTTAGGTCGCTGTCCCTTCCGTCCCCTTATTCGGAGTAGGCTATGTTCTTCCACTGCTGGTATTAATTTACTTGGCGTGGGTGTGTCTGCAGTCGGCGGGTGAAATAATCTTCCCCCCAGTCTCCTGTTTTCACTTGCTCTGGCCTACTCCCATCCCTACCCCTCCAACCCTTTCCTCCCCACCTACCAAGTCAAGCTTGTTTGTCATCTTCTCGTGCGGGTGACGTCAGCTGGCGTTCACTCCGAGTTGTGGGGCCTTTTCTGGTGGAGAGATTCACTCCCTCCCAGGGCAAGTCCCCAATGGCTTTTGCTTGGCTCAATGTCTCGTTAACCCGCTCTCCTAGGATCGAGCAGGTTTGAACATTCTTAGGTTATTGGTTCTCGCCCTTTTCATTCGCTTGGCGTTTGATTTACTTTAGTTGGGTTGACTGGCGCTTTCTCCGGCCCTTGTGGTCCTGTGATGTTTGTTAGCCTCACCCTACTATTGTTTCTCTAGCGGTTAAGGCTTGGGATCTCCGGAGGGGTGGTTCGGACTTTGTATATGGAATTAACCAGTTACCATTTTCCCATCCCCTGTATTTTATATATGCATATACACTTGTTTTGTTCAGGCGGCTCACTCCACCGTTGGACATATTGTTATTACAGATACAGAGGTCCGGTGTCCTACCCTTGGGGTTCCACCGTTTTATTCCCGGCATCCCTTGTGGTAGGGCCCTGTTGACTCAGCTCTGCTCGTTCCTCCGGAGTATTCCGGTGGTCGGAGAGCAGCTTGCTTACCACTATATTTAGTTACTTGCTGGGTAGGCCCGTCTCTGACGGGTTTTTTCTTCCCGCCGGAGTACTCCGGTAGTAGGTTTGAAAATACCCGTGCCTGCTTAATTTAAGTTTCTAGAGTGGTAGGTTCATGTACTTTTCACACTTACGGACTGTGCGTTGTGAGGAGCCAGGATGCACCGCCACCCTCCATCAACCTTACGGACATGTGGTGTGCCGGACCCACGCTGGCTGTGCGGTCTGGCTGGATGATCTCGTCGTTTGGCATCCTGACGGTTTGCGAGGGTGTGCGTCGCTCTGTGCAGCGGTATCCAGGGACGATAAGTCGGTAAGCTTGACTTTTCGTTCTTCACGCTACTTTCAGTCTGATATGTGCTCATATTATAGGTCATGATTTTTGTGTTACAATATGTTAGAACTGATTCCCTGCTCTCTTTTAGGCTGACGAGTCCTCCAAGAAGGAGGCCTTAGAGTCTCTCCACGCCTGGGTGGCTGGGTTCGGAAGGAACGTGCCGTCGGGGAAACCGTATGTCCTCGACGCTAGTTTGAGGGACCTTCTCTACCCCGGCGCCTGGATTGCTGCGGCCGTACCTGCGGATCTGGCCACTCCTATCATCGAGCAGATCCGGGCTGCGACCCAGCACCTCAAGAGGACCTGTACGCGCGGAGGTTTCTGAAGACGTCGCCGCCTTAGACTTGGACCTGGAGCCGATGAATACGGAGCCGGACCAGGGGTAGGTAGCGAGGTAAGTGAGGCAGTGGGGCGGGCCCCTTTTGATTCCCCATCTTCCTCTGTGTCTTCCTTTTCAGGAGTTCACCAAGTCTTCCATCTTGGGGACAGGGCTCCATCTGCTGTCGCCAAGTTGAAATTGAAGACTTCGTGGAAGGCGAAGGGCTATAAGTCCTCGTCTTCCGTAAGGCATCTCCCTTCCCCCCGTCCGAAGGCCAAGTATGTGGAACCTGTGGCCTCCGGGAGCAAACCGAGCACCTCGGGCAAAGGAGCGAGTAAGAGGGCGCCCAAACCCAGCCCTCCTCGCCAGCCTGCCTTTGACCCTGAGGCGTTTGCAGGGATGTTGCTGGAATGCATCTCTTCAGAGGTGGAGGCGAAGCTTTCCAAGATTACGGAAAGACTTCATAGTCAGGAGACTCTGCTGGCGGATATGGCTCGCTCCGGCGGAGCCGCTCCGCAGTACGAGATCCCTGATACCGCTGACCTCCCTCCTTTCGATGTAGGGAACCAGTGGCGTTTTGCTCTTCGTGCCATTCGTCACGAAGACACCCTGACCATCGAGGTCTGGGCACCAGGCGTCTGGAGGAACTGGAGTTCTTCCCTCCTGATCTCTTGCCCCCTACCCAGGCTTCGTTAGGCTGACGGAGGAAGCCTGGATCGTGGCTCAGACAAGGTCCCTAAGGAGACGGTGATCTTCCCTAGGGACCATGCCCAATCTGCTCTGTTGCGCACTCTTACGGAGTGGCAGGCAGAGAACACGAAATTGACTCCTTTCAAGGGCAACTACACCATGTTTTCTTTGGGTGATAAGTTGCCCACTCCCTGCCTGAACAAAGTTGCTTTGGCAGCGGCTCAGGCTTGCTTTGACGGCAAACCCTTGCCTCAGCTGGGGGGAGACGGACTCCACATCTCTGGTATTCCCGGGAGGTGAGGAGTTCTGGAAGGACGCCCGTCCACATTTACAGTGGGTAAATTGGACGCTTCTCTGCCGTCTCCTCTCAATTCAGTGAACAGCTTCCTAAACTCCCGGAAGCTCTCCTGAAGGCGGAGTTTGAGGCACGGTGTAGGTTAAGCCGGTCTTTAAACTGCTTGTGCCTAACAGAAGCGGTCGCCGTCTCTCTTGTGCAGAGGAGCCTCTGTTTCAGGTTCTGGCTAAATCCCTGTTGGCAGGGTTTCAGTCAGACCTGTATGACTTCATGGTGGCAAAGTTAGAGTGCCAAAATTCATCTTCGCAGATGCCACCATTCGTCATGAGCCTAACAAGCTCATGAAGATTTCCATCTGGGGTTAATCTCTTCCCAGAGGATGAAGTCTCCAGCGTCCTGAGCGAGGCTACCAGGGCCAACCAAAGCCCTACGCTCCCGTTGGGGTATCTCCGCCTTCAAGCGGAAGACCCCGAATCTGGCAGCTCCCAGAGTAAGTCTGGGAAACGTTTCAGAAGGCACAGGAGGCCACTCAGGCTGTCCCAGTCTCGGCGGTGGGCCAACCCTCCACCTCCAAGGCTCAACCCCAACAGTACGTGCTGGTTCAACCAGCCCAATCCCTTGCTGCACCATCGTACGTCTCCTCTCCGGCGTACAATCCTACCTATGAGGGCCGTGGGGTCTTTCACGGCCTTAATAAGCGCAAGGGGGTAGAGGTCGAGGTCGAGCCCCATACAGAGGCAAAGCTGGATTTGCCTCCCGGGGAAAATCAGGCCGTGGTAGAGGGAACAAACCCGCTTCCTCCCACTGAGACCAGTCAGGTAGGTGGTCGCCTTTACTGGTTCAGAGACCAGTGGTCCTTCAGTCCTTGGGGACACAGCATTGTGTCCAAGGGTCTGGGTTGGAGCTGGATCAGGATCCCCCTCCCCTGACCAGATTTTACCAACCCCCTCCAAAGCCCTACAGGACTTTGTGACGGAGACTTCTCAACAAGAGAGCAATAAAGAAAGTAAGGCACCTCAAATTTCAAGGCAGGTTGTTCATCGTTCCAAAGAAAGATTCCGATCAGCAAAGAGTGATTCTAGATCTGTCGCGTCTAAATCCCTACATAAGATGCAACAAGTTTCGCATGCTTACGGTGGCTCAGGTCACGGACTCTACTTCCGCGTGGAGCCGTCACCACCTCTATCGATCTTTCAGATGCTTATTATCACGTCCCGGTTGCGTGGAACTTCTCTCCCTTCCTGGGTTTCAGACTCGGGAAACAAGCCTACTCCTTCAGGGTCATGCCTTTCGGACTCAATATAGCCCCAGGAATTTTTAATTGAAACTGGCGGAAACAGTCGTTCAGCAAGAAACGGTCCCGGGAATCTCCCTGGCGGCTTACCTGGACGATTAGATAATCTGGGCTCCAACAGTACAGGAGTGCCGGAAGGCTACAGCCATAGTGATCAAGTTCCTGGAGTCGTTAGGTTTTTTGGTTGAACAGGAGAAGTCCCGCCTGACTCCGAGTCCCGGTTTCAGTGGCTGGGTCTCCAGTGGGACCTGTCCTTGTACAGGCTATCCCCCTCCCGCCGTCAAGTGGAAGGAGATAGCCGCCGCTACCAGGAAATTTCTGAAGGACAAAGCAGCATCCCACCGGTCTCAAGAGAGAATTCTCGGCCCCCTTCAGTTCGCCTCAGTGACGTAGGACCCTCTTAAAAGCGAAGCTAAAGATATAAACAGAGTGTGGCGGAGACGAGGCCAATGTCAGGCTCAGAGACAGAGTCTCTTCAATCCCGCGAATCTTGAAGACAAGGCTTCGACCATGGTCCACAGCCAGTGGCCTGTCGAAGTCGGTCCCACTCCAATATCCCCCTCTGGCTTTGGTAATCCACACAGACGCTTCATTAAGCGGCTGGGGAGGGTACTCACCAAACCAAAAAGTTCAAAGGATATGGTCTACAATGTTCCAACAGTTTCATATAAACACCTTGGAAGCTATGGCAGTGTTTCTAACTCTCAAGAAACTCTGCCCCGCCGGCCAGATTCACATCAGGCTGGTGTTGGACAGCGCCGTGGTGGTTCATTGCATCAACAGGGGCGGCTCCAAATCAGGTCGTGTAAACCAGGTGATGGTAGCTATCTTCTCCCTGGCGAACAAGCACGGCTGGCATCTGTCAGCCACCCACCTAGCGGGGGTGCGGAATGTGGTGGCGGACTCCCTGTCCAGGACTACTCCGTTGGAGACGGAGTGGTCTCTGGACGGGAATCGTTCAATTGGATTTGCCGCGGGTTCCGGGACTCCAAGTGGATCTGTTAGCCACGGAGAGCAATCACAAGCTTCCCTGTTATGTGGTTCCCAACCTGGACCCCAGGCCTTTGCCACGGATGCGATGACCATAGACTGGAACAATTGGGAGAGGATCTACTTGTTTCCCCAATAAACATGTTGTTGAAAGTACTGCACAAACTCAGGTCATTCAAGGGCCAACTAGCTCTGGTAGCTCCCTATTGGCGAAGAGCAACTGGTTCTCTCTGCTCCAGGAGCTCAAGTTGCGGTGTCATCAGATACCCAAACCCAGACTGACCCAAGTAGTACAAACCAAGACTGTGTCAGCTTCCTTAAGAATTCAGAATGCCCTGGTTTTATGGACTTTATAAAGTTTGCTGCAAAAAGGGAGCAAACATTGACCCGTCAACACTCTGTTTCTAGAATCTGATAAGAGGATTCTACTCTCAGACATTATGATTCAGCAGTCAAAAAATTAGCATCCTTTTGAAGGCATCTGAAGCTCAAACTATGACTACTAACCTAGCGGTTACTTTCTTTAGATCATTGTTTGAAAAAGGCCTTGCCCCGGCCACTATTACTACAACTAAATCAGCCTTAAAGAAGGTATTTTTGTATGGTTTTAAAATCGACCTTACAGATTCATACTTCTCCTCCATCCCTAGAGCATGCACCGTTTGAGGCCTTGTAACACGCCCACATTCTGTTACCTGGTTCCTCAACGATGTTCTGAAATTAGCATCTGATACTGATAACTCACAATGCTCTTATCTGGATCTGTTAAGGAAAACCTTGTTTCTGATTAGCTTGGCTTCAGGTGCCAGAATTTCAGAGCTATCGGCTTAGAGGTGATGATCATGTTGATTTCCTCCCGTCCGGAGAAGTCCTCCTTTCCCCTGATCATAGGTTCCTAGCTAAAAATGAAGACCCTCAGGACAGGTGGTCCCCCTGGAAGGTGGTGCCTCTTCCTCAGGACCAGTCCTTATGTCCAGTATATACCTTAAAGTCTTATCTACAAAGAACTCCACAGTGTAAGTCGGGTCCTCTTTTTATAAGGGAAAAGGTGGAACTCTTTTGTTGAAGCATGCTATAAGACAGCAAATTCTGTATTTTATTAAACAAGCCAACCCGGATTCAGTCCCTAAGGTTCATGATATCCCATTTCAGTAGCTACCTCTACTAATTATTTTCATAATATGGATTTTTGCTGAACTTACCAAGTATACGGGATGGAAATCACCTCTAGTGTTTAAACGCCACTATTTAAAATCACTCGAAGCCCTGAAATTTTCTACAGTGGCTGTGGGGAGTGTCATTCCCCACCTTAATTATCCTTAATCCTTTTCCTTCCCCCCTCCCCCGCCTGCCTCATTTATTTCTCTGCCTGCCTTTCTGGATCAATCATGCCTCACTGCCTTGCTCCTCATAATTGATGCTAGTATTACCCTGGTTATTGTTTGTCTTGATGATTGGATTTTGATATGCTGTGAATTTAGATTAACATAGAAGTACTGGAGCAGTTTTTATTTTGCTTCATGTACCTCAATTCCTGATTTTGTATATATCTCATTGTTCTTAGATTTAAGTTTGTATTTACCTGTTTATACCATTATATTGTGGGTGTCTTTTATTCCACCCCTAATTATATTGTATATTTGTCATTGTGCATTACTCTTAGACTTAAGTTTACATATTCTTCATTGTGTCTTTATATTGTTGGGTGTGTGTTGTTCCACCTGTACTTACCTGTTATTAAATCTATTTTTCCTTGATGAGATATAATAATTAAATCTATTTTTTCATAGCGTGTGTTTTTGTTCTAATCACCTTTTGTGTTCTTTTGTAGCTTTGCAGTCTTGGCATGATTCTCTGTCACTATTTCACCGGGTGACACGGGGCCGAGCTCAGAAAAGGGATTTTGACAAAGGAAAAATCTATTTCTGAGGGAGGCCCCGTGTCACCCGGTGACCCTCCCAGGAGCTGGTTTACCCCCCCTACTTGCACATGCCAAGCTTGGGGGTGGTGCTAGTCTGGAATGAGTTCAGATGGCGCTGGAGTCGCCGCTTGGCGGCGGGTGAGTGTGGGGCTCAAAACGGCTCCCCGCTCTTCCCCGGGGGTTTTGACATGGGGATGTCTATCGAGTGTGGCTCTGTGGTTGTGATTCTTTCACTCACCCTTGGTTATACCGACGTCTTCAATATAGAAGACGCTCGATCTGGGGGTAGTAACTCCAGCATTCCTGAAAGCTTTTATCTCTGGTATATTTAGCAATATTTATACCTAGAAATTCGTGTTAGTATGGAATTTCACCGGGTGACATGGGGCCTCCCTCAGAAATAGATTTTTCTTTGTCAAAATCCCTTTTTTAACTGCTGAATCGTACTGCCTGAGAGTAGATTCTCTTTTATCTGATTCCAAGAACAGAGTGTTAACTGGGTCTATATCTGCCCTTCTCTGAGCGGCGAATTTCATAAAGTCCACAAAGCCAGGGCATTCAGAATTCTTGAGGAAGCTGACACAGTCCGCGTTTGTACTACTTGTGTCAGTTTGGGTCTGGGTAACAGATGACACTTGAATTTCAGCTCCAGCAGAAGAGGGTACCAGTCGCTCTTCGGCCAATTGGGAGCTACCAGAGCCACCTGCCCCTTGAAAGACCTGAGTTTGTGCAGCACTTTCAGCAGCAGGTTTACCGGAGGGAACAGGTAAATCCTCTGCCACTTGTTCCAGTCTAATGTCATTGCATCTGTGGCATGAGCTTGAGGGTCCAGGTTGGGGGCCACATAACAAGGGAGTTTGTGGTTGCTCTCCGTGGCAAACAAGTCTACCTGGAGACCTGGAACCTAAAGGCAAATCCAATCGAACGAGGCCCTGTCCAGAGACCACTCCGACTCCAGCAGAGTTGACCTGGACAGAGAGTCCGCAATGACATTGCGGACCCCTGCAAGATGAGTGGCTGATAGGTGCCATTTGTGCTTTTCCGCCAGAGAGAAGATGGCTATCAACACTTGATTGATATGACTCGACTTGGAGCCTCCCCTGTTTATACAGTGTACCACCACTGCACTGTCCAAAACCAGTCTGATATGGATCTGTTTGGGAAACTAAGCCTTCTCAGAGTCAGAAACACTGCCATTGCTTCCAGGACGTTGATATGGAACTGGCGGAACATTGTGGACCATGTTCCTTGTACTTTTTCGTATTGAGAATATCCTCCCCAGCCGCTTAATGAAGCATCTGTGTGGATTACTAGTGATGGAGGAGGAAATTGAAGGGTCACCGATCTTGACAGACCCTTGACTGTTGACCACGGCCGGAGTCTTTTTCTCAAAACTGGAGGGACTAGAGACACCTTGTCCCTGAGTTTGATATTGGCTCGTCTCCGCCACACTCTGTTTATGTCTTTCAGTTTTGCCTTCAGCAGCAGATCTGTGACAGATGCGAACTGAAGAGAACCCAGGATCCTCTCCTGAGTCCTGCAACAAGCTTTCCTGCACTTGAGGAACTGCCTGGTTGCCTTGGCTATCTCTCTCCTTTTGGCTGGCGGAAGAGACAGTCTGTGTGAGTCTAGGTCCCACTGGATACCTAGCCACTGAAACCGAGCCTCCCGGAGTTAGGCGGGATTTCTCCTGTTTATCTGAAAGCCTAGGGACTCCAGAAACTCGATCACTATGGCTGTAGCTCTCCGGCATTCCCCGACGGTGGATGCCCAGATTATCCAGTCGTCTAGGTATGCGGCTAGCATGATCCCCCGGGACTGTAACTGCTGTACTACTGTCTTTGCCAGCTTGGTGAATATTCGGGGTGCTATGTTGAGCCCGAATGGCATGACTCTGAATGCATAAGCTTGCCTTCCCAGTCTGAATCCTAGGTAAGGAGAGAAGTTTCTCGCAATCGGGACTTGATAGTATGCGTCTGAAAGATCTATAGATGTGGTGACGGCTCCACGAGGAAGTAGAGTCCGTGCCTGAGAGATTGTAAGCATGCGAAATTTGTTGCATTGTATGTAAAGGTTGAGACAGAGACAGATCCAAGATTACTCTTTGTTGAGCGGAGCCTTTTTGGGACGCTGAACAGTCTGCCTTGGAATTTCAGGTGCCTCACTTTCTTTATGGCCCGTTTTGGAGTAGTTCCTTATACCGGAAGTCCTGCAGGGCTTGTGAAGGGGTTGATGGAACCTGACCCGAGCTGGTGGGTCCTTGACCCAACTCCATCCCAGTCCCTTGGAGACTATACTGTGGGCCCACGGGCTGAAGGTCCACTGATTTCGAAACAGGTAAAGCCTCCCGCCTACCTGAATCTTCTCATTGGGAAGGGGAAGGTTTACTTCCTCTGCCCGGCCGCCTCTTCCCGGGAGAGGGACATAATGCAGCCTTGCCTCTGAAGGCAGCTCTTGCTCTGCTTCCCCTTGCGTTTTTATTGAAGCCACGAAAGGAACCATGGCTTTCATAGGCTGAGTTGTACACGGAGACGTCACAAAGGTGGGGAGGCAAGGGAATGCTCTGCCCGGCTGCACCAGCACAAACTGTTGGGGTTGGGCCTTTGAGGTGGAAGGCTGACCGACCGGAGAAACTGGTACAGCCTGAACTACAGTTGGGGTTTGTGGCCTCCTAAACTTCTTATATCTTTTCCCCGACCTGCTATGGGAACTGGAGGACTCGGAGATTTTGCGTTTGGCGGGAATACCCCACCGGGAGCGGAGGCTCTGGTTAGTCCTGGTTGCCTCCGCCAGGACATTATTCACCTCGTCCTCGGGGAATAAATTAGCCCCCCAAATCGAGCTTTTCATCAGTTTATTAGGCTCGTGCCTAATAGTGGCGTCCGCAAAAATATGTTTGCGACAGTTCATCCTTGCCACTGTAAAATCAAACAGGTCTGCGTGGAATCCCACCAGCAGAGAATTTAGTCAAGACCTGGAAAAAGGGTTCATCCGAATACAACACGGCTGTCGCCTCTGCCATGCACAAGGAGTTCATTTATGCGGCTCAGCCGACACCTAACGTCGAACTCCGGTTTCAGGAGAGCCTCCGGAATTTTGGGAAGCTGCTCACTGAAGAGAATGGATGCACAGTCTGGGTCCAGCTTGCCCGCCCGTAAAAGGTGGACGGGACATCGTTCAGAATTCGGAGTCACCGGGGAGGACCAAAGAGGTGGGATCGGTCTCCCGGAGCTGCAGCATCGACTTACCCTCCATGCATGCCTGAACAGTTGCCTGAGCCACTTTCGACATGCAAGGAGTTGCAATCCTATCCCCCAAAGAAAACATGGTAAAATTTCCTTTGAAGGGGGTCAACTTTGTGTTCTCTGCTTCCCACTCTGCAAGGGTGCGAAGCAGAACCGATTGAGCCTGATCCCTAGGAAAGATGACTGTATCCTTAGGGACCTTATCTGTTCTCACCCACGCTCCCTCTGTCAATCTAGCGAAGCCTGGGTAGGGAGGAAGCAGACCTGGAGGAAAGAACTCCAACTCCTGAAGTCTGCGCGTCCCTAGGCCTTCAATGGTTAAGGTATCCTCATGCTGGGGAGCATGAAGAGCCAAGTGCCAAGGGTTCCCCTTATCGAAAGGAGGAAGGGCGGAGGCATCTGGAATGGTGTAGGATGGAGCTGACCTACCGGAGCGCATGAGCCCGGAGATCCTGGTCTCCTGGCTCTGCAGCTTTTCCAATACTGTCTTCCACCTCTCGTCCATCTGCTTATTGATTGTATCAAGCAGCATGCTTGCCAATTCTTGGAAATTGGAAGCAGGTTGGCGAGGGGGCTGGCTTTGGCTGCCTTTGATCTCGACCCCTTTACAGAGGGAGTGTCACTAGCTACGGAAGCTGCCGGGCTAGAAGCCCGTGACTTCCCCGGGGGAAAGGGAGTTGCCTTGCGGGAGGAAGAGGACTTATATCCCTTACCTTTTAGTGACTTTTTACCTTAGGGATGGTCGATGTTGACCTATCCCCAAGGTAGGAGGACTTCTGGAAACCCTGGAAAAAAGATACAGAGGATGAAGGGGAATTAAAAGGAGTCCGCTCCCCTGCCTCACTTACCTCCCTACCTACCGCCTGGTCCGGTTCCACATTCATGGGCTCCAGGTCCAAGTTAATGGCCGCCACTTCTTCTGACACTTCTGCTGCTATGTTGACATCCTGGGAGGGCTGCGTCGCTTCCCGGATATGCTCGATCAAAGGGGCTGCCACTTCTGCTGGGACAGCCGCAGCAAACCGGGCGCCGGGGAAGAGGAGGTTACAAGTGGCCTCCCCGACGGGACGTTCCCCCCAAAGCCAGCCACCCAACCCCTAAGGGTGGCCAAGGAAGCGTTGCGAGAAGCTTGTTTGGCCTGAAAATAATAAGGACTAACTAATTGCACATCAAGGACTTAAAATATATATAAGGGATATAACAAGAACCTTATAAACTATCAAATAAGTCAAGGAACCAGGTAAACTAAAGGCGTAACTGTAGGCTTACCGACTCGTCCTGGAACTGTTCAAACAAAGCGTAGCACACTTCACATCCATCCGGTGCCAAACGATCAAGTCTCCCACCCTGACTGCGCAGCCGGAGTGGGAGCGGCAGACAACATGGCCGCAGGGCTGGTGCAGCACTGTGGTGCACCCAGACTCCTGGCAGCGTACCATCTGTATGGATAAACTGTATATGAGTATGCTTATCTGAAGGCACGCCGGAGTAAATCCGTCGGAGATAGGGGCCTTATGCTAGAGCCAGACAACAGGACATGCAATTAGCAGATTATTAGTCCTACCAGAGTAGTCCGGTGAAGCAAAACAAATATATTATACATGGCAAATAAGTTAAGGAACGCTGGAGTTAAACCGACGGGAATGATATATACCTTAACCTAAAATCATGCAACATGACAGAGTAAGTTAAGTGACACCGGATATGATCCAGCGTGAATGATATATACCTTAACCTAAGGTCATGCACACTTAGAATTAAATATAAATTGCCGTGAGTGCCGGAGACCGGCAGAAAAATCGCTGGTTAAATACATGGAATAGCAGTTTTTTAATGCTGGACATGTCATTCCAGTACTGAGACCCCGGAAACCCCGCTACCCCCGCCATTGGTTACGATGTAGGGGCGGAGTGGTTCACTATTAGAGCAGTTCTCGTACTTCCATAGGAGAACAAAAGTGAGTAAAGCCAACCTACTAAAACCAAAGACCACCGGAGTGGAAAAGGCTAGCGGCAACGGGGGGACCGAAGATCAGAGGAACGGAGTCAGCTAGGGAATTGTGTAGTCCCTGAAAGTGTCCGGGGTTCCGCGAACCAATGAGGAAGCGGACAAACGAAACACTAGCGAGGTGTGTGACGTTAAAACGGATACCAGGAGGGTGGGTAACCTCCGATTGGAGACCCGTCTTGGTCCCCCCCCCCCCAGAGAGTGACGGCCCCGAGAGGACGACGCTCCATACACGGCGAGGGATAACACAACACCTGCTATACAGGGGAAAGGTGGGGGAGTAACGACATGGCTGTGTTACGATACCAAGGTCGACTGAGTGGGGAAACCCCCAGACACTGACTGCAACCCCCTTACTGGGTGTTGAAATGTAAACCCGAGCCTCCCCCCAAGGGGGAAGAAGACACTAGCCAGAAGTTACTTAAAAGAGGTTAGGCTAAGCACATTGGATCACTGCAACCCAACTCACATCTTTTCCCTGAAGACGAAGCCTATAAAGGAAAAAAGGGAGAGAGTGGAGGAAGGGGGAGGTAGGGGAACTGTGAAGGGGAGAAAATTTCCGTTCAGAAGGCCAACCGAAGACCGACATGTAGGGCATAGTGCTATGCATTGTGAATCACTTTTCTCCCTTCATTAGAAGGGGAGGAGGATTAATAGAGAACCCAAGCATACCCAAAACATACGGAACAGCTGATGGAACAACGAACGTGGCGCTCCCTTCACCGGCCCACACCTCCCTCCACAACTCAAGCGACACAGTCAGGAGAGAAGGAGCAGAGTCAATGAGCAAAAGTTAACCTCGTTAGCCTAACCCACCGATCAAGACGAGAGGGTTAGGCTAGTACCACAAAACACAAATACATACTGCTAAAATTTAACCAACAACAGTACACCAATACATAAACAACTCAAAAATATAAATAATAAACGCTTGTGCTAGGGGTATGTTCTACCCGAGCGAAGCGAACAGGAAGTGGGCAACCAAAATGGCCGCTCCTGACGCCAAGCTAAGGTAAAATTAATCCTTAAACATCCATGTCATCCATTGTACTACAATTCAGAAAAACCGACTGTAAGCACCAGCTTGGGGAACAAAATCTACTTGAGCGAGAGCCAAAAAATTCTTTATGAAGGGGTTAAAAGCATAAAACCGTGGGAGGACGCTCCCTAAAGAATTGATACTAACACCAGTATTAATACCAGCACATGGGCCCGCTCAATGTAGATAAAATTCCCCAAAATGAACTTCCTGAAGGGGTAACGTCAATTGTAAGACAAAACATTAACGTAAATGACCCATGAAACCTCTACTGAACTGGTCTATAGAGGCGTGCCGCTAGGTCATCATGGCGGGCCGGGCTTGAATGAGAGGAATGCCCGATATTTGACCCAATAATTATTAAATTACGGGCCAAATACAGCCTCGATACCCATAAAACCCTGTAAGAAGATGGTATTTAACTTAGTGGCGGTGATATCAGCGGTTGAAGCCATGGTATTCCGATTATAGGCAAAAATTGTGGAGCACAAGCAAAAGCAAGACGTAACAGAAACGCATGCTAAAATGGAATGAGGGTAGATGGCGCTCAGGTCGTCAGGTACAGATCCGGGTGAGTTGCCGCTGGAACGGCTCTTCTCATACCGGGGGTTATGACATCGGGACATTCTACAGAGTTAGGTCCTGTGGTAGTGGACAAATTCACTCGCCCTACGCTATACCGACACCTGTTACATAATAGGTGATCGCTCTGAGGGTAGTAACCTCAGCATTCCTGTTGGCTTTTTTCTCTGGTATATTTAGCAATATTTATGCCTAGAAATGTGTGCTCTAAGGGACATTTCACCGGCTGACACAGTTTCGGAGCTCAGAAATAGGCTTTTCCAACGTCAAAACCTGTTTTAGTAATCTTGTGAATTGCAGTTTCGTGTGTTATTTGTTAATCCAATTGTTCTTTTTGGTCTCAATCTAAATTTCCAATTTCACCTCAGCTATGAACAAATAATTTGGGTCAGCTCCATGAGCATCCAGAAATGTGATTGAATGGTTTGTTAACTACCGTGTAATGCTAATGAAGTTAATTCAGCTTCTTTATTCTTTCATTCTTCCCAGCAACAGATTGAGATTTACTGGAATAAAGGAAAACTTGTATTATAAATGTATTTGTTGGATGTGTATTTAATAGAAAATAACATATGTAAAAGGTACATTACTACCTGTACCTAGGGCACATCTTTATACATTTTTATTTCCATTATATCACTAATGTTTTTGGGGTGTGTCAGTGTTTATTCTGTTTTTGTTTTTATCTATACCTTATTTTGAATGCTCTCTAACAGGTACAAAATTATCATGGAAAATATAAATGCAACTGGTCGAAGGAATAGGAAATGGGAATACTTTGACCTTATGGGAAGCTACTAGAGGATGATCCGCAGTTTAAAGTGAACAGCTCATCTGGTAAGATAGACCCAACAAGTGTTTTGGATCTTGTTTCTTTTGATATCAGAGCAGAAGTTAGATAGCTTGCAATTGGTGGGAACAGTAGGTGAGCAACTGTCATGTGGCCTTTAAGAGAGATACATTACAAATGGAAAACCCAAATTATTTAAGACTGAACTTAGCACAATGATCTTTAGCTTACATAGTGTGCATTAGATTGTGGTAATATCAGAATAATGTTTAAATACTGTATGCATAATATGATATACTGTATAAATGCCTTTTAAGTATTTACTGAAAAAATTACATTGTAGAATTTTTTACCTACTTAAGCAATTTACTGTCCACAATGTCATTTTCAGATAACCAATCTTATTTTTTCTTTATTCATTCTACTACAGTACTGTACTACAAATTTCTATAACAATCTGTAGATATGATGTTATATCCTAGTAATTCATTAGTTAAATATAGGCCCCCTCTATGTGGGACCCCCTTGACATGGCGAGGGGGCCCTTGAACCCCAGGAATTTTTTCCTGGGTTTGAGTCCAAGAGTCCCATATATCAGTATATAATTCTTTGGATTAATTTTTGTGGAATTTTCCAATTTTGCTCAAATTTATTAGACCTTATATATAGGAAAAGATATCATAGCTCGGAATGAGTTTATATCCAAAGCTAAATAGTGGGAACTGTGGTAGGACCATCAACTGCCCAATAATGTTTGGACCCGAGAGCTGTCAGATTCATAGCTCAAAGGCAGAACTTTTCTGCAGGGTTGGACCACAAATTCCAGGGGGGTCTGGTTGTGGGGATAGGACTCTCAGTCATTCTGGCTGGTTTGCCCATACACTAATATGATTAGGGTGGGGATATTTGTATTCTTGTAATACTCTCAGTCCTAGCAAATGGGTTTGGCCTCAACTTGGGCCACTCTAATCATGTTGTGCCATCCCCTGTGGGGTAGGGTAGGGATGCGGACATTTGGGAGTTGGCTCTCACTTGTGACATTGGTGGAAGAATAAACCTCATGAAAGACTAATGATATCTTTTTAAAGTTTTCAGGTTTAATTTTTATTTTTTTTCCTCAAATCTTTATGATAAGTAGAAATAAAGATTCTAGTACCCCTGGGTCCTTTAATGGTAATTTCTCGGCACAGTTGATGACTGCTGGAACCTCCTCCTCTGAAAACCTCTACTTGGAAAAATCCAAGAAATATTCTAGTGTAATTACACTGGAACCCTATGTTCCAGTACAGAGCAAACCTAAAAAAAAAATGAAATATCGTCTTGACCCAACCTTGGCTCACTTTGACTCCCTCTTTGGGAGTGGAAGTTAGTCAAGGTTTCTAACCCTAGAAACAGAATGTAAAATTTCAGCCCTAAAGTTGGAAAACTACCTATTAAACAGACATTCATGGGCAGAGATGTTGTTTAGACAGATAAGAGAAAATATATGTCTTATAGAAGCCACAACAGAGTCAGTCTGAGGACTATATGCCTATAACAACAATAGATAATATAAATAAATGTAAAAATAAAAAAAACATGACACTATGAATAGCATTCAGGGTACCATTATGCTGCCTGAGAACAGTGAAGAACCAATTGGAAAGAGTATTCTCTTGGACTCTCTTAGAAAAAGGTATCCCAGAGTCCAAGATTGTGAGGTATGTAATATACCAAGCAAGCAAAGGAATAGGCAAATTTTAAAAATCGCCAAAATAAAATTCATTCAAGATCTACCTCAAAAAGTAAAAATATTGGGCCAAAACAGAGAAATAAGGTCATATGTCCCAAAGCCACTACAGTGTTAAAATTGTAGTAAACATGGACACAAAGAAATAATGTAGAAATGAACCTGTGTGCGCGTATTGTGGATCTGAAGAACATGCCACACAGTGGAAGTGCAGTGAGCCAAAGTGTATAAACTGTGGGCAAGACCATCATGCAAGGTCCAGAGAATGTATGTGCTATATATATACAATACAGAGTTAAAATACAGAGTTAAAAATATTACAACAAAGAACTGGTACTGTATGTCTATAAAAGAAGATAAATTAGAATTAAAAGTGAAGGAATTCAAGATCTGTCTAAGAAACATTCATATTCTTTAATAACAAGAACCAAAATTGAAAGAAAAATGCATACAGATAGTAGTAATGGAGCACAGAAAAATTAATCTCAAGAAGAAATTAATACTTTATAGAAAAAACTAAAATTGTAAAGAATCAAGAAACAGGTGTAAATGAAATGAATAATGTTTTATCAAATTCATTTGAAATATTAATGCCAATAGCTCAAGAAGATACTACCACAGAAGTAGTAGAGGAAAGATGTGATGGACTAGAAATTAAAGATAAAAAGAGACCTTTGGAAAGAACTCCACCCAAAATGAAGAAACAACTATTATTAGAGAAACATCTGTTAAACCAAAGACAAAGGATATGAAGAAAGAACAAAAACAGAAAGAAGCTAAGAATATACCTCCATCTCCTAAAATAATAGTAAAACCTATGGATGCAGATATCCAAAACACTGAAGAAATGGAAGAGAACCATACCATAGATAAGAATGATTGTGTGAAGGGAGAAGAGATTAATTACTCCATCACCAATAATTGTACAAGAAGAGCAAATGAAACAAGAAATGTACATGAAAACACACGTGGATGTAATGATTGTTTTGCTGAAATATGTAATAATAAAAACATAACAAACAATGGTTTAACAGACATTATAAAAATTTTATAAAATATAGAAAAAAAGAAACTACTGATTTGAGCACCCATGAAAAATGTTGCATGTGCAATGAGCACTTACTATATTATAAAGAAAAACAAATGAATGTCATGAGTAGATTATTAGAAAAAATCCAAGTTGATAATACTAAAAAAGAAAGCAAAACTCGACCGATATAACAAAATATTTTCAAAAACTGTATTTTACAATGGAACATAAATGGTCTACAGACCAGATTGCACCTAGGAGAAATACAATGATTAATGAAAAGAATATGATCCCATGATATTATGTTTACAACATGTCAACAAAACTGTGTCAACAATAGGTAAATACTACTTAGCATCTACATCACTAGTGAAAGAAGGAAATTTAGGTACAGCCATATATGTACACTCGGCAAGAAAAGTGAGGATACAGTTTTCATTAGATTTCGTTTATCGAATTTTAATTTTTTTCTTACAGAAAACACATAATCTCGGTAAATTTACTCTAGAGTATGAAAATACAATGCAAATTATGTCATATATGTTAAATCTGCAAAACAAAAACGTTCAGATACTATAAAACACCATGCATGTCCGAAGTAATCAGAATTTCTCAGATGACTTCGTTCAAAGAGATCTAAAAGATAGTGTGTGGATATCTCGGTGTAGTATTGTTTATCAGAACGGCAATATTTACTGGTTTTCCGTTATGAACAGGCTTATTATTGCATCATCATACGAGGTAATGATAATTTCTTTAATTTTTACAGATTCATATTTGTATTTCACAGTGTTGAAGGTCAGCTGGAATTAATAGCAGTAAATGTTGTGACAGCTAGGACAGGTTGACCCAGTCTATTTAAATCTGCAAGAGCGTTCTCTATGATGTGCTGGAGTACCGCGTTAACATTTCGCGGAAAACACAAGTAACTGGATGTTTTAACTTTTGCCATAGTCTCTCTCTCTCTCTCCATTGCTAAAACATACTGTACAAATATAGTATCGCTCAATCTCTAAAAGAAAAATAATAATGAAATGAGTAGCTCTACATGTAGGCCTAGGCTTACACAACAGCAACTCTCTCTCTCTCTCTCTCTCTCTCTCTCTCTCTCTCTCTCTCTCTCTCTCTCTCTCTCTCTCTCTCTCTCTCTCTCTCTCTCTCTCCATTGCTAAAACATACTATACAAATATAGTAACGCTTAATCTCTGAAAGAAAAAAAAATAATGAAATGAGTAGCTCAACATATAGGCCTAGGCTTACACAACAGCAACTCTCTCTCTCTCTCTCTCTCTCTCTCTCTCTCTCTCTCTCTCTCTCTCTCTCTCTCTCTCTCTCTAACTCTTCTCTCCATAACATTGCATTCGTTCCTTTATTTTTCCCCAAGTTTTTGCTGGACATTGCTCAAATTTAACTCTTGATTTCATTATGGAAGATCGCGTTTCCGATTATGCAAGCATTCCATTCATTGTGGTGTCATAAATTCATATGTGCAAGGTTACTTCGTAGGTTATGTGGAAAAATGTTTATTTTGCTCAGAACTGTCGCTGCAAATTACAACTTGAACGAATACTGTAAAGCTTACTACTGCATTAAGTATCAATGATTTCAGAACCGTAGAATATGATTGAAAGTTATTGGAGGTGAAGCAAAAAACAAACACAATAAGACTGAAGCTCCTCCCCTTTCTAAAGTTGCCAGATGCCTCATTATTTAGCAATATATGTCCGAAGATTAAAAAAACTGTATCCTCACTTTTCTTGCCGAGTGTACATAACAAAGTAGTGTATGTTAAAGTGCCTGTAAACATTGCTGACTTACAAATATCAGGTATTAAAATCCAAATAAAAACAATTATTATGTAATTTATGATTTATAGAATCAACTTAATAAAAATTATTACATTAATAAACTTGAAGAATTACTTAACAGTGCCAAGGAACCTAGACTGCTTGTAATAGTAGGTGTTTTTAATGCTGACAACCCGACATGGGACTGTAATTGTACAAAGTTAAACAGAGGAAGAGTTCATAGATTCAAATGACATGTGCTGTATGAATGATAAAAAATCAGCACATATATTTCAAAAACACATGGAACGTTTCCCTCAGTAGACTTAACTCTATGTACAACAAGCATAGTAGACAGATTGGATTGGAATACAGTTGATGACTTGCATACCAGTGATAATTTCCCAATATTAATTTCATTATTTCAAAATAATCCCACCAAGCATGCCCCTCAATATAACATTTATAAAGCAGATTGGGAACTATATGAATTCCACACTAGGAATATCCCACCATTTGAGTATATGCAAGATCATAATGAAATAAATAGATTTCGTGTTGATTTCATTAAAAATACTGCTGATAAAGCAATACCAAAATCAAAATCTCATCCAACAAAACACAAAGTCCCATGGTGGTCTGAAAAACTAACAGGATTAATAAAAATAAAACACCAAATTGGAAGGTGATTAGATAATTTGAATATAAAGTTCAGTAAAAAGGGATTTTGACAAAGGAAAAATCTATTTCTGGGGAAGACCTGTGTCACCCGGTGAAATATCCTTTAGCACATATTTCTAGGTATAAAAATTGCTAAATATACCAGAGAAAAGCTAAACACAATGCCAGGTTCAATACCCCGGATCGAACGCCATTATATGGTGTCGTTATACACAAAGGGTGAGTGGTGTCACTGCCACAGGCCTCTGCCCTATAGAGCTCTCCAATCTCAAAACCCCTAAAAGTGAGGAGCTGTTACATACCTCACTCTCTTCACCCAGCCAACCACCACCTCAGCTGCCATCTTGTAAACATCCCAAGTTAGCACCCCCCAAGCTTGGTATGCCACTCATATCAGGGGGGAAAGGAAATACAGGGATGGGTCACTGGGTGACACAGGTCTTCCCCAGAAATAGAATTTTCCTTTGTCAAAATCCCTTTTCTAGGCTCGACCTGGGTCACCTGGTGAAATTATAACAGAGAATCAGCCATACAAAAGCTTGGTGGAGCCCTGTAAGAATTATCTTAATGGAGCTAAATAAAATTATAAGAAAATTACTGTTTTAATAACCCAAAGCATTAATAATAAAGCATGATTAACAATATAGGGCACACAGACAAAATTAATTACACCAAGACACTTAAGGCTAACAAAAAAGGGGGGTACAACAAAATATGCAAAACTGTCAGGAGTCAGGCTGTGAAGCAGGCCTGACCTAAAGGAAGAAGGCATGGTGAATAAACGAGGCAGGCAGGCGAGAGGGGAATAAAGGACAGGATAAACTAAGGTTACATAAGTTAGTCTAGGGCAGGAGGAACAACACTTCCTGCAGCCACTGTGGAGTATTTAGGAGCCTCTAGAGATTTAAGATAGTGGCGTTTGAACACTGTTGGTGATTTCCAGCCCGTATACTTTTTAAGGTCATCAAATTTCATATTATGGAAATAATTAGTGGAGGTGGCCACTGCTCGAATATCATGTACCCTGGGTACTGAATCCAGGTTTGCTTGCTTTATGAAATACAGTATTTGTTGCCCGATGGCCTTTAAAGAAATGGTTCCCCTATTTTCCCTAACAAAAAGAGGACCAGACATTATATTAGAAGTTCTATTTAAGTAAGCTTTTAAAGTGTTAACTGGGCACAAGGACAGATCCTGTGGAAGGGGGATAACCTTCCAAGGGGACCATCTATTTTGTGGATCTTCATTCTTAGCTAGGAACTTGAGATCCGGAGACAACAGAACTTCTCCTGACGGGAGGAAGTCAACATGGTTCGGTTCTCTAGAGAGAGCAGACAGTTCAGAAATTCTGGCACCTGAGGCTAGGCTAATTAGAAATAACGTTTTTTTTAACATACTCGAGTATGAACACAGTTCATCGTCAGTGTCTGATGCAAATTTAAGTATGTCATTTAAGAACCAGGAAACCGTGTGGGGACGGGTTGCTGGTCTAAGACGAGCGCATGCTTTAGGAATTGATGAAAAATATGAGTCTGTAAGGTTGATATTGAAGCCATGTAGAAATATTTTTCTTAAAGCAGATTTTCCTGTAGTAATAGTACTAGAGGCCAGTCGTTTCTCAAATAATGACCTGAAGAAAGAAATTGCAAGGTTTGTGGTCATTTCTTGAGCTTCAGATTCCCTCAGAAATAATGCTAACTTTTTAACTGCTGAGTCATATTGTCTGAGGGTAGATTCCCTCTTGTCTGATTCTATGAACAGTGTATTAATAGGATCAATGTTAGCATCTTTTTGAGCTGCAAACTTCATGAAGTCCATAAAGCTAGGGCATTCAGAATTCTTGAGGAAGCTGACACAGTCCGAGTTTGTAATATTTGTGTCAACCTTGGACTGGGGATTTGTATGCACCGGAGTTTCAACTCTAGAAGAAGAGGAAACCAGTTGCTCTTCGGCCAGTTGGGTGCCACAAGTGCTACTTGACCTTTGAATGATCTGAGTTTGTGTAAAACTTTCATCAACAGGTTTATTGGTGGAAACAGATAGATCCTTTGCCACCTGTTCCAGTCTATTGACATCGCATCCGTGGAGTGAGCTCGAGGGTCTAGATTGGGAGCAACGTAACACGGAAGTTTGTGGTTGCTCTCTGTGGCAAACAGGTCCACCTGGAGACCTGGTACCTGAAGACAAATCCACTCAAATGATGCTTTGTCCAATGACCATTCTGACTCCAGCGGAGTCGTCCTGGACAGTGAATCTGCAATGACATTCCGGACACCTGCCAGATGAGTAGCTGACAGGTGCCAACGATGTTTCCTTGCCAGAGAGAAAATTGCGATCATTACCCGATTGATCCGGCTCGACTTGGAGCCCCCTCTGTTTATGCAATGTACAACTACTGCACTGTCCAGTACCAGTCTGATATGAATCTGCCTGGTTGGACGCAGTTTCTTTAGAGTTAGAAATACTGCCATTGCTTCTAGAATGTTGATATGGAACTGGCGGAACATAGTTGACCATATTCCCTGAACTTTCCTGTGTTGGGAATATCCTCCCCACCTGCTCAAGGAAGCATCCGTATGGATCACTAATGATGGAGGGGGAATTGAGAGGCACTGACCTTGACAAACTCTTGACTGTTGACCATGGTGAAGCCTCTTCCTCAACATTCTTTTGAGATGAATTAGAGACATCTTGTCTCTGTATCTGCTGTTGGCTCATCTCCGCCATACTCTGTTTATATCCTTCAGTTTGGCTTTCAGCAGCAAATCTGTTACTGACCTTTTTGAAGAGAACCCAGGACTCTTTCCTGGGTACGACGAGGCTTTTTTGTTTTTGAGGAACTGCCTGGTAGCTTTGGCTATTTCCCTCCTTTTGGCTGGCGGAAGTGACAGTTTGTGAGTGTCCAGATCCCATTGGATTCCTAACCACTGAAACTGAGCCTCCGAACTAGGCGGGATTTCTTCCCGTTTATTTGAAAACCTAAGTATTCCAGGAAGTTGATCACTATGGTCGTTGCTTTCCAACATTCCTTAGCGTTGGGTGCCCAAATTATCCAATCGTCCAGGTATGGGCTAACATAATCCCTTGGGCCCGTAGTTGTTGGACTATTGTTTCTGCCAGTTTGGTGAAAATTCTGGCCGCTATAATTTTTGAGCCGAATGGCATGACTCTGAACGAGTATGCTTGTTTCCCTAGTTTGAATCCTAGATAAGGAGAGAAGGCCCAATCAGGACATGATAATAAGCGTCTGAAAGATCTATAGAGGTGGTGACAGCCCCACGGGGAAGTAGGGTCCGCACCTGCGAGATCGTAAGCATGCGAAACTTGTCGCATTGAATGTATGAATTGAGACGAGACAAGTCTAGAATTACTCTTTGCTGGATAGAGTCTTTCTTCGGAACACTGAATAGCCGGCCTTGAAATTTCAGGTGTCTCACTCTCTTTATTGCCCTCTTTTGGAGAAGGTCTTCTACAAATTCCAGAAGGGCTTTGGATGGGGGCTGATGGAACCTGACTAGGGGAGGAGGCCCTCTGCACCAGCTCCATCCCAGACCCTTTGAAACTATACTGTGGGCCCACGGACTGAAGGTCCAACGGTCCCGGAAAAGATGTAACCTCCCGCCCACCTGAGGAAACTCATTGAGTGGGAGAGGGCTTACTTCCTCTACCTCCTCGGCCTCCTCTTCCCAGTGAAAGAGAACGTGATGCAGACCTACCTCTGAAGGTGGCTCTGGCTCTGCTTCTCCTCGCATGCCTGTTAAAGTTGAGCGAAACGTCCCCTGGCTTTCAAACGGCGTTGATAAGAATTGGGGACGCCTAAACTGGCGGAGCAAGGGTTTGCTGAGCTGGCTGCATCAGAACAAACTTTTGCTGAGGCTGGGCTTTGAAGTTGAGGGCTGTCCGATCTGAGAGACCGGTACAGCCTGAAGCATAGTTTGGGTCTGAGGTTTCTGTACCTCCTGAACCTTTCTGAGTCCAGTCCCGTGTCAGCGGTGAAATTCCATTACAGCACGAATTTCTAGGTATAACCTTGCTAGATATACCAGAGAAAAAGAGCTTTCAGGAAAGCTGGGGTTACTACCCCCAGTCGAGCGTCTTCTAGGAAGGCGTCGGTATAAGAAGGGTGAGTGAATTACCACTACCACGGAAACCTACTCGAAAGATCTCTCCCTATCAAAATCCCGGAACAGAGCGGTGAGCCGTTACAGCCCCCACACCAAACACCCCGCCAGGGACGGCGACACCAGCGCCACCTACCTCATTCCATTTTCTAGCACGTGAATCTTCGATTTGTTTTGTGTGCTCTTCCATCATTTTGGATTTTTTTCTGCTTTTACGATGGCGTCGAGCAGCTTTACCATTTTTCAAGTTAAGTACCATCTTCTTGTGGGGTTTTGTTCTATTTTTGGCTGTTATAGTCTCGTATTTTCATAAATATCGAGATCTTATTATGTCGCCACGGCGTCCCCAGCCAGCCATGTCGACGCCGAGGCGTCTCCTTCTGTTCTTTTCAGTTGGTGTTGTCTCCTCGTCGTTATAGATATTTTGCCCCCATTGGTTCCCTTCCTGGTGGTTCCTTTGCGGTGGCTCCCCCTCTTATCAATTTACGAATTACATCCTGGCCCACTGGCCTTTTGGGGAGTGATGCCCGTCCAGGTCCCCCAGGTTGGGTTCCTATTGTTTTGGTCTTACTAGGCTAATTATTTTGATTGAAGATGGTGCTCTCTTGTAGTTTTATTTTTAATTTTATTGTTTTATTATTTTATTTGTGGTTTACCTCTGGTGCTGGCGGCAGCCTCAGATCTAACCGCCTCCCGTGGTAGGCTACGCTCTCTGTTGAGCACATTTTAGTTTTTTTATGAGTGATGGTTATTTTGTGGAGTAGGCTTGTTAGCTTCCTTCCCTTTGCCCTGGGTGTGGAGCTCAGGTTGAGGGAGTTTTGTTGCTGTTTTCCTCCGGGATCGTTTTTCGGTGGGCAGAGTGAGCCCCTTAGTTCTCTTCCTCCATTTGGGGAATCGAGTTCTTAGGATGTGTTTCCTCTAGGCTAGTCGCCCCCTTGCCTGCCATTCTCGATCCCGGCTGGTTCTCGGCACAAAATTTCTCTCCCAGTTGCTTCCCCCTCCCTTTTACACTCCTTCCCTTTCCTAGCCTATACAAGGTTAGGTCCATATTAGGCTTCGCCTAGGTAGGAGTCGGGCTTCGGGTTGGTTGCTTCCAGTCATATTGCTACCCTCCAAGATTCATGGTCTGGGAGGTATGGTGCAGTTGAGCGGGTGAGTTTCTCCCTGTCTCCTGTTCCTTCCTGGTAGCCTACTCCTCCTCCCCTACCTCCCCCCTCCTCCTCCTCCAGCCTTGCTCTACTGTGCGGGTGACGCTAGATGGCGTTTTCTCCGAGTTCAGGGACTCTCTCTTGTTGGTTGAGGATTCGCTCCCTCCCAGATTGTTCCCAGCATCGCTGTATTGGGGTTGGTGGTTTGTTTACTCGAACGTGTTGAGTCACTGTCCCATACCTCTCGTCTCCCCGTCGGGTTACGTTAGATAGCGGTGAAATATTTGCTTCACCCTATGTTATGATCATATGAGCATTTTACCCGTCTTGTTTCTCCGGCGGGAAGTAAGGGCGGGAAGGTTTTTTCATTATATAAGGAACGGATCCCTCCGTCCTCTTCAGTTCTTACCATCACTTGTTATTGTTTTTATTTTTAGATAAGTCTGTTATCTACAGGAGTACTCTCCTTTATTTATTATATATATAAATTCGTGAGTCCGGTCCTATACCAGGGTCTCCGCCGTTATTTTACTGGCAGCCCTTATGGTTAGTTCCTGGTCTCTTCCTTCATTCCCGGAGTACTCCGGGGTCTGAAATCCTACCTTCCACTCTGTGTAATTTAGAGCTTATTGGCCCAGTTTATGATAGGAGTTCTTCTCCGCCGGAGTATTCGGTTGCAGTTGAATTTCCCGGCCTTGCCAGCTTTAGTTTGCTTAGGTGGGAGGTTCATGTACTTTTTCTTCTTACAGACTGTTCGCTGTGAGGAGCCGGGTGCACCGCCTCCCTCCAACAACCCTACGGTCACGTAGTTTGTCGGACCCACGCTGGTTGTGCGGTCCGCCTGGATGACCTGATTGTTTGGCACCCTGATGGTTGTGAGGTTTGCTTTGCTCTCTGCACAACTGTCCAGGATGAGTTGGTAAGTGACAGTCTTTTTACTCTTGCTTTTGCTCCTCATATTGTATATTATATTGTTTATGAGGTTCCCGGAATGGCTTTTTCGTTCCTTAGCTAATTGTTGGTTTTCTTACAGGCGGACGAAACTTCCAAGAAGTCTGCCTTGGAATCCCTCCGGGCCTGGGTGGCTGGGTTTGGAAGGAACGTTCCGTCGGGGAAGCCCTACGTCCTCGACGCCTAGGTTGAGGACTTGCTCTACCCGGCGCACGGGTGGCGGCAGCAGTGCCTGAAGATCTGGCCACCCCTATCATCCAGCAGATCCGGGATGAGACCCAGCCACCCCAAGCGGATATCCTCTACGCTGAGGTCTCGGAGGATGTTGCCGCCATTAATCTGGACCTGGAACCAATGAATGTAGAGCAGGACCAGGTGGTAAGTGGTGAGGTAGGTGAGGTTGTTGGGGCGGGCCCCCTTTATTTGACTCCCCTGCTTCATCTGTTTCTTCTTTTGCAGGTTTTGTGAAGTCTTCCTCCTTGGGTGATAGAGCTCCATCTGCTATCCCCAAGTTGAAGTTGAAGACTTCATGGAAGGCGAAGGGCTACAAGTCCTCGTCTTCCAAGAAGGCATTGCCCTTCCCCCGTCGAAGGCTAAGGTCTCAGGACCTGTAGCCTCCGGGAGCAAGTCTGGTTCCTCCAGCAAAGGCGCGAGTAAGAGGGCTGCAAAACCAAGCCCTCCTCGCCAACCTGCTTTTTGATGCAGAGGCCTTTGCCACTAACCAGCTTTATAAAAGTTTACGGAGGACCTGGATTCAAGATTTAGTGAAAAAACTGAGAAGTTGGCCAGTCATGATAACATACTGGCGGGAATGGCTCATCCACCCCCAGCCGAACCACAGTATGTTATCCCCGACACTGCGGACCTCCCGCCGTTCGATGTCGGTAACCCTTGGCGGTTCGCTCTCCGGGCCATCCAACATGATGGCAAGCTGACTCTTGATGGTCTTGGCACGAGACGGTTGGAGGAATTGGAGTTCTTCCCCCCCGATCTCCTGCCCCCTTACCCAGGCTTCGTGAGGCTCACGGAGGAAGCCTGGATTCGGTCAGACAAGGTTCCTAGGGAGACTGTCATCGTCCCTAGGGACCAAGCTCAGTCGGCTCTCCTGCGCACTCTGACGGAGTGGCAGGCAGATAACACGAAGTTGACTCCTTTCAAGGGGAACTTCACCATGTTCACCCTGGGAGACAACCTTCCCACCCCTTGCTTGGACAAAGTCGCTCTGGCTACGGCCCGAGCGTGCTTTGATGGTAATCCGTTACCTCAGCTAAGGGAGACAGACCCTACTTCCTGGTATTCCCAGGAAGTAATGAGTTCTGGACAGACGCCCGGCCACTTTCACTGTCGGAAGCTGGACCCCCTCTGCGCCTCCACGCAATTTAGTGAGCAGCTCCCCAAGCTGCCGGAAGCTCTTTTGAAAGCGGAGTTTGATGCCCGGGTTAAGTTAGCCCGGTCCTTGAACTCCAGTATGCCTTACTGAAGCTACTGCCGTCTCCTGCTCGGACGAACCTTCTTTCAGGTTTTGGCAAAGTCCTTGCTGGCGAGGTTTCCAGTCTGACTTATCTGAGTTCATCATGGCCAGACTGGAATGCAGGAAGTTCATCTTTGCCGATGCTACTATCCGCCACGAGCCCAACAAGCTCGTTAAAAGCTCGATCTGGGGACCTAACCTCTTCCCTGAAGAGGAGGTCACAAGTGTTATGGCTGAGGCTACACGGGCCAATCAAAGTCTGCGTTCTCGCTGGGGCATTTCAGCCTATAAGCGTAAGACCCCAGAATCGGCCGGCCCCCAACGAGAGGAGGCAAACGCTTCAGGAGGCATAAGAGGCCTCACCATCAGGCGGTAGTCCAAGCCGTCCCGGTCTCGGCAGTGGCACAGCCTTCCACTTCAAAGGCTCACCCCAACAATACGTGCTGGTCCAACCAGCTGCACCCTCTTATGTGGCCTCACCAGCATACAACCCCACATATGAAGGCCGTGGTTACTTTCACGGCCTTAACAGGGTTGCAAGGGGAGGAAGAGGCAAAGCCCCTCATAGAGGAAAGCCCAACACCACCCCAAGGGGAAGACCTGGACGTGGTAGGGGGAATAAACCCGCTCCCTCCCACTGAGAGAACACAGGTAGGCGGTCGCCTGTTTTGGTTCAGGGACCAATGGACCTTCAGCCCTTGGGCACACAGCATTGTGTCCAAAGGCCTAGGATGGAGCTGGATCAAAAACCCTCCTCCTCTAACCAGGTTTTACCAGCCACCCACATCAATCCTAAAGGATTATGTGACAGAATTGCTCAACAAACGAGCAATAAAGAAAGTAAGGCACCTAAAGTTTCAAGGCAGGTTATTCACTGTTCCCAAAAAGACTCCGATCAGCAAAGAGTGATCCTGGATCTGTCGCGTCTAAATCTCTACATAAAATGCGACAAGTTTCGCATGCTTACGGTAGCTCAGGTACGGACTCTACTTCGCGTGGGCCGTCACCACCTCTATCGATCTTTCAGACGCTTATTATCACGTCCCAGTTGCGCGGAACTTCTCTCAGTTCCTCGGTTTCAGACTCGGGAATCAAGCCTACTCCTTCAGGGTCATGCCCTTCGGTCTGAACATTGCGCCCAGGATATTCACCAAAGCTGGCGGACACGGTAGTACAGCAACTCCGGTCTCAAGGGATATCCCTAGCAGCATATTTGGACGATTGGATAATTTGGGCACCAACAGTTCCGGAGTGTCAGAAAGCCACGTCCATAGTCATCAGTTTCCTGGAGTCGCAGGTTTCCAACTGAACAGAGAGAAGTCCCGCCTGACTCGAGTCCCGGTTTCAGTGGCTGGGTCTCCAGTGGGATCTGTCATCTCACACGCTGTCCCTTCCGCCTCCCAAGAGGAAAGAGATAGCATCTCTCACCAGGAGATTCCTCAAAAATCCATCAGCATCCCGCCGGTCCCAAGAAAGGGTCCTTGGGTCTCTTCAGTTTGCCTCAGTGACAAACCTGCTCTTAAAAGCCAAATTAAAAGACATAAACAGGGTGTGGCGGAGTCGAGCCAATGTCAAGCTCAGAGACAAGGTCTCCTCTATCCCTCAAATCTTAAAGACAAGGTTGCGACCTTGGGCCACAGTCAAAGGCCTTGTCCAAAACAGTTCCGCTTCAATTTCCCCCTCCGGCACTAGTTAGTTCACACAGACGCTTCCTCTAAGCGGCTGGGGGGATATTCACCAAAACAAAAGTACAAGGAACGTGGTCCACAATGTTTCAGCAGTTCCATATAAACACCCTGGAAGCTATGGCGGTATTTCTAACTCTGAAGAAAATCCGCCCCAACCGGATTCATATCAGGTTGGTATTGGACAGCGCAGTGGTAGTTCATTGCATCAACAGGGGCGGCTCCAAATCAGGTCGAGTAAACCAAGTAATGGTTGCTATCTTCTCCCTGGCGAACAAGCACGGCTGGCACCTGTCAGCCACCCACCTAGCGGGGTACGGAACGTGGTGGCGGATTCCCTGTCCAGGACGCTCCGTTGGAGACGGAGTGGTCCCTGGACGTGGAATCTTTCAAATGGATTTGCCGCCAGGTTCCGGGCCTCCAAGTGGATCTGTTCGCAACGGAGAGCAACTTCAAGCTCCCCTGTTATGTGGCTCCCAACCTGGACCCTCAGGCGTTCGCCACAGACGCAATGACAGTAGATTGGAACAATTGGGAGAAGATTTATCTTTTCCCCCAATAAATTTACTGCTGAAAGTTTTACACAAACTCAGGACATTCAAAGGTCAATTAGCCCTAGTAGCTCCCTATTGGCCGAAGAGCAATTGGTTCCCTCTTCTTCAGGAACTGGGATTACGGAGTCTTCGGATTCCCAAGCCCATTCTGACTCAGACAGTACAAACCAAGACTGTGTCAGCTTCCTCAAGAATTCAGAATGCCCTAGTTTTATGGACTTTATAAAATTCGCAGCTCAAAAAGGAGCGAACATTGACCCTGTCAACACTCTGTTTTTAGAATCAGATAAAAGAGATTCTACTATTAGACAGTATGACTCAGCAGTCAAAAAATTAGCCTCCTTCCTAAAAGCATCTGAAGCCAAAATCATGACAGCTAATTTAGGAGTTTCCTTCTTTAGATCATTGTTTGAGAAAGGCCTAGCTCCGGCCACTATTACCACAATCAAGTCAGCATTAAAGAAAGTATTTCTTTACGGCTTTAAAATCGACCTTACAGATTCCTATTTTTTCATCTATCCCCAGAGCATGCGCTCGTCTGAGACCAGTATCACGCCCACAGTCTGTTACGTGGTTTCTCAATGACGTCCTTAAGTTAGCATCAGAGATGGATAACTTTCATTGCTCTTATCAGGATCTGTTAAGGAAGACTTTATTTTTGATTAGCTTGGCTTCAGGTGCTAGAATCTCAGAGCTATCGGCTCTCACTAGAGGTGATAATTTTGTGAACTTCCTCCCATCTGGAGAGGTCCTCCTTTCCCCTGACCCTAGATTTTTAGCTAAGAACAAAGACCCACAGGACAGGTGGTCTCCTTGGAAGGTGGTGCCCCTTCCTCAAGACCAGTCTTTATGTCCAGTTTATACACTTAAATCTTACCTTTTAAGAACTCCACAGAGTAAGTCGGGTCCTCTTTTTATCAGGGAGAAAGGTGGTACTCTTTCACTAAATGCTATAAGACAACAAATTTTATATTTCATTAAACAGGCCAACCCAGATTCAGTTCCCTAAGGTTCATGATATTCGAGCAGTTGCTACTTCTATTAATTACTTTCATAATATGGACTTTTCAGAGTTATCTAAATTTACGGGTTGGAAATCACCTCTAGTGTTTAAACGCCACTATTTAAAAATCGCTCGAAGCCCTGAAATTTTCTACCATAGCTGTGGGAAGTGTCATCTCCCCACCTTAGTTAATCATATCCTTATCCTTTCCTTTCCCCCCCGCCCGCCTGCCTCATTTACTTTTCTGCTTATTCTCCTGGTTGATTATGCCTCACTGCCTGGCTCCTCATATTGATGTTTCTTGTATCTGTTGATGGAAAAGTGTAATCTGACATGCCATGATTGTTTTTTCTCTTGTGGGGTACTGGACGGTTTTTATTTGGCTCCATGTACCCCAGATGAATGTATATATTAATTTTCATTGATTTGTCTCTTACGTGTTTAGCCTAAGTTTACGTGTATAGTATTAAGGTTGTATTTGCAGTTGTTTTGTGCACATTTCATGTTTCATTTGCTTTAAGTAATTTTAAGTTTTTTGGGGTTTTTTCCCGTCGTGCGGGGACCTGCCCATGTTTCATAGTATTAAGTTTTTTGATGTGCCTTAGATTTAATATACCTTAGTTTTAGTATTCTTGCTACATGGAAGAGATTACTTGATTAAAATTATTTTGGTAAAATTTTGCATTTTCTTCAGATTACCCCAATTTCTTTTTCCTTGTAGTTGCAGCCTTGGCATGATTCTCTATCACTATTTCACCGGCTGACACGGGACTGGACTCAGAAAAGGGATTTTGACAGAGGAAAAATCTATTTCTGAGGAAGGTCCCGTGTCACCCGTGACCCTCCCTGAATCATCTAGTATTTTCCCCCCCTCTTGCACATGCCAAGTCTGGGGTTAGTGCTAGCATGGAATGAGGTAGGTGGCGCTGGTGTCGCCGTCCTGGCGGGGTGTTGAGTGTAGGGGCTGTAACGGCTCACCGCTCTGTTCGGGGATTTTGATAGGAGAGATCTTTCGAGTAGGTTTCCATGGTAGTGGTATTTCACTCACCCCTTCTTATACCGACGTCTTCCTAGAAGGCGCTTCGACTGGGGTAGTAACCCCAGCTTTCCTGAAAGCTCTTTTTCTCTGGTATATCTAGCATTGTTATACCTAGAAATTCGTGCTGTAATGGAATTTCACCGGGTGACACAGGACCTTCCTCAGAAATAGATTTTTCCTCTGTCAAAATCCCTTTTTTATAATAGGTTATTTTTTCGGCAGACTCTATTGGCTTCCTTTTACTACTTGTGGATGGAAAAAGTAGAAAATGATAGATCAAACCAGCAGTTTCCCCAGAACAAGTAATGGACCAGATGTTCAATTAGGACCTGAGATAGAACTCTTTTAGTTTTTAGTTTTCACACTGTTGTCCTGCATGATGGGGAGAACACTGCTATTCCTGCAGTTTAGTCTTTGAAAAATAAATTTTATTATTAAGGTTTTCATTGTTATTCCTTTCAATATGGATTTGGTGAGGATCTGAACAGAGGTTCTTTTCTTTGCTGTTCGATGTCAAAAATAGTAATGGAATGCAAGTACCTACTCAATTTGCATTGATTATTCCAGATCTGTCTCAGAAGGGTTTGTTCCTTAATCACAGAGGAAGCTGCACAAGATAAAGAGAGTGCAGAAGACTTCATTCCATGTTTTGCCCTGCGTGAAGGAAAATTTGATGTAATCCAGTCCCCCTTGAATAACCTGCTTTAAGGCTTGAGTGTTTTGGGAAGAGTGCAGAGGTGGGATCTGTCTCCTGGAGTTAGCTATTTCCCTGTTCCACCTTAGAATTTAGTCAGTACATTATTTATCGTGCAGGGGGTTGGGATGTAATTTATTTAACAAAAGAACATTGAAAAAGTCCAAGGGGATAAACTTTTATTTTCATATTCAAATCAGTGTGCGCAATATATTATATGTAATAATTCACAAAATTGTCCCTGGGGAAGATAATTTTGTGGCCTTCGGGACCTTGTTTTCTGATCCAGGCAAATCCTCTGTGAAGGATGGAGATAAATTAGATAAAACAAACAGGTCGATTGTGGAAAGAACAACCAGTTCCTCCAAATACAAATATTATAAAGCCCTTAAAAATGGTCAGGGTATCATTATGGTTTCAAAATGAAAGCATGGAGCCAGGAATGTAAACATGTATCAAGGGGGCAGTCTAGGCATCCGAACAACGTAAGATTGTCCCTAAAAAAATAAAGAAATGCACATCCATGGGTCTGCATCCATTGCCAATGACTTGACAGACTCAGCAGTTAGCTGGGAGGAAAGGTCTTGAATCCTGGTCAATTTCTTATGTAGACTCATCAGAAGTTCTCTTGTTTCATGTTCAAAGATAGGCTAGTGGGGATCAGTTAAAATCGTCCTGCATCTCGACCCTGTGGGTGAGGGATAGCAGACTGTTACCAAGAATGTACTTTGTTGGGTTAAGAGCCATTTTCAGGAAGTATAGCATTGAGGGAGCTAAAACGGTTAGACTTGAAAAATAGTTTAATATTTCAGTCCTTTTCTTTTTTTAGAACCTGTGGGGGACAACAGACCTCGTTCTGTCCTCAAGGATAGCTGATTTATGAAACTTGGTCTTTTTGAAATGAAAACAAAGATGATAATATTGACAGCAACTGTAAAAGGGGAAAACTAACAAGACTCCCCTGCCTCATTTTTTACCAGTTTACCTTCTACCTGGTGGTCAAAATTAGTGTCATTGACATTGGAGGTGTATTTTGAGTAATAAAATAATCAAAATAACAGGTCATTCTTATTAATTTGAAAACGTTTTTCCCCGGACTTATTGATCTAAGGGCGGCTACAGCAGGTCTGGCACTGCAGCTAAGATCCAATTAAAAAAATAATTTTGTAACATAAACATTGTAATCTCCTCTGACAATATATATGTTATACTTCTTTAACGTTAAATTCCTCCCAAAACTGCCACCCAGATAAATGATGAAAGTTAGAGTATTTGCGGATAATGCATCAGACTAAACTGATAAATGAGGAAGATTTACTGAAAATATTCTCCAACAGCCGATATGTCAATATAAGACTGTTAAAGGCAAAAGGAGACAAAGGGAATCCGGTCTCTAAAGTAATGGCATCCACCAAAAGAATTGAGACATAATAGCCGGTGTGTGACCATTTACAAAAATATTACTAGGATTGCTGAAGAACAAAATGCAAAAATCCTGACAGCTTACCATCTGAATAAAAATATAAAAAGTGAATATAATCATAAATAGTTAAGGAAGTATCGGAGTAGGTCTGGTGGTAAAAGGATACCTTTTTTAAAATATGGGTGATGGAACATGCTTTCATTGGAAAACAATTTCAACATAATTTGGTGGAATCAGCTAATAATTACACAATATTTGAGTTTTGATTTTTCAGTCCTTGCAGAGTGGGTCAGAGGAATGGCAAAATGATTTTTTATCACATGATAAAACTTTTGCCGGAAAGATAACTTTGGTCAGCAGAAAAAGGGATTTTGACAAAGGATAAATTCTATTTATGGGAAGACCTGTGTCTTCCGGTGAAATTACAATTAAGCAACATTATTTTAGGTAAATTTATTGCTAAACATACCAGAAAATTAAATGCAATGCTTGTTCCTGGTAAACAGACTTTTCCATAAAATGGAGTCTTATATAGGAAAGGGTGAGTGTTGCATCACTAACCGGCCTCTGCCCTGTAGAGATGTTCCAATTTCAAAATCCCCAAAAGCGTTGTGCCATTACAAAGCCAGCACCAGCATTAGACCCAAAATTACTGACAACATCTCAGCTGCCATATTGGTATTCCAGGTTAAAAGGACACCCCCCAGCTTGGTATGTTACAATGGTATAAATCAAAGAGGAATATGGATTCATCTTCGGATTTGACATAGGTCTTCCCCAGAAATTTTTTTTTTCCTTTGTCAAAATCCTTTTTCTGGGCTTTGACCTGTGTCACCCGGTGAAATCATAGCAGAGAATTAAACATACCAGCTTGGTGAAGCCCCTTGAAAACTACTGTGATGGAGAGAAATAAACCATGAGTAAAACTGAGTTTTAATTACCCAAGCAGAAAAAATCTCAATTAAAAAACATGAGAACAACAAGTCAGGGGATCCATGCCCCAAAGCAAACATGTTATACAGTAATTTAGAACATGATTAGAAATGACTTAATCACTAACAAAAAGGGACAACAGACAATATGTAACATGGTCAGGAGTCAGGCTGTGAAGCATGCCTGACTCAAGGAAAGACGGCAGGGGGAGTAAACGAGGCAGGTAGGCGAGAGGGAGAGTGACAGAATAGTTAAGAATGCATAGTGTGACCACCAGAGGAAGGGACAATGCAATGCTTCCTGCCGCCAGTGGAAAATTTTAGGGCCTCTAGAGATTTGAGGTAGTGGCGTTTGAACACTGAAGGTGATTTCCAACCCGTATATTTTTTGAGATCGTTAAATTCATATAATGGAAATAATTAGTGGAGGTGGCCACCAAGACTGATATCATGAACCTTTGGAACTGAATCTGGGTTAGCTTGTTTAATAAAATACAAGGTTTGTTGTCTGATGGCCTTCAATGAAATAGTTCCTCCACCTTCCCTAACAAAATCCAGGCCTTTTTATATTAGAGGTTCTGTCTAAATAAGCCTTTAAAGCAGTGACTGGGCATAATGACAGGTCTTGAATCCTTACAAAAATTAAAGGGGATACTAACCTTCCAAGGGGACCATCTATCTTGTGGATCTTCATTCTTAGCAAGAAATTTGAGATCCGGGGGCTAACAAACTTCTCCTGACGGGAGGAAATCAACATGGTTGTTTCTAGACAGACAAGGACAGCTCAGAAATTCTAGCACCTGAAGCTAATTTTGTCTATTTTAATAATAAGGTCTTCCATATAATGTTAACAGACTTGAGAATGAACATGTTTTGATTATCAGTATCTGATGAATTTAAGAACGTCATTTAAGAACCAGGAAACCGTGTGTGGGCGGGTTGCTGGTCTTAAACAGTGAATGCTCATTTGGAATTGATGAAAAAATGAGTCTTTAAGTTAATATCTAAAGCTATGTAAAAATATTTGTTTTTAAAGCTGAAAGATTTGGCTGTAGTAATCAGTAGTAAGGCTAGACCTTATTGTTTGTAAACCTGAAAAAATTGCAAGGTTCGTTGGTCATTTCTTTAGCACATTCAGATTCTTTCAGGAATAATGCTAATTTCTGACTGCTGACTTGTACTGTCTGGAGGGTAGATTCCAAATTTTGTCTGATTCTAAGAACAGTGTATTAAGAGGGTCAATGTTAAAATCTTTCTATCAAGGCTGGATATTTCATGAAAACCATAAAGCCAGGGCATTTTGAATTCTTGAGAAGCTGACATACAAAGTCCGAGTTTGTACTATTTGTCTGTCAATTTTGGCCTGGGGATTTGTATGCACGGAGTTTTAGCTCCAGAAGAAGAGGAAACCAGTTGCTTTTGTGATTGTTGTTAGTTTACCAAGGCTTGAACATGACCTTTCAAAATGTCCTGAGCTTTGTAAAACTTTCATCAACAAGTTTACTGGAGAAACAGGTAGATCCTCTGCCACATGTTCCAACTCAGATTTTGACATCACATCTGTCTTGAGCCTTAAATGGTCCAGGTTGTAAGTCATCATGGAAGTTTTGGTTGCTTTCTGTGGCAAACAGATCTACTAGAACCTGGGACAAAACCACTGCAAATTTTTTTTGAATGATGTTTTGTCCAGGGACCATTTGTCAGTCGGAGTTGTTCTGGACTGAGAATCTGCAATGACATTACACAACCTGCCAGATGGGTAGCTGACAAATGCCATTCGGTGCTTGTTTGCTAGGGAGTAATATTCTATCATTATTTGGTTGATTAAAAACAATGGAGCCTCCTCTGTTTATGCAATACCACTATCCTTCACTGTCCAATCAAACCAGCCTGATATTAATTAGTCTGGTCTTGAAGTAAATCTTTAGGTTAGAAAACATTTTGGTTTAGAATGTTGATATGGAACAAACGGAAAATAGTTGTAAACACGTTCTTATTCACTTTTTGTGTTGAGAATATACTTTTGTTTCAGAGAAGCATATCCAGTAAAGAATCAGAAAAATGATCGGATGGGGAAAAAATTTGATTTAAACACTGACTGTTGTCCAGGATAAAAGTCTCTTTATAATTTGAATTAGAGACACCTTGTCTTGTAAATCTGTTGTTTAAATCTTTTGCCACATTGTTTAAACCCAAAGTAAATTGTTATTTTCTATTTCATCAGATCTGTTTCCAAGCAAATTTGAAGGGAACCACAAGTCAGTATTTTCTTATACCATAAATATTTAGCTTTCTTATCTTATAAATTGCCTGGTTGCTTTGGCTATTTAATCTCCATTTGACTCAATGGAAGAGACAGTTTATTACAGTCCAGGTCCCAAAAGTTTCCCAACGAGGTTTGTCTGTGGTCTCCGAACCAGGTTTCTCCTGTTTATTTGGAAGCCTAGAGATTATAGAAAATTGATCACTATGGCTGTTGCTTGAACTCCCAGACAATTTCTGGTGTTGCCTCTGCCCAGATTATCCAATCGTCCAGGTACATACACTCCTCCATGATCCCAGATTCCGTAGTTGTTGGACTACTGTACTCTGCCAGTTTAGTAAGAAAATTTGGGGGGGCTATGTTGAGAAAAGGAGATGGATAAACTCTGAAAGTGAAATCACAGTGACCTTGTTCTTAGTCTGAATGCCCCAGGTGACAGAGAAAATTTTGCAACTCTTTCTGAACGTGATAATTCTTCTGAAAGATCTTTCAATTGTCCATTAACCTCCGAGATTGACAGGTAAAAAATTTGTTGCATTGAATTTATCTTCAAAGACCAGTCAATCTCTCAAATTAATTTTTTTGACTGAGCCTTTGTTTGTATGCTTTTGAACAGTCTGCAGTCATCTGAAATTTCAGGTGTCTTGTTCTTTATTCATTGTACTATTTTCTGATTAGCAGGTATTCAAACAAAGTCCTGGGCTTTGACAGAGACGGTGAACACTTAATGCACATTCTCAAAATAATATAGAATTAATAATGATAAATTTTGAAACAATAGGAGATATATATTCTTATATAAAATTTAATATGGAAGAGTTGGAATTTGCTCTGTTGAACAGCAATAAATCTGCCACTGGAGGTGACAATGTATGTCTTGAAACGATCTGCCACTTAGCACCTTTTGCAAAGTGATACTTATTATTACAGTTTTATAATCACTTATGTCTCTGAAATTTAGATCCTGATGAATGAGTAAAGCTGCAATTATTCCTATCCCCAAACCTGGAAAAGATCCTAGCAATGTAAACAATTACAGACCAGTTTCTTTAAAAAGTTGTTTATGCAAATTGCTAGAGAAAATGGTAAATGCTCGACTAACATGGAACATTCGAGAAAATAAAATTTTGACTCCCACTCAATTTGGGTCACAACGTAACAGATCTACATTGGATTCTCAGTCTAACTTGGAAGACCACATACAAAGAGGATTTGAATGAAAACAAATTAATATAGCTGTCTTTTTTGACATTGAAAAGGTGTATGATACTACGTGGAGATATGCAGTATTAAAAACGTTACATAAAAACAGCATCTGTGGACATTTACCTAGGTTTATCCAAAACTTTCTGACAAATCACACTTTTCAAGTGAGAATTAATGATGTATTGCCAAGTACATTTCCACTTGAAAATGGTGTTCCATAAGGAAGAGTCTTTAGTGGCACACTGTTTACTTTAGCAATAAAAAATATCAGTAAAAATCTAACAATTGGAATTAAAAGTAACTTGTATAAGGATGATTTTGCCATATATTGTTCAGCATGTCAAATAAAACATGCAGAACAAATCATTAATAAAAGCTTAGTAAAAATAGGTGAATGGGTCTCATCTGTAGGCTGTAAATTTTTCATAGAAAAAACTCAAGCAATCATGTTTTTTAAACAGAAAAATTTTTGGAATTAGTATTTGATACCCACTTGAGCTGGAAATCTCACATAACACACATGAAATCAAAATGTAAAAGAGCATTAAACCTAATTAAAAAACTATCAAACACTACTTGGGGAGCTGATAGAGATACCCTTACTGTGCTGTATAAAGCAACAGTGCTGTCTATCATTGATTATGGAAGTGAAATATATGGTTCGGCATCAGATGCAGCACTGAAAACGTTAGACCCAGTTCATAATGAAGGCCTTATAATATGTTCAGGAGCCTTTTAGATCATCACCAACGTCATCTTTACAAGTTGAATGTGGTGAACTACCTCTCTCCATAAAGAGCTAATTTCAATGAAGAGTGCCTTAAGAATTCAGACAAATGATTCTCCAACTGAAAAATTATTTGGATTAAGAGATGTATTTATAAACAGTCATCCACCTCCTTTGTATTTATAAACAGTCATCCACCTCCTTTCCCAATTAGAGCTAGAAGATGAAGTCACTGAATATAAACATATACAATTACCTCCTCCTTGGACAGTGAATAAAATGAGAATTTGTACACACTTAAAATATTTATCAAAAAGTTATTCTATACCTTAGAGAACATTGTTCTTTTGTACTTACATAGAAAATATAATCCAAAAAGGTCCACATTATGCAACATACACCAACGGATTAAGTTACAGTACAGAGTGGGATATATTGCAGTATCCCAAAACAAAACATATCAGTTCTCTCTACCAGATAATGCCTCAGTGTTTACAGCTGAGTTATGTGCAATAGCATCAGCCATAAAAATAATTAAAGAAGCCTCATTTAATAATTTTGTGATTTGTAGTGACTCCTGAAGTGCTATAGAAGCCATTCAAAGGTACAATGAAAAAAATAATATTGTACAGCGAATTAAGTTTTCACTCCAAAAATTGTATAGTAATGGAAAAAAAATATTGAAATATGTTGTATCCCTGTCCATGTAGGGATTAAAGGAAATGAAGAGGCTGATAAAGCAGCTAAAGAAGTGGCCCACATGATGAGCAAATGTGAACATCCCTGTTAGTGACTATATAAGATATATAAAAACAATCATTGTAAGTAAATGGCAAAATATATAGAATGAAGAACCTGAAAATAGTATATTAAAACAGATATAATCCAGTGTTGGAAAATGGAGTTCGTCATATCAGAGAGAGAGACACACAAGTAATCCTGACACACCTTTGAATAGGCCATACTTGTTTGACACGTGGACATTTAATGAACAGCCCATGTGACCCTCCTCCCGAATGCCCAGAGTGCAAAGTTTTGATAACAGTCAAGCATGTGTTGTGTGAATGTCCAAAATATAACCTGCAGTGATTATCAAATTTTGGAAGCAGATCAATGAAGGAAATATTGTCAGAAACTTCTCCATTTTCAGTAATACTAGTTTTAATGTTCATGAGGAGCTGTGATTTAATTGATAAAATTTAATAAAAAGTAAATAATAAAAATATGAAAACCCATAGGGCATTTAATTTTAAACGCCTAATGGACGTACCAACGTCGACGAAAATTGTCTGTTGGATGTCAAGTGACGTTTGCAGAGATGTCACAAGCCGTCGACTAAAAATGCTTTTTTTAAATATTGAGCGGAAAAATAATTATAGGCCTAGTTTGCGGAAGGTTTCAAATCACGCAGCCTTGAGGATGCTGGGAGTTCACGGATCAAGCTGTTGTTTTGTTTATAAGCGTCACCCAGACGGCGCATGCGCCTTTTCCCTCCTTCTTGTACCAGACAGCATCAGCATCGGATTTTGAAAAAACTTTTTTTTTTGAAAATCCGTGCATTTTTGCAGAACTTTGGCGTAAGTGTTTGCCGTATTTTATGCAACAGGACGTTTGCAGAGATGTCTCAAATTTCAGGACCGTGAAAAATAAATACTGCCTGTCAGTAGTGAGCGTGTGAAATAGTTTTAGACTGGGATGCTGGAGAAGGACCCAGCAGCCAAAGTGACCCAGCTTCTCAGCGCCGTGTTGTTCGAAAAACGTGTGAGCCAAAAGGCGACCAAGGACCACATCGTTACCTTTTACGACCCTAGGAAGCATCGGTGTTTCTGAGGGGCATCCGTAAATTTTTAAAAAAACTTTTTCCTTCGCTGAAAATCCTGGCATTTCTTGAGTCACCTTGTCGTAATTTTTTCGCCGTTTTATATTATTTGTTACATAAAGTGTTATACATCAAAATGTGCGCAATTTCATGTATAATACAACAAAAAATAAATCATTCTTTTAGCTTTTAACAGTTTTGAAATATTTTCATTTAAATCACGATAACTGACAAAATTTTAACATTCTGTCAATTTTGACTCATCCGAAATGCTCAAAAAACGCAATCGTAAGCCAAAATTCTTACATTCTAGTAACAATCAATCATTTACCTTTATTCTGCAACAAACGGAAAGTCTCCAGCACAATATTTCGATTTATGGTGAATTTTTGAAAAAAACTTTTTCCTTTGCTCCGCAAAAAATCCTAGCATTTCTTGAGTCACATTGTCGTAATTTTTTCGCCGTTTTATATTATTCGTTACATAAAGTGTTATACATCAAAATGTGTGCAATTTCATGTAGAATACAACAAAAAATAAATCATGCTTTTAGCTCTTACCATTTTTGAAATATTTTCATATAAATAACGATAAATAGAAAAACATTAACGTTTGGTCAACTTTAACTCGATTGAAATGCTCGAAAAACGCAATTGTAAGCCAAAATTCTTACATTCTAGTAACAATCAATCCTTTACCTTCATTTTGCAACAAACGGAAAGTCTCTGGCACAATATTTCGATTTATGGTGAATTTTTGAAAAAAACTTTTTCCTTCCATCCGCATGCGCGAACTCCGCTAAAAATCCTAGCATTTCTTGAGTCACCTTGTCGTAATTTTTTCGCCGTTTTATATTATTCGTTACATAAAGTGTTATACATCAAAATGTGCACAATTTCATGTAGAATACAACAAAAAATAAATCATGCTTTTAGCTTTTACCATTTTTGAAATATTTTCATATAAATAACGATAAATAGAAAAAAATCAACCTTTGGTCAACTTTAACTCGATCGAAATGGTCAAACAATGCAATTGTAAGCTAAAAAACTTACAGTCTAGTAATACTCAATCAATTTCCTTCATTTTGAAACAATTGGAAAGCCTCTAGCACAATATTTTGATTTATGGTGAATTTTTGAAAAAACTTTTTTTTTTACGTCCATGCGTTACGAATTCATGCATCATTTTGTGATAATATTTTCTCTGTGTTGCTTTAATCGTTTTACAATCTGTTATATACCAAAATCATCGCAATTTAGTGTACAATACAACTAAAAAAAATTAACTCATTAGCTTTAACCGTTTTGCTTACAGCGCGATTTGTATACAATTATATAAGAGTTTTTTTTCGCTGTCATATATTCCAATATTTATATATGATAATGATATTTTTTTCATTTCTGATGGTTGCATACTAAACTTCAGGCAATGAGAAAAAAGGAGCCAAAAATGAACTCTTAATCTTAAAAACTAAGCATGCTGTGGTTTTTTGAAAAAAACTTTTTTTCCGCTTTGGCGCTAGCTCCCGAACGCCGCCGGCATACGGGAGACGTTTTTGTAAATAGGGCTTCAGCGTTTAAGGGTTAATTTATTTTAAAACAACTAAATTTTAAGATGTTACTTAACTTATTCTGAATTTTAATATACCTTTTTAGTGATTATATATGGAAACATGAGTATAAATGTATTTATTGTGCGAATGGGTTCCAGTGTGAGAGCACATGCCTTTGTGCAGTTTTTAATTTCATTTTTATTCATTCACCACCGTACCAAATAACCTTTCTGGGTTCGACCTGTGTCACCCAGTGAAATGGTTCCAATAGCACACATTTCTAGGTATAAATATTGCTAAATATACCAGAGAAAAAGCTATCCATAATGCCAGGGTTACTACCCCTGGAATGATCACCACAATGGTGTCGGTATGCACTAAGGGGTGATTGGTAGCCACTATCACAGATGCTTTGCCCAACAGATCTCTCCATTCTCAAAGCCCCCAACATGGGTGAGCCGTTCCAACCACTACCTTCACTCGCTGCCACCTACCACTCGCGCCCGCCATCTTCATTCCAAAATCTAGCACAAACACGTGAACACCGTGTCTTTTTTCTTTCGTGAATTCGATCCATTTACGGCTTTAATCATGTCATCCCACGAGGATTTCACACCATCTAAGTTGAGTACTATATCTGGTTGGTTTGTTAAACGTGAGAGGCACAGTATTTATGAACTGTACGTAAATATGTTTACCAGGTGCACAGCCGAACGTAGGCTATGCTTGCCTCTGTTGCGTTTTCGACCCTCAGTCTCCGCATTATCGTTAGCAGAACGAAATTCTGCTAGATACTTTCCATTTATTCCATTTCAGTTTTTGGAGCATATTTTGGAGAAATTACTATGTCGCTGGTGTAGAGGTAAAGGAACCTTTGTATCATGGCTTGAGCTAGGCTCAACTATTTCTGATCATAGATTTTGAGTCTTTTTATTAGTTTCCTTTCCTCCACCAGCGAGTTGGTGCCTTCTCGATGGTGTTATTATTATTATCATGATTATAGCTAATGTGTATAAGGATGGATGACATGTCCATTCCTGGATTAGTTTATGCATGTGATTCGGCATCAGAGGTAGGCCATCTTGGTACCTAATGTTACCTACGAATGATTTTCGGATTCCTTCTCTGCCACCGAATCATTTATGTTTATATATATATATAATCTTTAGGCTAACCCACATCATGGGTGGTTAACATTATATCATATATTATTTGCTCTGATAACAAGGTTGGTTTTTAATTCTATCAATTTGGTAGTTACTAGCCTAGCCTACCTGACCAGGCCGTGATACGGTTTTGGAGGGTTAGGCTAGGCATGATATGCGCTCTTACACGATGCTCAGGCTTCCTTCCTTACCTGACCAGGCCGTTTTACAGTTTTAGAGGGTGAAGCTAGGCTAGTGAGAGAGTTTCTCATTCACACTTAGCCCACCTGACCAGGCCATTAGGTTTTGGAGGGTGAGGTTAGGCTAGTGAGAGAGTTCCTCTTTCACACTTAGCCCACCTGGCCAGGCCGTTAGGTTTTGGAGGGTGAGGTTAGAATAGTGAGAGGGCTCCTCAATTCATACCTTGCCACCTGACCAGGCCGACTCGGTTTTGGAGGGTAAGGCTAGATTAGTACGAAGGTTGTTCTCTCCCCACACCTGTAGCGCTCATCCTAGCCTTCCTGACCAGGCCAAAAAGTTTTGGTTTTGGAAGGTAGGCTAGGAACAGGAGGTTATCCTCCGGCTTTTCGTGTATATAGCCCAGTCCTTCTTTACCTGAACGATTAGAATCTGGCGACGTTGCCTGTGTGACATCCTCGTAAGAGGAAAGCTGATCACTTGCGCTCGGCACCTCCATTTAGGAGGTTGTACTCGGCTTCTCGGAGGGTGCATCCACCTGACCGGTCGCCGTTCCGTTGGGTTTCCGCCACTCACCTACCTTTCCCGTGGAAGCAAATAAGAGTTACGATATGATAGATTTAGTTGTTTTTAAAAGTACTTTGTGTTTACCGCCTGCTTGAGGCGGCGGAGTCTCCGCCAGACTAGTCGGATCTCTCGTTTGTTATTGTCCATTTAACCCCTCCGGTGGGTATGGTTTCCGGCATATTTTACGGTTTCCATTATTTGGTTACTGCCCTGGGCGATTTGAGAGATGGGCTATATGCGAACACTCTATTTCGCTCAATTTACGCTGATTCCATATTATGTGACACAATGAGATTTCAGTGACAAGTCACGGCGGAGTAACATAGAGTGCTTGCTTATAACATAAATATTAGTTAACCATTCCGTAGCATAAATCTATTTTAAATAGACTTTTGCTGCGGACTCAGTTCCGGCGGGTCTTGCCTTGATGATACTCATGTACCATCATCCATAATCTTGTTAAGATAGACTTTTGCCGCCGGACTTAGTTCCGGCGGGTCTTGCCTTGATGATACTCATGTACCGTCATTCCACTTTCAGATGGTGCGTTGTCAGGAGCAAGGGTGCACGGCCGTCCTCCAACAACCCTGCGGACACGAGGTGTGCCACTCGCACTCCAGCTGCGCGGTGCAAGTTGGAGACCTGGTCGTTTGGCACCCGGACGGCTGTGAGATTTGTTACGCTCTTTACGAGCTGGTAACAGATGAGTCGGTAAGTAACAAGAGACTGCTAACCTTTAGTACCTTTTGACTTTAATGGCTCATATGGGTATATGTGATAAAAAATTGGAGAATATTTTTAGCGAGTCCTATCTTCTCTTCCAGTCTAACCAAGCAATCTGAGCCTCTTCGCTGTCGACCCTGAAGACCTGGGTCGGCGGATTTGGAAGAAATGTTGCGTCTGGCCGCCCCTATGTACTGTCGGAGGAGATTTGCAATCTCCTCTATCCTCCGATCCGCAGTACCAAAGGGCGTGGCCACCCCACTCGTGCGAGGATCAGGAGGAGACGCAGCCCCCAAGACGAAAAATCTGTGCGAAGAGGTGGCGGAAGAGGTAGTGGCCATCAACATCCACATCGAACTGATGGCGTAGATGACCATCAGGTAGAAGGTAGGGGCGGTAAGTGAGGCAGGTGGAAGTAGCGGAATTAGATCACTTTTAGTTAGTTCACCATCTTCGTCCTCTTCTTTTCAAGGATTTTCCAAGTCAGCTAACCTTGGGGACAGATCTCGGTCTGTTATCCCCAAGGTGAAATCTCTGAAGAAGAAGGAGTTACCCAAGTTTTCTAGACCTCAAAGGTCTAATCCACCAGCTCCCTCTAGGTCGTCACTGGCTCCCAAACCAGTGACGTCCTTAAGTAAGGCTACTCCCCCGTCTAAGGGGTCGAGGACCAGAGTTTCGAAGGCTAAGCCCCCACAGCCTAGCTTCGACTCTGAGGCTTCCGTCGACCTGCTGAAGCTCGGCTACAAGATCTCTCGTCTCAGCTTGTCACAAGCTTAGAGACCTCCGGACAGTCAGTGGTGTCATTGGCACAGAGGATGCAGGCCCAGGAAAGCTTGCTCTCCGGATTCATCCAATCCGGAGCAGTACAGCAGTCACATGTTGTCCCGGATGCTTCCAGACTGCCCCCCTTTGATAAGGGGAACCCGTGGCAGCTGGCCCTGCATGCCCCCCTGCATAATGGCACACTGACCATAGAGGGATTGGGCACTCGTGGTCTGGAAGAACTAGAGTTCTTTCCGGCCAACTTAGTGCCTCCCTATCCAGGCTTTGCCAGGTTAACTGAGGAAGCCTGGATTAGATCCGATAAGGTCCCTAAGGAAACAGTCATCTTTCCTAGGGACCAAGCTCAATCCACCCTGATGCGCGCTCTCACTGACTGGGAGTGCGAGAACATGAAACTTACTCCCTTTAGAGGAAGTTTCACAATGTTCTCTGTAGGGGACTCCATCCCGACTCCCTGCACTACTAAGATTGCAGAGCTGACCCTTCAGGCTGGGATAGATGGCAAACCCATACCTCAACTCCGGGAGACAGATCCTACTTCTCTTCTCTTCCCCGGAGATTCGGAATGTTGGGTGGGAGCTCCGGCAACGTTCACGGTGGGGAAACTCGATCCCGAGTGTGCCTCCACCCTGTTCAGCGAGCAACTTCCCAGGATTCCGGATGCTCTGCCAGCTCATTTTCCAGACAGGTTCATAAGCAAAAGAGTTCCCATCTTGTTATCTGCACATTTAGGCTTGAAAGGGCCCTCCAATAGCTCATGTACACTCGGCAAGAAAAGTGAGGATACAGTTTTTTAAATCTTCGGACATATATTGCTAAATAATGAGACATCTGGCAACTTTAGAAGGGGGAGGAGCTTCAGTCTTATTGTGTTTGTTTTTTGCTTGACCTCCTATAACTTTCAATCATATTCTACGGTTCTGAACTCATTGATACTTAAATGCAGTAGTAAGCTTTACAGTATTCGTTCAAGTTGTAATTTGCAGCGACAGTTCTGAGCAAAATGAACATTTTTCCACATAACCTACGAAGTAACCTTGCACATATGAATTTATGACACCACAATGAACGGAATGCTTGCATAATCGGAAATGCGACCTTCCATAATGAAATCAAGAGTTAAATTTGAGCTATGTCCAACGAAAAACTTGGGGAACAATCAAGGATGCAATGTTATGGTGAGAGAGAGAGAGAGAGAGAGTTGCTGTTGTGTAAGCCTAGGCCTATATGTAGAGCTACTCATTTCATTATTTTTTTTCTTTTAGAGATTGAGAGATACTATATTTGTATAGTATGTTTTAGCAATGGAGAGAGAGAGAGAGAGAGTTGCTGTTGTGTAAGCCTAGGCCTACATGTAGAGCTACTCATTTCATTATTTATTTTTCTTTTAAAGATTGAGCGATACTATAATTGTACAGTATGTTTTAGCAATGGAGAGAGAGAGAGAGACTATGGCAACGTTAAGAAACATCCAGTTACTTGTGTTTTCCCGCCGAAGTTATCGCGGTACTCCACACATCATAGAGAACGCTCTTGCAGATTTAAATAGATTGGGTCAACCTGCCCTAGCTGTCACAACATTTACTGCCATTAATTCCAGCTGACCTTTAACACCGTGAAATACAAATATGAATCTGTAAAAATTAAAGAAATTATCATTACCTCATATGATGATGCAATAATAAGCCTGTTCATAACGGAAAACGAGTAAATATTGCCATTCTGATGAACAGTACTACACCGAGATATCCACACACTATCTTTTAGATCTCTTATGAACGAAGTCATCTGAGAAATTCTGATTACTTCGGACATGCATGGTGTTTTTAAGTATCTGAACGTTTTTTTTAGCATATTTAACATATATGATATAATTTGCATTGTATTTTCATACTCTAGAGTAAATTTACCGAGATTATGTGTTTTCTGTAAGAAAAAAATAAAAATTCGATGAATGAAATCTAAAGAAAACTGTATCTTCACTTTTCTTGCCGAGTGTACATCTTTGAGTTAATTCCTTGCCTTTTTTTATTTTCATGCTCATTTCACTCTTTATTCACTACAGCATTATCATTTCATTCCTTGCTACCTAAATTTTCACTCTAGCAATGAGTTTTGTGCTCAATTCGCTTTTTAACCCTTTAACACCGACTGGACATATTTTAGGTCGACAAAAGTTGTCTGTTGGGTGCTGAGTGGACATAAAATACATCGACTACAAAAAGTTTTTTTTAAATATTCGCAGAAAAATACTTATAGGCATCATTTGCAAAAAATTTTAAATCACGCCCCTCGAGGGATGCTGGGAGTTCACGGATCACACTGTTGTTTTGTTTACAAGCGTGACCCAGCTGCGCATGCGCGAATTTCTTCTCCCAAAAGAAAGCATCAGCTAACTCGGCTGAAAATCTCAGAAATTCTTTAGTCACTTTGTCATAATTTTTGCACCGTTTTCTATTAGCCGTTACATAAAGTTTTATATATATAAATGTGTGCAATTTCATGTAGAATACAACAAAAAATAATTTATCGTTGTAACTTTTATCAATTTTGACATATTTTCATATAAATCACGATAAGTGCCAAAATTTCAACCATTGGTCAACTTTGACTTGACCGAACTGGTCGAAAAATGCAATTGTAAGGTAAACCTCTTACATTCTAGTAATATTCAATAATTTACCTTCATTTTGCAACAAACGAGAAGTCTCTAGCACAATATTTCGATTTATGGTGAATTTTTGAAAAAAAAAACATTTTCCTTACATCCATGGCTAACACTAACTGATGAAAATCTCAGAAATTCTTTAGTCACAGTGTCGTAATTTTTGCACCATGATCTATTAGCCGTTGCATAAATTTTTATATATGAAAATGTGTGCAATTTCATGTAGAATACAACAAAAAATAACTCATGGTTGTAGCTTTTATCAGTTTTGACATACTTTCATATGAATCACGATGTGCCAAAATTTCAACCTTCGGTCAACTTTGACTCGACCGAAATGGTAAATGCAATTGTAAGCTAAAACTCTTACATTCTGGTAATTTTCAATCATTTACCTTCATTTTGCAACAAACAAAAAGTCTCTAGCACAATATTTCGATTTATGGTGAATTTTTGAAAAAAACTTTTTCCTTACATCCGCGCGTGCTAACTCTGCTGAAAATCTCAGAAATTCTTTAGTCACTTTGTTGTAATTTTTGCACTGTTTTGTATAAGCCGTTACATAAATTTTTATATATGAAAATTTGTGCAATTTCATGTAGAATACAACAAAAAATAACTCATGGTTGTAGTTTTTATCAGTTTTGACATATTTTCATATAAATCATGATAAGTGCCAAAATTTCAACCTTCGGTCAAATTTGACTCGACCGAAATGGTTGAAAAATGCAATTGTAAGCTAAAACTCTTACATGCTAGTAATATTCAATCATTTACCTTCATTTTGCAACAAACGAAAAGTCTCTAGCACAATATTTTGATTTATGGTGAATTTTTGAAAAAAACTTTTTCCTTACATCCACACTAACACTGCTGAAAATCTCAGAAATTCTTTAGTCACTTTGTTGTAATTTTTGCACGGTGATCTATTAGCCGTTGCATAAATTTTTATATATGAAAATGTGTGCAATTTCATGTAGAATACAACAAAAAATAACTCATAGTTGTAGCTTTTATCAGTTTTGACATACTTTCATATGAATCACGATGTGCCAAAATTTCAACCTTCGGTCAACTTTGACTTGACCGAAATGGTAAATGCAATTCTAAGCTAAAACTCTTACATTCTGGTAATATTCAATCACTTACCTTCATTTTGCAACAAACAAAAAGTCTCTAGTACAATATTTCGATTTATGGTGAATTTTTGAAAATAACTTTTTCCTTATATCCGCACTAACTCTGCTGAAAATCTCAGAAATTCTTTAGTCACTTTGTTGTAATTTTTGCACCGTTTTGTATAAGCCGTTACATAAATTTTTATATATGAAAATGTGTGCAATTTCATGTAGAATACAACAAAAAATAACTCATGGTTGTAGCTTTTATCAGTTTTGACATATTTTCATATAAATCATGATGTGCCAAAATTTCAACCTTCGGTCAAATTTGACTCGACCGAAATGGTTGAAAAATGCAATTGTAAGGTAAAACTCTTACATTCTAGTAATTTTCAATCATTTACCTTCATTTTGCAACAAATGAGAAGTCTCTAGCACAGTATTTCGATTGATGGTGAATGTTTGAAAAAAACTTTTTCCTTACATCCGCTCGCGCTAACTCTGCTGAAAATCTCAGAAATTGTTTAGTCACTTTGCCATAATTTTTGCACCTTTTTCTATTAGCCATTACATAAACTTTTATATATGAAAATGTGTGCAATTTCATGTAGAATACAACAAAAAATAACTCATGGTTGTAGCTTTTATCAGTTTTGACATATTTTCATATAAATCACGATAAGTGCCAAAATTTTAACCTTTGGTCAACTTTGACTCGACCGAAATGGTCGAAAAATACAATTGTAAGGTAAGACTCTTACATTCTAGTAATATTCAATCATTTACCTTCATTTTGCAACAAACGAGAAGTCTCTAGCACAATATTTCAATTTATGGTGAATTTGATGGTGAATGTTTGAAAAAAACTTTTTCCTTACATCCGCTCGCGCTAACTCTGCTGAAAATCTCATAAATTCTTTAGTCACTTTGCCATAATTTTTGCACCGTTTTCTATTAGCCATTACATAAACTTTTATATATGAAAATGTGCGCTATTTCATGTAGAATACAACAAAAAATAACTCATGGTTGTAGCTTTTATCAGTTTTGACATATTTTCATATAAATCACGATAAGTGCCAAAATTTTAACCTTTGGTCAACTTTGACTCGACCGAAATGGTCGAAAAATGCAATTGTAAGGTAAGACTCTTACATTCTAGTAATATTCAATCATTTACCTTCATTTTGCAACAAACGAGAAGTCTCTAGCACAATATTTCAATTTATGGTGAATTTTTGAAAACAACTTTTTCCTTACATCCGCTCACGCTAACTCTGCTGAAAATCTCATAAATTCTTTAGTCACTTTGTCATAATTTTTGCACCATTTTCTATTAGCCGTTACATAAACTTTTATATATAAAAATGTGTGCAGTTTCATGTAGAATACAAAAAAATAACTCATTGTTGTAGCTTTTATCAGTTTTGACATATTTTCATATAAATCACGATGTTCCAAAATTTCAACCTTCGGTCAAATTTGACTTGACCGAAATGGTCGAAAAATGCGATTATAAAGTAAAACTCTTACATTTTAGCAATATTCAATCATTTACCTTCATTTTGCAACATACGAGAAGTCTCTAGTACAGTATTTCAATTTATGGTGAATTTTTGAAAAAACTTTTTCCTTATGTCCGCGCGCGTGCTAACTCTGCTGAAAATCTCAGAAACTCTTTCAGTCACTTTGTCGTAATTTTTGCCGTTACATAAAGTTTTATGTATGAAAATGTGCGCAATTTCATGTAGAATACAACAAAATATAACTCATGGTTGTAGCTTTTATCAGTTTTGAACTATTTTCATATAAATTACAATAAGTGCCAAAATTTCAACCTTCGGTCAACTTTGACTTGACCGAAATGGTCGAAAAATACAATTGTAAGCTAAAACTCTTACATTCTAGTAATATTCAATCATTTACCTTCATTTGGCAACAAACGAGAAGTCTCTAGCACAATATTTCGATTTATGGTGAATTTTTAAACAACACTTTTTCCTTACGTCTGCGCGCGCTAACTGCTGAAAATCTCAGAATTTCTTTAGTCACTTTGTCGTAATTTTTTGCACCGTTTTCTATTAGCCATTACATAAAGTTTTATACATGAAAATGTGCGCAATGTCATGTAGAATACAACAAAAAATAACTCATGGTTGTAGCTTTTATCAATTTTGAAATATTTTCATATAAATCACGATAAATAGAAAAAATTTGACCTTCGGTCAACTTTAACTCAACCAAAATGGTCGAAAACTGCAATTTTAAGCTAAAATTCTTACATTCTAGTAATATTCAATCATTTACCTTCATTTTGCAACAAACAGGAAGTCTCTAGCACAATATTTCGATTTATGGTGAATTTTTAAAAAACTTTTTTTACATCCACGTGTTACGAATTCATGCATCATTTTGTGATAATATTTTCTCTGTGTTGCTTTGATCGTTTTAAAATTTGTTATATACCAAAATCATCGCAATTTAGTGTACAATACAAAAAAAAAAATAACTCATTAGCTTTAACCTTTTTGCTCACAGCACGATTTGTATACAATTATATATGAAATTTTTTTTTGCGCTGTCATATATTCCAATATTTATATGTGATAATGATATTTTTTTCATTTCTGATGGTTGCATACTAAACTTCAGGCAATGAGAAAAAAAGGAGCCAAAAATGAACTCCTAAAAACTAAGCGTGCTGTGATTTAAAAAAAAAAAACTTTCTTTCCACTTCGGCGCTAACTCTCAAACCCCACCGGCATACGGCAGACACTTTTGTAAATAGAGGCTCGGCGTTTAAGGGTTAATTCTCTCTAGCAATTATGATCTCATTCCTAGCTACCTTAGTTTTCACTCTAGTCAGTTTTTTCAAGTTTCTTTAAAACAGTTGAAATTTAATGACTTTTTCTATCCAGAAATGCCAACTTGTTGGTATGTTGGTGTCAGACTATGTGATATCTTTTCATTCTAAGCATCTTTCAGTTTTGTTTATTATTAGCTAGCCTTAGGTTTTCACCTTCACTAATTTTTGGTTAGTATTTAATAGTTTAGTCCTGTTTTTGTCAACCATGCAATTTCCTTGAAGATTCTTTGCATATGCTTCATTAAGTAATGTTGCAGATTAGAGTGTTTCAATAAGTATGTAGCTTATGAAAATATTTTCTTTGATCATAGCTAGTTGAAATGATTAGTGGATCTTCATAATTTGTTCTTATTATATTTGTGCTGGGTATTTCCCAAGTGTGTTATTGCTTAAGACTTCTGCATCATGTTCAGTGAATTCAGCTTTTGCCCCTCATTTTTCATTTTGCATAGCTTTGGGTCATTATTTTATCTTTTGATAAATACTTGGAGCTTTTTTGGAACAGCTGGTAAACAGTGAAGCAATTTTATGTCCGCTATTGAGTGGGATCCATAAACAGATTGTAGTTTTTGGTGGGGGGAGAGGTTTGTATGCGGGAACTGATGTGGGAGATATGTGAAGTTTGGACTGATACCATTGGTGATCATACAACTGGAGAAGGCGCCATAATAATTCTTGGGCCTCTGGTAGAGGCACTTCTTCCACCCCAGGCCTCTAATGCTCCCTTTAGTTCAACCTCATTGAAGCCTGCTGAGACTTGCTTTTTGGAACAGCTCTTACTTCTGGAATTTGTAAATTTATATTTTTTTCAGTGTTGTGGCTTTATTTCCTCTTGGGAAAAATGTAAAGTTGTTGAAGAGGAAGTAAATCATATAATCACTACTTAACCTAGATTCATTTACTAATAGTTTTACAGTATTTACAAAATCTACAGTCAGCACAGGTTAACTCTGAATTCCTGTAGACAATAATTCACTGAACTAGTCCCTACCTATCCAGGAACAAACCTACAATCAATTTACATTCCTTATTATTTAGTTTATGATGATCATCATACTTACACTAGCTTAGTCATAAGACTGTTGCTTACAACAGCCTTATAACAGCTTTAGTAATATGAATAGATCACAAAAAATATAAACAGTGCCTATCAAGAACAAGTTAATTAGTATTCTCTGAAATCTGTAAAGTTATTAAAGGAGCTCCAACACTGTCCTGCTTCAAAAACATATACTTCCAATCAAGAACAACAGAACACTAGCATCCAATTTCTTCATATTCTTTGCATACACACACACACACACACACACACACTAATTGTTTCCAGTTTGGATGCACTATACATGTAGGTCACAAGAATTTGGAACAGTGTTGATGGCAATTTCTTTTGTGTGGCAGTTATCAGTATTGCTTAAGCCTTTATCAGTGTCATTGCACTCTTTCCACTTCCTTTCAAGCCCTGTTTACCATACAAGTTAAACTTGATTAAAACTACTGCAGACACCAGACTGCACACAAAATTACCAACAATTTTCTACCAATCTTTTACCAGGTACTTACAACACTTGTTCCTTTCTAAAGCCTTTACTAAATGCACTTTCAAGACAGTGCATCTGAATTTATTGTTGGGGTGAACTTTCTCACCACAGCACATTTGCAATGAGATGCAGGCACAATATATTTTAAATATAAAATTTTTATATATAATTATTTTTTATGGTTTTTATCTAATATCATTCTTAATTTTTTACTTTCATATTTTAACACTGAATTTTACTAGTACAGTGTGTTATCATTCACCTTTTCATTACCAATCACATCATTAATTTATATATTTCATCTTCATCGCTGAGCAGAATAATCCTGATGGGTTCCGGTACTTGGTCTGCAAGACCTAAATTTCATAGTCAATCAATCAATGGCTTATATATAAAAAACTTTAATATTCATTATAAAAATTTACAGTACTCTCAATTTATGTTACAAATTTCATATTTCATATGTACAATCCAGAACGCCCAATATATGGCCATCATGTTCCTCCCTGCTGTCAGTCATTGTTCTCAGTTGATTTCCTACATACTCCTGCCACTTGACCCACTGTCCCTCAAATTGCACACTTAGTCCTAGGCCTATCACACATCCAGGCAAAATTACCTGTCTTCTGCACTTTTCACCTTTATCACTGTGCCTACAAGCAGTACTCTGGCCGAGATCAACTTTGAGAGAATTCTTTGAGATTGATTGGTCATTCTTATGGAACCAGGGGGATGGGGGGGTGCATATGAGTAGCTCCTTTGAGGACAGACTATGTCAAAAACATTTGTTTGAATTTGCTCCCTTAAGTTTTTATTTTTCTCTTTCATTTCAATTTTCAATTTGCTTTAGGACTATCAGTTCATGCTTTTGCTGACTTTATTTAATTTTGATGATGTGTTTTTCTTGTTTTTCCAATAAAATTATTATAATAAGTCATTAGTGTTTGGTCTGGCAGTAGTTATTTGCCAGCAAACAATTAATGATGTTAGTATGTTAAGACAGTTGTTTGTTCTCAGGCACTGCATATTTATAAACAAAGTTTTCTTTGCTTAAGTGTTTTCCTAAGCAATATGTTACTTTGTGTATTTTGCTCAGTAGCATATAATTATATTTATATTGATTTAGTTGATGATGTGATGGAGTGATTACTGATTTTTCATAAGGTGTTCATGAATTGATTCATTTTTGCTAGCGTAGTCGCTGTTTCATCCTCAAGGAGTTACCTTCCATGGTCAACCAGAGCTCCATGGTGACTAAACTAATATCAAAGAATTCTCTTGTAGTTGGTCTTTTGGCCAGGTATTGTCGTAATGATTAACATTATAACACATGATGGAGTATATAATGGACTCAAAGATAAGAGGGCACTTGCCCTTATCTTCAGTGAAGCTGAACCCAGTTTTTCCAACATCAGAAGAACCTGCAAGAAAGAGAAGTGACTATTGTTTTATATAGCCTATAAATTTAAGAATGATCTATAATAATCTGGATTAGGCAGTACCCTGTACAGGCAGTCCCCAGTTATCGGCGGGGTTCCATTCCCGACGGTGTGACAACCGAAAATCGTCGCTAACTGAAAATTGGCGATAATAGCACTGATCCCCGGATAGCGGTGCCGATAACCAGTGATCAGCGCCGCCGGTAAGAGGCAATCGCCATCGATAATCGGTTATCAGCAACGAAAATATGGTTATCATCGTCGCTAGACAAGCGCCTTAAAACTGGATTGCCAGTAACCGAGACTGCCGATAACCAGGGACTGCCTGTACTAGGCTCAGAAGAAACAAATAAGCCTAGGATTTATATATAAACAATATCCTAGGCTCAATAAAAATAACCTAGATTTTACGACTCGGTAGCATATCTGTAAGGCTACATACTAGTAGGGTATTATGAAGCCTATATCATTAAAGGTGATATAAACCTAGAGCAGGCAGTAGCCTAACCTAGGAACCCATTTTTAATGAATATCTTACTATTAGGCTAAAACAGCAATTGCTGAATATCAGATAAAAGGGTAGTCTCAGCCACATAAAACAGAAAACCAGATTATAAGAGGATTATTTTCTGTATAGTTTATATCCTTAAGTTTTAAATAAGCCCAGAATAGGCAATGGCATAGAATAGGTTAGGCTAGAACCTGCTAAGAAATACTCTGTTCATAGCTTAATGTAGATTATACTAGAACCATTAACCTATGCTATATAAAACAGTAGCCTGGGTTAGTTAAACAAATCAGTTCATTGCAGTTAGTCTGAATGGCATGACAATTGGAATTAAAAATTTCACTTGGCCATTGCAAAAGGACTAACAGTGTATAAGTAATACAGCCATATACAGGTATGAAAATTAACCTAAACCTTAGAGGGTTTAAGTTAACATAGATATTTTATTAAAGGTATTACAACTGCACACTTGTAATCAAGTTAACCTGTAATATGGAAACTATATGAGGAAGTACAGAAGTGTCCCTCATTTTAAAACAATTAATGCTAACAAGCTTCTAATAACAACTTGTTTAAATCACTACGGCCACCATTAGGCAGGATTCTCAGTTCAAGTGTTTCATAGCAAATTCCTCAGTTCACTTTTTTGCCAGTGGGTACAGCCCATACCACCTGTCATTGGCATAGTCCTTGTAAAAAACAAGGAAAATTTGCTTGGTTGCCAGATGTGGTCAAGATTTGTAGTATGCTCATGGCAGCAAGTTTTAAGGACAAAACAGCTCCTTTTAACCTATCTTGATGGGCCCTAGGGTTCAGTAGGGGTGAGGAAGGGGTAGATTATATCTTTGTGGCAGAACTCTGGCTGCAGATATTTAACCCTTTCTCAGAACAGCATCAATGCTTGGGCCAAAACCCAGGTTAACCCTAACCCTGGAGGAAGTAGAGGAATCTTTACGTGGGGTTGACATTCTTATTAAAGAATATGAAGTGAACATTGCCATTGAAATGGCCCTGCTGAACCCAGAAAGCTCAGGGACACAAATTTTACCTACCCATGGGAGAAACCTTCCAGAAAGAACGCTATTCCCCAAGCAGCTATGGTTGCTGAATAGGATGTTTCCCCCAAAAGGGATTCTAGGATCCACCTAACTCCGACTGAAATTACTCCATTTTCAGAGGGGTATAGTAACTTACCCAGGACTTGTGCCCCTTGATTAACAGCGGTTACATTTCAGTTGCTGAAGCTCAGTTAGACTGCACAAACTCACCCAGAAGGGATACACAGTTTGCTGCATTTGATCAATTCTGTATGGAAACTGAGTAACATCAAAGATGCCCTTGCCACAGAATGGCAGTATATAAGGGACATGAAACATGATTCTGAAAAGGAAAGTAAGTTGGTCATGTACCCCTCAAAGTGTAAAAGTATTAATCATGTGAAGGCAGATTTTCAGAATTTGTAGTGACTAAAAACAAGAGACAATGGCAGAATTAAAACCATTTTCCATGGTCATCCCAGCTTTGAGAAATTCCACCAAGGAATGGGCAACTCTCCAGCTCCCTTTTGAAAGGAAAAAGCTCCCTTTTGAAAGGGAAAAGCTCCCTTTGGATATAGCTACTCAGCAGTTTGGGTCCCCTATGAAAAGACTTTCAGGGGGGACAGCCCTGTCAGAATTTTATGCTAGGCCCTGACACCTTAGTATTATAACCTCTACCACCTTGCTGGAAGTTGCCACCAAAAGGCTTCCAGAAGATTCCAGGATGATTTTTACTGTTGAGGCCAAAAGTCTTATGAGAACCCAATGGGAAACGCTCTGTGACTTCCTAGAATGGCTCATAATAGCATGAATGGAAGCATTGGAGGGCTCCATCGAATCACTCTCCAATGTCACTCCATTAATACGTTCTAACCCCTTCTGTAAGGACCTGTTTGAGGAGTCTGTTGTGGCTCAACTCAACGAGCATGCTTGCCAACAGAATTGTACAGTGTACACTCTTCTGAAAAAGGGGAATTCAGGAAATAAAGAACCCATAATTTCCCTTTATCCAACCCCAAAAAAGGCTCGCTTTGATCAAAAATCATATAAGCCTTCAGTCACCCCTAAAAGTTTTCCTCAGAAAACAGGTAGGTGGTCAGAAGGGACAATTTCCTACAAAGGGACAACAACAGCAAGGACATATTTTTTCACAAGGTCCAAAAACCATCTTATATTAGGGAAAACGAAAAGCAACACCTGGAATGTCTATGAAAGGCAAAGGCAGAGGAAGAGGCAGATACCAGTAGGAATTGTATGGTTGTGGGTCGGCTTTGACGACATCACAGGCAATGGAAGTTTTCCCTGTGGGAGGACAGCATTTTTGATATGTGCAGAAAGGCCCTGTTAATGGGGCCCATAGAGAAACATGAGTATATTCGCCACCAAGTACGTTTCTTCAGTGTCCTCAGAAAGGATTCTTCCAAAAGAAGAGTGATCCTCAACCAGTCAACATTGGACAAGTACATTGTTTGCCAAAAGTTACGGATAATTACTGTTGCCTAAGTACGTTGAATCATTCCAAATGGGACTTGGACAGTTTCTAAAAATATTAAAGATGCACACTGGCATGTCCGTGTAGCCATTCCCCCCCCCCCGCCCTTTCCTAAGGTTCTGGATAGGGAAAGATATGTACAGATTCAAAGTCATGCCCTTTGAGCTAAACATTGCCTAAAGAATATTTTACAAAATTAACAATGGTATACAATACGGAATACAACTAATAGCCTACCTAGACAACTGGTTGATTTGGGCCCTACAAGAAAAGAGTGCTTGAAAAATCTAAGAGCTATGGTCAACAGACTGCAGATAAAAGGTTTTTTAATAAATTTGAAAAAATACCACTTCACACCAAGCAGACACTTTCAGTGGCTGGGACTGTGTTGAGATGCTCTTCATGGCCTGTTGTCTCTCCCAGTCATACTAAAACCAGAACAAGGCAAGTCCTCAAAAGGTTCCTTGCACAGCCCAGAGTTTCCAGTAATAGATCCAATACTTTGATTGCAATTAAAAGTGTGAACAAGTTTTGGCTATCACATGCAAGAAAAAAGATTCGAGACCGACCTCATCAGTAGATTAAAAAAGTTGTGAAGATACTTCAGCCTTGGATCCAGAAGGAATTTCTGGCAAAACAGCTCACCCTGGCTCCATTTATACGAGGGACAATACACACAGATGCCTTGTTGACAGGTTGGGAGGATATTGGGAGGATCGTCAGGGGCAGGGAGATGATCAGCTACTCGGAGGAATTCTTATGTCAATTTCCTGGAGCTGATGGCTGTCTTTTTGTCTCTCTAAAAACTCAAACCTCCAGAAGAGAGAGACAACATAACTACAATAACCTTCATCAAGAGGTTGGGATCATGTTCACCACCTCTCAGTATGATAATGCTGGCCATCCTTTGGATGGTGCAAGCAAGCAAGTGGCACGTCTGCAATTCACCTCACAGGGCGTCTCATTGCAATAACAGACGCTCTCAAGGAAAACGACAGCCTCAAGAGAGTGGATGTTGGACAACCACTCTTCAAACAATAGCCAACATGCTTCCATAACCGGAAGTGGACTTGTTCGCCATGTACGAGAATCAGAAGCTCCTAATGTATGTGTCTCCGAACCTGGACAGTCAAGCAACAAGAAGAGATGCCTTCCTAAAGACTGGAACAAGGGGAGGACAATATCTTTTTCCTCCACTGTCCCAGATTTCGAAGGTTTTGACCAAACTTCTAACCTTCCAAGGAACAGCTTACTTAATAGCCCCAAATTGCCCAAACAGTCATTGGTTCCTATTACTTCAACAACAGATGAAAAGGTCAGTTCCACTATTGTCTGCTGTTCCATCCCAGACAGTAAGAGGGGAAAGTCAAAGTCATTTTTGCATCCTCCTTTCTGAGCCAGGACCTTAACGTATGGACTTTCAAAAATATCTGTTGTGAAAATTACTCACCCAACATTGCTAGGTACATAGTGCGAAAATTACAGACATCATCTATCCAGCAATACCAGTTGTTATGAAAGATATGATTAGATTATATCCATCTTGAGAGCCCAGTTGAGATTTTTATAGAAACACTTTTTATTTTTCTTATATACCCTTTTGAAGACAAATGCCTTGCAGTTACAACAGTTATGGCATACAAGGCTGCATTAACAGAACCCTTGCTTTATGGATTCGGGATTGACTCCAGTACAGGTATTGCCCTACTTATGATGGTGTTAGGTTCCAAAAAACCCATCGTTTGTTGAAAAAATCGTATCTCGAATATGGCCTAGCCTGCACTAGGGTAATCAGTACCATCTGTACATATATGGTAGCCTAGCCTACACTACACAGTATACTCTATACATAAATGGTATAGTAATTATTAATGTCAGCTAATTCTGCAGGTTGAATGCAGTTTGACTTATGATAATTCAGTATAAAGAGAAATTGAATAACAAACAAGGCTTAGCCTACACTATGGTATATCGCATAGGCTACATATACGGTAGCCTAGCCTACATTATACTGAACTCTATTCACATATTAACAGTATTATACAAACATCAACATAACGAATGTGCATCTTTTTCATGGACCTTTTAAAAAGTTATGTTTTAATACATTATATCCAATTGCCTATATTCTCATATTGCTTTTGTATTATACATTGCGATCAATGTTTTGTTTTGGGAAGCGTTCACGCAGTATTTATTTCGCTGCATTTAACTCAGTTCAGAGCGCTTTTCTTGCTTCTAGTTAGCATAAATGAATATAGATACTTTATTTATTTGGGACAAGGATATTTTTCGTTATATGAAGTGTTTTTAAGTTGAAATATAACTTAAATACATGGCTCGTTGTGAAATTAATTTAGCCATTTTTTCTGTTAATATATGACGTTCTATTTTCGCAGGAATCGCAGCTGGCTGTTTTGGGGCATGTTTGTTTTGTGTAAAAAAATCAAGATTCCGTTTGCTATTTTCTCTTGATTTCATCATAATACAAGCTTTACGTGTTTATCTTTTGAAATAAAAGAAAAATAGATTTTTTATAAAATTCACCTCAATCATATGAAGTGTTTTAAGTACCATAAAAAACAGCAGTAATTTGTATTCTTTCATGCCCAGTAGTTTTGATTAAAATCAAGACGTTCTCTCCAATTTTATTTACAGTAGTTTTGATTCTCTCCAAAAGTTTCATCCATGTTGCCGATACATGATAATTTATAGTCATTAGCAGCTTGAACATTGTTTTCTCAGCTTCAGCAACAACTTGCAGCTTAAAAGTTACTGTAGCAGTATATTTCCTTGCCGATCTTTTCACCAAAGCGAATAAGGGTATAGTGTAAAAAATATATCAGTCCTATTGTACAGTACTTCACATCATTTGTAACATAACTACAGTAATTGTGTGTTACCGTACGATGGTTGAAATACAAGCAAAACAGTTGTTATCCGATACGATTATTAGCAAAACAACAGTTTCCCGTTTGGTTGTTTATGGCTGTACGCATTTATGCAAGAGTATAATGTTACTAACAATACTTTTATCGTTTTCTTTTAGTTTTCAACTAGCAGATGGAATAAAGAGATGGAGGAAAAGAAGTTGGTCTCTCTCGCTGCCTGATTGTACGCTGCTGCCTGCGCCTGGCGAAATCTAAAAATATTTCCTAAATATTTTCGTATCGGTATTAATTGCTAACCCCATCATAAACTCGAAATATCGTAAGTCGAATTATCGAATCGAGCACTACCTGTATAGAAGTTGTCAATTCCCCTCTGCAGGCTTTTGCTCTACAAAGGCCCACTCCTGAAAGACTACCAATTACTTGGTCCCTGAACAAGGTGCTAAGGCTTCTATCAGTCCCTCAATGCAGTGGACCCAGTACAACCACAATGCACATGCTACAAAAGGCAATCTTCTTGATTGCATTAGCATCAGGAGCTCATGTTAGTGAACTGGGTTCTCTTAGACGGGGACGAGGCATCACACAAATTATTATTGTCCCCTGGCCCATCATTCCTGGCCAAGAATGAGGATCCTTTAAAAAGGAAATCTATTCTTATAAGAAAAATCAAGTTAGCAGACAAGACATTATGCCTGGTTCACACACTTGAGGTTTACCTAGAAGTCACGGCAAACATCCCAGAGGGTCCAATTTTCCTACACCCTAGCACAAACTAACCACTCTCCCTACAAGGAATGACAATGATTGTAGTGTTTCTCATTAAAAAGGCAAATCCACACTCCTTTCCTAGGTCACATGATTTTAGGAAAGTAAGTACGTCGTTAGCCTTCTAAAGAAATGTCTCTTTTGGAGAAGTCTCCTAATGAATGTGTGGCCATCAGTTAAATTATTGCCACTTGCTCGAACAAATTCGACTACACTGTGTATCAGTAGGTGGCAGGGTTAGTCCTAACCCCTAGGTGCTACGGCAGAAAACTAGGGGTCTTATTGATGGTGAGTATGCTAACGATATCGCTGGGAGAAGGCGGACAGTACTGCAACCAAAGCCAGCGTGCTTATGTAAGCCACTGTAGAACTACATCCTAAAACTTAAGTTCATGCATAGTTTCTTGTTCCTTGGTACCAAAACCTGAAGAGTATTTGGAATAAAGAATGGGACTTGAAATTTGTGGTTTAACCTCAGACCAGAAATGTTTTTTCCTTGGGGTGTTGGGATTAAATACTGTATTGAGAACTTAAGCCTTTTTCGTCACCTGCCAGTTTCTTTTTAAAGCTCCTTGAGGATGAAACAAGTGACTACGCTATCAAAAAACAGGTTTTGACATAGGAAAAACCTATTTTTGGTAGTCACTGTTGAGTCCTCAAAACCTTCCAGTTTCCCTGAAGAAAAGGCATGGGATTTGGGCAAGAGATCATCCTGCATTGACCAACAGAGAGTAGTGGCTCCTTGGTCTTTAACGGCCTGGTTGTAAACAAGAGGGCAGATGCGCATGCACCATAGTCACTTCTCCTTCTTGCAGGTTATTTTAACGTTGGAAAAACTGTGTTCAGCTTCACTGAAGACAAGGGAAATTGCCCTCTTATATTAGAGTCCATAAATACTCCATCATGTGTTATGATGTTAATCATTATGACACAATACCTGGCCAAAAGACCAACTAGAAGAGACTTCTTTGATATTAGTTTTGTCACGATGGAGCTCTGGTAGACCATGGAAGGTAACTTCTTGAGGACTCAACAGCGACTACCAAAGATAGGTTTTTCCTACGTCAAAACCTGTTATTTTACTCAGCAAACTTACTTCACTCCAGTGTATTTTACATTTTTTTATCATGGCTCAAATAGTAATGGAAACACAGTTTATCATACTTTGACACTTTGTAAACAGAAATTGGACATTTCTATTGTGCAGGTTATTGTGAATTCTTTGTAAAAAGTAAGAAAAACGTTTTCATTATAGCTAAATTTTACTTGTGGCATCAATTTTTTTTATTTTTGAGCATTTTTAAACACATGATGAAGTTCAGATCTTTAGCTTTAAAATTACACCAAATTCATTAACATAGCGCGAAGTAAAATGTTAGATAGAGCGATCAAGAAAATTATTACTACTAAGTATTTTTGCTCAGTTAGTGAAGGATGGTGTTTTAGTGGACAGATTTTAACCCTCCCAAATCCTCAAAGGTTAAGGGCAATCCAGCCTCCTCAAAGGGACCTGTAACTGGTTGTGAAAGTTTTATTAGTGAGCTATGTGATATTTTCTATTAGAAAATTTTATCACTTTTTGAGGAGGACAATTTTAGGCTTGTACTGCCCACGTGTCAGAGTCAGAAGTAGTTTTCAATGAAATGGCCCTCTTGTTAAGGCAAGTCCTCCCTCATGCTTATGCTGATATATCGAAAGTGGAATCCAGTTTAATAAGAATGATTGTTCATGAAATTAGAGCTCTGCTTCCTAGACTTTTCCAAAGGACATTCAGATTTCTGCTGTTTTAAATGAAGAACTTTACTATATCATTCTACATTTGTAAACTTTTACCTAGGAGATAATGTAGTACAGCTTTAATCGTCTTCCTCATCCTAATCCATCATTTATTCACGCCTTATACATCTTCAAGAGAAGTTGTCTTCGGGGGATAAGAGCACTTACATCTCACTTTAATGTTTAGTTAATTCCCACACTTACAATTTGCGAAGTACTGTACAAACATCTTGTTCTACTCACTGTGTTTTAGATTGCTTAAAGCAACCCAGAGCATTACTTGATCCTTGGCATCTGACTCATATAGTCCCAAGTATTCTTAAGTCCATCAGACCCTTATAAGACATCTGGGCCTATCAACTTCCCACCCTTCTTCCTAAATTGTGATTCTGGCACGGTATGATTGTTTGGGTCGTGGTAAATGAATAGAGTTTTTGATAGTGTAGTCACTTGTTTCGTCCTGAAGGAGTTACCCCCCGTGGTGTGCCAGCACTCCATGGTGACTAGACTAGTGTCAAAGAAATACTTTCCCAACCTGGTCTTGTAGCCTGGTATTGTGTCGCAATGAAAACACTATAACACATGATAGAGTATAATGGACTCAAAGATAAGAGGGCATTTTCCCTATCTTCAGCAAAGCTGAACCCAGTTTTTCCGACATCAAAAACTGCAAGAAGTGACTATTGTGCATGCGCATCTGCTATCTTGTTTACGACCAGGGCAGGCAAAAGACCAGCTCCATTACCCTCTACTTGTGGAAACTATGCGCACAATGTTTCAGTGCTCCTCACAAAATCGCTTTACAGTGTTTCAAGTTTTTTCATTAGCGAGAATAATGGAAACGTTTAAACTTGAAAGTTAAGTGCTTATTTTTAAGCTCCAGTTAAAAATTGTTAGTTTAAACTGTGGAACAAATGTTTTTGTGCATGAAATCTGGAAACTGGACTTCATTTTCTGAGCACATGGTCGGTGCTTCCTCATGACCTCTGTTATTTGTGAAAGCCCCCCGAAATTTGAATTTTTGATCATTCTATTTAGAAGTTGTAACTAAAGAAATGTTCCGTAATTTATTAATTTAGATAATCCTTTCAGATAACGATGTCTACAATAGCCTAGGCGGTAGCCTACATGAGATGGTAGCCTAACAAATTCAGTGTGAATAATTTAACTATACTGTATTAGATATTGTCTTTAGCCTATAACCTTGGATTACATATCCTAAAGGTGATTTAAATAACCTGGATTAGGTAGTAACCCAATTTAAGGTAAGTAAGAACCTTTTAAGACATATTCTTTTATGGTCTTACGCAGCAGCCTAGTTTACAACAAAGACCCTAGAGTTTGATAAACAGGCTACTGAAATTTTCCCTTTATATACTGTAGCCTCCATACATAATATGTTCTAAGATAATCCAGGACTAGGCAGTATCTTACATTAGGTTAAGTGATAAACTTTTACAAAACATTCCATTATTGGACAATCATTTTCCTAGACTGTGTAATCTAGGACTAAATGAAAATATTAACATGTGCTGGATGAGATGGTAGCCTAGCCTTAAGGCTACATACCAAGGCAATTGTGTTTTATGTAACCATACCCTGGTGAATTAAATAATTCAGATTAGGAAGTATCCTAGATTAGAGCAAGTGATAACATGGCTCTAAGATTATACTTTATTGGGTTACTATTTTATATGCGGACAGTTCCCGGTTTACGACAGTGGTTCCGTTCCTACGCCGCGTCATAAGCTGAAAATCGTCGTAAACTGGAATGACGGCATACGATGCCAGAAAAATGTATAAAAATTTAAAACAAAAGTTATGAAAGCCTTACTTTTAATCCTTTGGGTATACTGCATGTTGTTTCTTGATGTTTTACCTACATTCTGATGTGGTGTTCATCCAAAAACTAGTGGTTCTAGAATGTAAAAATTTACAGTTGAGTACAAAGTATATAGTAATGTACTGTACAATATGTAATTGTAAAGTCCTGTATGCAATAAAGTATAGAGTACTGTACATATACTGTACAAGAGTAAAATACATTTTGTTACAGGCAGTCCCTGGTTATCCGTGGGGTTCCGTTCCCGATGGCGTGATGACAACCGTAAATCGCCACTAACCGAAAATCTGTGATAATAGCACTGATCCCTGGTTAGCAGCGCTGATAACCAGTTAGCGGTGCAGATAACTGGTGATCAGCGCCACTGATAAGAGGCGATCAGCGCTGATAACCAATTGTCAGCGACGAAAATATGGTTATCGTCGTCACTAGACAAGCGCTGTATAGCCAGATCGCCAGTAACCGAGGCTGCCAATAACCGGGGACTGCCTGTATACAGTAATACAGGTGTACAGTACTGTAATTTATAACAAAGAATGTATAAAAGATAAAAAGAAAGTGGATTCCTTACTTTTATTTTTAAAATCCCATGCTGCTTAACCCTGGGAAAATGTTGGTGTGGCCACATGATTCAGGGGATTCTGAAATGTAAAGATTTACCATTAGTGTACATATACAGTAGTCCTGTATGCATAAAAGTATAAATACAGTATTTTATAGTAAAATAATAAACTGTCTAAAAATTAAAAAGTTAGGAATTCCTTACCTAATGTCAGTGATTTTCAAAGCTGTTACGGCTGCAGGTGAGGTTGTGGGAGATGGAGATGCGCATGTGTAGGGAGCCTGCAATGATAAGGATAAAGTTACTACAGAGTATGTATACAGTACACTGTTCTGTATCAGTTCAGGTATTTCACAAATCTATGTTCAGTAGTACAAAAATACTCTGTACCCTTTAAAAATGAAAAAATTAATTCCTTACCTAATTTCAGTGATTTGTAAAAGATGTAGGCTAGGATGAGGGAGCTCTAGTAAAGATGCTGGGCAGTCTGGAGTGATATTAGAATAAAGCTATACTGTAAATTACTTTATATTTTAACAGATGTGTACATATAACAATTTATAACATTAAAAACAGTTGAGAATTCCATACTTTTAGTGATTTGAAAGATGTAGGCTACATGAGGACGTGTATGTACAGTTACAGTAGAGGTCAGGGTAAAAGTGCTTGTCAGCCTGGAATGATAATGTACTGTACATGATAAAGATTAGAGTAAAGTACTTCTGTACAGTATAAATATTACAGTATTTTATAAAATGTATAACCATTTGTAAAATAGAAAGTGTTCTTACCGAATTCTAGTGGTTGGCTTGCTTACTGGGATGGGCGTATGGTACAGTAGATGAGAACAGGTGGGCTATGGTGTGGAATCTGCAGGTGCTTGGGAGTCTGGACTAAAAATGATAAAAATGATATGTACAGTACAGTGAGTAATAGATACTGTACACAGTAGTACTGTATTTAACCCTTAAACGCCGAGCCTCTATTTACGAAAGTGTCTGCTGTATGCTGGCGTCCCGGGAGTTAGCGCTTGAGAAAGCGGAAAAAATTTTTCAAAAATCACATACGCTTAGTTTTAAGATTAAGAGTTCATTTTTGACTCCTTTTTTTCACATTGCCTGAAGTTTAGTATGCAACCATCAGAAATGGAAAAAAATATCATTATCATATATAAATAATGAAATATATGACAATGCGAAAAAAAATTTCATATATAATTGTATACAAATCGCGCTGTGAGCAAAACGATTAAAGCTAATGAGTTATTTTTTTTTCTTTGTATTGTACACTAAATTGTGATGATTTTGGTATATAACAAATTGTAAAACGATCAAAGCAACACAGAGAAAATATTATCACAAAATGATGCATGAATTTGTAACGCGCAGACGTAAAAAAAAGTGTTTGTTCATGAGACTTACCTGTCAGATATATATATTCAGCTATATATATATCTGCCAGGTAAGTATGAACAAACTTTATTTTATCATTAAAATATCATTTTGTTCATGAGACTTACCTGTCAGATATATATATAGCTGAATAAATATATCTGCCAGGTAAGTATGAACAAACTTTATTTTATCATTGAAATAGCATTTTTCAAAAATTCACCATAAATCGAAATATTGTGCTAGAGACTTCCCGTTTGTTGCAAAATGAAGGTAATTGATTGAATATTACTAGACTGTAAGTGTTTTAGCTTACAATTGCAGTTCAACCATTTCAGTCGAGTTAAAGTTAACCTATAATGGTCGAATTTTTCTATTTATCATGATTTATATGAAAATATTTCAAAACTGATAAAAGCTACAACCATGAGTTATTTTTTGTTGTATTCTACATGAAATTGCGCACATTTTCATGTATAAAACTTTATGTAACGACTAATATAAAACGGTGCAAACATTACGACAAAGTGACGAAAGAATTTCTGAGATGTTCGGGCCAAGTTATCGTGCAGGCGTAAGGGAAAAAGTTTTTCAAAACTTCACCATAAATCGAAATATTGTGCTAGAGACTTCCAATTTGTTGCAAAATGAAGGTAAATATTGAATATTACTAGAATGTAAGAGTTTTAGCTTACAATTGCATTTTTCGACCATTTCAGTCGAGTCAAAGTTAACCGAAGTTTGAAATTTTGGCACTTATCATGATTTATATGAAAATATGTCAAAATTCATTAAGGCTACAACCATGATTTATTTTTTATTGTATTCTACATGAAATTGCGCACATTTTCATATATAAAACTTTATGTAATGGCTAATAGAAAATGATGCAAAAATTACGACAAAGTGACTAAGGAATTTCTGAGATTTTCACCAGAGTTAGCTGATGCTTTCTTTTGGGATAAGAAAGAAATTCGCGCATGCGCAGCTGGGTCACGCTTGTAAACAAAACAACAGTGTGATCCATGAACTCCCAGCATCCCTCAAGGCACGATTTCAAATTTTTCGCAAACGAGGCCTATAAGTATTTTTCCGCGAATATTTAAAAAAACTTTTTATAGTCGATGTATTTTACGTCCACTTGGCACCCGACAGACAACTTTTGTCAACGTAAAATACATCCAGTCAGCGTTAAAGGGTTAACATCAGCCCCCAATACCTCCAAGGTTAACCCTGCAGAGGAAATAGATGAAGTTCCTCTTGGAGGTGATTTTCTTATAAATGAAGTTGATTGCTACCGAAATCACCCTGCTGAACCCAGAAGGATCAGTGTCACAACCTTCGGCTAACCATGGGAGAAACTCTCCAGAAGGAATTCAATCCCCATGCAAAAGGGATACAAGGATTCACTTAACCCCAGTTGAAATAACTACATTTTCAGAGGGGTATAGGAACTCATCCAGGACCTCTGCCCCCTCGGTAACAGTCAGTCACAGTTCAGCTGTGGATGCAGAGTAAGATTATGCAAGCTCCCCCAAAAGGGGTATACAGTCTGCTGCATTTGATGAGTTTCATAAGGAAATTATGAGTAATATCAAAGATACCCTTGCCACAGATTGGCAATATGTAATGGACATATTGCATGATTCCAAAGAGGAAATTAAAGAAATCAAGTCAGTGGTGTACACTCCAAAGTGTAAAAGTACTGCATCCTGCAATCAAAAAGGGAGAGTGGAAACAAACTCTGACTAAACAAGATCCAAGGTTAGAATTCCAACTGGATCCAACTAAACAGCCAGTTCAGACTATAAAGCTTCAGGTCAGAACATAAGAGGGGTTCCAATATTCTCACCTGATAATGCTGATCATCCTTGGTGAGACTCTTCAATGTGTGTTTTCTCTCCTGATGGTAAGTATCTAATTAATGAGGGGAAAAAACCATGATTGAAGTTGTACATGTGGAGTTTAGAGATAGGTCAGCATTCCCTAATACAGAATGGTACCTGATACCACCTTTGCCAGACATGGAGAAACCTCAAAAGGAAACAGTTCTCTTACGTGGGAATACTGTACAGCATTAAAAGCTATAGATGACGTCCTTTACCAGGTCAACGGTAGGTGGATCTATACTCCCATTATGAATAAAACCCAACTTGCTCACCAAGTACCCCCAGCCTTCTATTCCCTCACTTTTAAAATAGTTAACCATGTGAAGACAAACTTTCAGAATTATGTAGTAACTAGAAAACGGGAGTCAGTGGCAGAACTAAAACCATTCGCCATAGTCCTCCCGGTTTCAAAAAATTCCACCAAGAAATGGGCAACACTTCAACTCCATTTTGAAAGGAAAAACTCCCTTTTGAAAGAAAAAACTCCCCTTGGATGTTGCCACTCAGCAATTTGGGACTCCTATGAGAAAAATCTCAGATGAGACAGCTTCGTCAGAATTCCATGCTAGGACTCCTCTCCTTAGTATCTTAACCTCTTCCACCTTGGTAGAAGATGCCATCAAAAGGCTTCTAGAAGATTCCAGGACACTTTTTGTTGTTGTGGCTAAAAGTCTTATGAGAACCCTAATGGAAGCACTCTATGACTTTATAGACTATAAGAGAACCCAATGGGAAGCACTGTATGACTTTGTAGACTGGCGCTTAAAAGCGCGAACGGAAACATTGGAAGGCTCCAACAAGTCACTTCCTAATGTGCCTGCTTTATTACAATATAACCTCATCTGTAAGGACCTGTTTGAAGATTCTGTTGCAACTCAGGTCAACAAACAAGCATGCCAACAAAATTGTACAGTGTACGCTCTTCTGGGAAAAGGAGAATTCAGGAAACAAAAACCCAAAATTTCCCTTTACCCAGTTCAAAAAAGGGCTTGCTTTGATAAAAAAATCATATAAACCTGCAGTCGCCTCCAAAACTTTTCCTCATAAACAGGTAGGTAGTCAGAAGGGACAACCCCCTTCTAAAGGACAGCAACAGCCACATCAGCAAGGACATCCTTGTCACAAGGTCCAAAAACCATCTTACAGAGGAAAAGGAAAAGCAACACCTGGAATGCCTATCAAAAGAAAAGGTAGAGGAAGAGGGGGATATCAATAGGAATTGTTTGGTCGGAGGCCGGCTTCAAAGACACAGCAAACATTCCAAAGCACTTAAGATTTACGTAGAGGTCACAGCAATCATTCCAGAAGGTCTGATTTTCGTACACCCTAGCATGAATAAACCACTCTCTCTACAAGGGCTAAGAATAATTTTAGTGTCCCTCATTAAAAAGTCAAACCCACACTCTTTCCTAGGTCACATGATATTAGGAAAGTATGTTGTTGGCCTTCTTCAGAAATTTCTCTTTTGAAGAAGTCTCTGAAAGTGCAGGGTGGGCATCAGAGACAGTGTTTTTAAAACATTACTGCCACGAGCTCGAACTTGTCTACACTGCATACCAGTAGGTGGTATGGTTAGTCCTGACCCCATAGGCTCTACAGCAGAAAACCAGGGGTCTTCCAATGGGTGAGTATGCTGACTATCACTGGGGAAGATGCAACATGACTGCAACCACACCCAGCATACATAGGTAAGTCACTACAGAACTTCACCCTAAAAATGCAAGTTCTTGTTTAGTGTCTGGTTTCTTGTTACCAAAACCCAAAAGGTTTTTTAGAATTAGGAATGGGGCTTGAAACTTGTGGCTTGACCTTGGACCATAATGTTTTTTCTTTGGGTTGTTTGGGATTAAAATTTTGAGAGTTTAAGCCTTTTGTCACCTATCAATTTCTTTTGTAAAGCTCCTTGAGGATGAAACAGGCAACTATGCTAACAAAAAACAGGTCTTGATGTAGGAAAAACCTATTTTTGGTAGCTGCTGTTGAGTCCTCAAAACCCTCCCACTTCCCTGACAAAAGGCATGGGATTTGGGAAAGGGATCATCTACATTGACCAGCAGAGAGTAATGGAGCTGGTCTTTTGCCTGCCCTGGTCGTCAACAAGATGGCAGACGCGCATGCGCAATAGTCACTTCTTGCAGTTTTTGATGTAGAAAAACTGGGTTCAGCTTCACTGAAGATAAGGGAAAATGCCCTCTTATCTTTGAGTCCATTATACTCTATCACATGTCATAGTGTTTTCATTACGACACAATACCCGGCTACAAGACCAGGCTGGAAAAAATATTTCTTTGATACTAGTCTAGTCACCATGGAGCGCTGGCACACCATTGGGGGGTGGTAACTCCTTGAGGACTCAACAGCAACTACCAAAAACAGGTTTTTCCTAAGTCAAAACCTGTTTTGTAAAACAATTATTTTTTCATTCAAGGCTATTAATCTTATACAGAGTGCCTGCCTTCCGGTCCCTCCTTTATTGCTGTTTCACATCCACCTTACAAGGACAAAAGATGTTTTGTGTTTGATGACATTCAAGACTGCAATTGATGGCACAATAGAACTGAGGGTTTGGCATGAAAAAATTTTTATATATGAAAACTTGATGTTTGGTGTCAGGTCTATTTAATATGGTAAATGTTGTAACAACAAAAACTAGAGATTACAGTTTGTTCATTGTATTACCCTATCAGCTTTTAGATTACCGTATCAACTTTGTGGTTAAAACTAGGAAAAAATTCTGAAATATAAAATTATGGGTTTCATTAGTTGAACTATGCTTAGAAGATTAGTTCTGACATGACATAATTTTGATTACAGCTAATGAAGTTCCATCCAGTCCAAGTGATACAGTGAGCAACTGTAAGTACTCTTATGCAGTGCACTTTCACAAGGGGTTGTAATTGTTGGGTCTTGAAGAAGTTAGCATGCACTGTCTGGAAGTAATGGAAAGTGTTGTTGTGTGATGAGCTTACGGGATCTGTGGAGGCTTAGTGTGATTTATGATTATGCTGTTCAAAGTTGAGTGGTTATTAACACATTTCCTATGTATTGGTGCATTGCTGTACCACTGGAGAGTTTCTGCTGCCACATATTGGTACACCCTGTGGCCAGAATCATGAATATGTTTGCTTTCAAAATTAGCATAATTTCAACACCTTTTTAGGTCTATTTTATAGTTATATGGACATTTCCTAATCACAAAGGATTAAATGAAATAGTGATACACTTCTTGTATCTTAAATGTATTACTGACAAAAATTGCACCTTAATGTAAATTATGCAGAAGGTTTTGTAGGTCAACACATATTTCACACAAAAAATCTAATATGAGGAATATTCCAAATGGTCAGTAAAATAGAAAATATTAGTTGGTCCTTGTAAGGCAACTGAGAACTTTTAACATTTCATCTTTAACGAAAGATATGTTTCTGTAAACGTGGTAAGGGTTACAGACTTTTTGTACAATGTTCCAGTTTTTCTGAAGGGTAACCAGAAAGATGATCTGTCAAATCAACAATTTTTTGGACCTTATTACCTGCAAGGACACAGTCTGATTTGATGATTTCATCATAATGTTTAGTTTTCATGCCACTTGGAACCAGACAACTACAGTGCTCAGGAACAGTAAAAATTGCCAATATATTTCTTTTATCAAACCTTTTGCACACCTTTTGTCACTTTGTGCTTTTTTCTTGAGACCATTACTCTACCTGGCAGGTGGTCTCTTTTTCAAGAGATATTCTGCTACTACTAAAGAACACTAGTAATTGTCTTCAAACAGTGTAGCACCACATCTCAGTAGCCTGTGGGTCCAGAGTTTCAGAGGGAGCATTAGGGAGGAGAGCACATCTTCCTAGCAGAGCTCTTGCCATGAGTATTCCCCTCTGTTTCCAAGCAGATTCCATGTCTTGGCCAGTAAGCAAAGATACTGGAATTGAAGATTTCCTTATATGACTTCTCCAGTAAAGGTCAAGAGATATTCACTGGGGTAGATGGCCCAATATTGAGCACGAAGTGTACCTTGCCACTGAACTTTTCCTTCATGAATTTGGAAGACCCAGGGGAACTGACTTAGTTTTTGCATGAGAGGGATCCCTCAAAAGAATATAGTATATAGGTTCCCCTATGCAATGACATGATGTTGAGGAGGATCCTGATGGGGCAGCCTCAGTACCCTGAAGCATTTTTTTTTATTACCCATGCAGTAACTCACTGAAGTTCTTGTCCCTGTCCTTCATTAGACTCTTAAGCTGTTGCCTGGCAGCAACAATGTTGCTACCCAGGCCCAATGTGCCTGGGACAGTGGTCCCTAATAAGCAAATTTTGTCTTGAGGTTTGTTAAGGGTTTCTGAACAAGATAATATACTAAGATGCCCTGGGGCTTGTTAGTCCAGGTTATCTTGTAGACTTTTTAAAGTCATCTAAAGAGAAAATACAAAGTCCTCAAAAGCCACCATTGCAGGGATTAGGCCTTGTTAGAACAAAACCAAAGGCCAAAAAGAAATTAAGCTTGTCGTTTAGATCTGAGTCAGAAGACTCATGGAGGTACAACCCCTGCTTCGATGGTTTCAAGTGGTTCTAACAGTGACCAGTTCAGACTATAACCCCTGAAGCTGGGAGGATCAGTGGCGCCATTAGTTACCCAATAACAGTACTGACAATCCTTGGCCTGACACCTCAATTTATACCCTTTCACAGGATGGTAAATACTTCATGAACAGGGGGAAAATTCCACCTTGTTCTAAAGACTTATAGGCCCCCAAGAAAGTCTTAGGCCCTGAAAGAGGCCTATGTTCTAGTAATAAATCAGAACTTTTAACTACACCTGACTTAACCGATAAGCCATATCATGACTCAAGGCCAAGATGTAGAGTTGCGGACCATCAAGAGTTTTTATCTTTCTATGCTAAGTTCTTATGCTGAAATGCTTGAATTAATTCATGGTTGTAATGGCTTGGCTGAAGAGGCTGTAGCAACCAATTCTGATTTATCTTCGGGTGTTGAAGAAACATAGATGTCTCTAGGGTTGCTATGTTCCAAACTTAATGGTGGAATTCTTAAACAAGTGAATTCTCTTATCTCAGGTTGGGATAACTCTTTACGTTCCAAGTAGGTCTTTCAAGTTACTACCTCCACCTCTTCCCTGATATAGACATTTTTATGCTACTACAATGGATGTTTTGCAACCAAGGCAAGTAGATCCGGACCTAGTTTGATTAGGCATGGGAATTTCCTTGGACCAAGTGAAGGCAAAGGGCACCTCCTTTACCTTTCAGGAATCTGCAACATTGGAGGCAACTGCTTCGGCCTTCCAAGCTGTTTCATGGTTAGACTTTTGGTCATCAGCAGTAGCAAAGATCTCCTACACTGCGATGGCCACCTCTAAAGACAGCTCAGCCTTTGTTAGGTTGTTACAGTCTAGTGGGAAAACCATCTCTTACTTGTTCCATGTGACGGCTAACATGTGGGCCAACTGGCTGCTTAAAAGAAGGGAATCTGCCCTCTCCAAGTTCTCGAAGTTTGTCAGTACTGATTTGGTGTGTCTCTATTTCCGAAGGACCTGCTAGACTCCGCAGTCAGTAGACTTAGAGCTGATAATAACAATAGGTTAGCACATCAAACTGTCTCAAAGTCATTCGTCCCGTCTTGTGCTGGCACTTCCAAATCCAGACCTTAAACATATTCCTACGTCTCACCAAAGAAGCCTCAAGTCACAACAGTTCAGCATAGGGCTTGTTAACCATCTTCTTCATCCAAGAAAACTCCTTAACAGCAACCCTTTCAGCCTTACTCTTCCAGACCTTGGGGAGGAGATAGAGGCAGGGCCAGGGGAGGTAGACGATAGGAGTGGCACCCCTCGCCACTCTCTGCCATTGGTAGGGGGCTGCCTAGTGAGACATTGGGCAACTTAGCAGCAGTTTGGGGTGGAAACCTGGGTATTAGATTTTCTTCAGGCGGGATATTGTTGGGGCTTCCTGAGAGAGAAACTGCGGTTGATGACTCAAGCAAGAAACACAGAAGGTGTACGCAAAAACTAACCTCTTGAAACTAATTTATATCTGATTACCTTACAATCTATATATTTATACATAAAAACTTACAGTATATGTACAAAAAAAAATGAAACCAATTCCTATTAAATCCACATACACACACATTCACACAATAACTACCTTATTCTAGACATAAACTATGAAACAACCTACATATAGAACAACCCCTGCCCTTTCAACACCAGGGACTTCAGTTAAATCAAATTAATCTACATACTGTATAGATCCAATGTTACCATCCTGAACTAATTCTACTTGAAATGGTAGACTGCACATCAATGCCAAAACAGAAAAGTTCTTAACTTATACCTTGACCAATGTCTTGCTTTAAGTTACTCAGCGCCAAGTCTGTGATCTGCAAATTAGTCTTTTTTTTTTCTTTTTCCCAGATCATCTGTAAGAACCATGTCTCTGTAAGATATACCTAAACAGCTTTAGAGCAATGAAAGTTATAAATCCAACTTTCCATAATGAAATAAAATCAATTCTCGTACATATCACCTACCTCACTAACCAACCCTACCACAATATCTACTCCCCTTCAAGTTCCCTCCCCTACTCTCTGAATGTCCACTTCACCAATCGACTTACTCTCTAGGTTCGGAGAGGCATCTAGCTCTTTAAGGCAAAGTGAAGATAATGATGGAAAAAGGAGCTGTAGAGATTGTGAAGGTCCTATCTCCAGGATTGTACAGCCGTGTCTTTCTGGTTCCCAGGGCTATGGGCGATTGGAGACCAGTAATAGACCTGTTGACTCTCAACCTCTACATCAGGAAGACATGGTTCAGAATGGAAACTCCTTGCACAGTTTTTCAGGCATTCACGGAGCACGATTTTATGTTCACAATAGCTCTAAAAGATGTGTGTTTCCAGATTCCAATCCATCAGTCTTCCCGGAAGTATCTTCGATTCAGTCTGGGAGAGATAGTCTTCCGATTCAAGGTTCTTTGCTTCAGTCTTTCAACTGCCCCACAAGTCTTCACCAGAGTATTCATCCTAGTTGCAACATGGGCACATTCTCAAGGAATATAGATCTTAAGATACCTCGACGACTGGCTAGTGCTAGCAGATTCTCGGGGTAAAGTTGATAAGTTGATCCAAGACAGAGACTGTCTTCTTCAATTTTGTCACGGCTTAGGCATCATGATAAATTAGGAAAAGTCAAACCTCACACCAAGTCAAAGAGTTCTTTACCTGGGTATGCTGATAGACACGACAGCAGCTAGAGGATTGCCTTCAGAACAATGACTAGAGAAGTTCAGGAAATTTGCACGCTTCTTCCTCTCCAAACAGAAGCAACCCGCTCGTCAGTGGTAGGTCATCCTGGGTTTCCTGTTGTCCTTGGAGAAGCTAGTCCCCATGGTCGTCTACATATTCGATCACTCCAATGGAGGTTGAAGGAGTTCTGGCCCCTTTCAAAGGATCCTCCCTTGTTCCTAGTTCCACTCTCATAAGAAGTGAGGAAGGACTTAGCTTGATGGCTGGACAACAGGAACCTGACCATAGGAGTGCCTCTTCATTCTCCACCTCCAGAAATTCTTCTGTTCTCAAACATCTTGCACGAGGGTTGGGGAGCACACTCAGGAGATCTAACATCAGGGATATTGGATCACCAAGACAGACAGCTCCATATCAACATCCTGGAGCTGAAAGCAGCCTTCCCAGCACTTCAGGAATTTCAAAAAAGGGTAATGGGGCACTCTGTGGTACTGATGTCTGACAACACTACAGGTGTAGCCTATGTCAACAAACAGGGGCCTAGTGTCTCGTCATCTGCACAACTTACAGTACAACTGCACCAGTGGGTGGTCTCTCACTTGGTTGCTCTCTCAGCCAGATACATCCCAGGCAAGAAGAACATGGTGGCGGACAAGCTGAGCCGTCGGGGTCAAGTTCTGGGAATGGAGTGGTCACTGCATCAAGAAATGGTGGAAAGGCTTTTTTATCTGTGGGGAAGGCCATCAGTAGACCTGTTTGCACGAGACACAACAAAAAACTAGAAGCATTTTGTTCAGTTGTTCAAGATCCCTGGGCTGTGGCAGACAACGCCCCTTAACATCCTTGGGACAAACTGGACGTTTACGCCTTTCCCCCTTTTGCCTAATCTGTCAAGTTATCAAGAGTGATGATTTCCCAGGACCACAGAATGACCCTTGTAGCTCCCTTGTGGCCTCACACAGAATGGTACCCCTATCTTCCAGCCTTACTGACAGAAGCACCAAGAGAGATTCCTCCTTGGCACAGGTTGAGAGATTTCACCAGTCTGTAGGATTCCTATCTCTTCACAATTGGAGACTATCCAGTATCTCCTGTGAGCAAGAGGCTTTTCTTGCAGAGCAGCGACAGAAATGTCAGGTTATCAAAGGAGGTCTTCTACAGCCATATATCAGGGAAAGTGGGACATCTGTGATTGGTGTCGTCAACGGGGGTTCTCTCCAGTCGGAACTACTGTTTAAAAAGTAGTAGACTTCCTCATTGTCCTCTATAGGGAGAAACTTCTCTCAGTATCAGCAATCAAGGGATACAGAGCTGCTCTAGGGGTTTAGTTCTATGATTGAAGGACTTAGACGTTTCTTCTTCGTGGGAAATTTATATGCTTCTCAAGAGTTTTGAGCAGTCCTGTTCCCCAAGAGATCTTAAACCTCTGAAATGGGACCTAACACTGGTGCTTGACAGTCTCACATGTAGTCCTTACGAACCTTTAGGAGCTTCATCAGATAGGAATTTCTCAGGGTGGTGTTTTCCTTTTAGCTTTAGCCTCTTCCAAGAGAGTTAGTGAACACACGGACTATCTTTTGATGTCGAAAACATGAGGGTTTTGGGGGTCAATAGCCTTCAAATTTATCCCGGAATTCATGGCTAAGACTCAAAATCCCTCCATTCACAACACCAGATTCGAGTCTTTTTCCATCTCCTCGCTTGGAAATTTTGTCGCTAATGACCCCAGTGAGTTACTTTTATGTCCTGTTAGGTCGCTGCATAACTACCTAAAAAGAATTCGACATCTCAGACCGGGTTGTCAAAGACTTTTTGTTATTACAGGCCAGATCAAGAGGGAATTGTCCAAGAATACTATCTCCTTTTGGCGATGAGAAGTGATTAAACAAACTTATACTACTTCTTCAAAGCAAGAGGCAAAGTCAGTGCGTGCAAGAGTACAAGATGTTAAGGATCTAGACCTTACCATCACTTTCAAGAAGAATCTGGGTTCAAAGGATCCTAAAGGCTGGTACATGGGTACGCCAAACCATCTTCACATCCTTGTATCTGCAGGACGTTGCCCACAGGTCCTTGGACACTTTCTCCTTGGGTCTGGTGGAGGCTGCTCAGCAAGTTGTGTAGCTCATCCAGTGCCCCTAGCAGGACAGCTTGTATCTTATCTAAGATGTAGGTTTTGAAAGTGAGAGTAAATGGGATGACTGGTCTTCTTCCTTTCTCTTTTCTCCTCAACCGGCAGACAGTGGAGAGAATTTATCCATCACATGCTTGAACTGGTCAGATACCGGTGAGTGAGCCCCTTTCCATTAGTTTTACTTGATTGTTCATACACAATACAAACTGTTATGGAAGTAAGTCCCTTCCTCTCTCTTACAAGGGGAGAGAGGAATGACCACAAACAAGGTTGGTGGCTAACATGGTTTTGTTGTCTCTGACAGTTAAAGTTCTTTATTTTCCTACAAAACACAATGTAGCAGGAGTTTCACATTGTCTCTTGACCCAGATGTCTGGCTGACAAGTAACCTTTTACTTTACAGTTCAGAGTTATATGACTCTGTCCTATGTCCTACTTTGGCCAAGAAGTGAACCCAGGTGAGCTGAACCTCCAGTCGGTTGCGAGGCTTTGTCTGTCCTCCTTCCAAGAGTAAGTCTCCCTTATGTTAAGACCAAAGGCTTGTTCTGTATATGAACATATTACAAATTTTAAATCAATTTATATTTTTCATAACGAAGAAACCTGCAGTCTTAACATAAATTGCCCACCTCAAGCTGCCCCTCTTATTTTACTGGGCTAGAGGGAGCTGAAGCAATTAACCCAAGATGGAGTAGGGTAGTTCAAGTATCCCTCGTCCCTACTGCCATCTTGGATAACTCTCAATGCCACCAAAGTCCTTGTAACTTTTTTTAACCAGACTCCAGCAGGCTCTAGAGAATTTTTTCCTCGTGTTAAGACCAGTTTGTTAGTTACGACAAATACAAATTGAATTTTAAAATTTGTCATGTTGAGGTGGAATTTTTGAAACACTGCTGAGTTTCTCCAATATGGAATGGCATGTGTTCACTCCTTCATTAGGCTTTTAGAAACTGCCATAGGCTGTGTTCATCCTCCCTGCTAGCAGAGCAACAAAAGCTACTGAGGCAAGCCTTTTTTTTATTTTAATGGTCACTATGGTACCTCCAGAATCCTGGAGAACCAATAACCCACTCTTCTGCCTTTTACTTATCTAACAATCAAATGAAGGCAGAATTTAAGAACTCTGCAGTTTTAGCAGTTTTTTGAAAGCATAAGAAGATAGTTGAAATAAAGGTATTTATTTCCACAGTCCCAGTATTTGCAACTCCACAGAGAGATTAATAACGCTTGCCCATCCTTTTGAATGGGAAAAATTCCCCCTTACTGTGGTCGCCCAGGAGTTTGGTGCCCCTGTGTTCCACACAAGGCTCCACCTCTTTTCTGTCCTAGCATTGTCCTGTATTCTGGAAGTAACTATTAGGGAGTGCTCAGAGTCTGCTGGGACTGTTTTAGCTGCAGTTGGAAAGCCTTCTTTCCAAATCCTGTAGAAGCATTCTACTATTTCATGGAGTTGCACTCCAGGGCCCGAAAAGAGTTTTGCTACAATTTCCGAAAGACTCCTAGTACTTTCACTGACTCCATATGGGACTTTGACTGCTTATATTGATCTGAAAGAGACATAATAAGTGGTTCCTGTTACCATTCCCTTCCGTCCCTTCCTAGTGTTTTGGATAGGGAAGGACAGGTTTCAGATTCAGGGTCATGCGCTTTACATTATACATTACACAGAGAATCTTGAGAAAGTTAGCAGCAAATCTTGACAAAGTTAGCAGCAATAGTTGTCCAGGAACTCAGAAAAGAAGGCATTCAATTGTTTGCCTACCTAGATGATTGGCTAATTGGGGAGTTACCAAAAGAGCATCTGTGAATCCAATCAAAGGGTTTTTGGATAAACTGGAATTGTGTGGTTGGGTCTTTATTGGGATATCCTTTGTGGTTAGTTGTCTTCCTAGTCAAACTCGAATCAGAGTAAGGAAGGATCTACAAAGCTTCCTTACATAATCTGAGGTTTTCCCATGAAATTAGGCAGTTCCTCCATTCACATGGTAGTAATACACTCAGATGCCTCCTTGACAGGAAGAAGATGGTCACCTGTTTTGGGGAGGTGCCACACCAGTTTCTTAGAGCTAATGACTGTCATCCTCTTTCTCAGAAACTTGGGCCCACATTTTGTCGGTTGTAGCAATAGGATGGTTACGTATCAAGAGGTCAGGCAAAAAGTGGCACTTGTCAGCAGTCCACCTCTTGGGGTTGCTCAGTGCTATAACTGACTCCCTGTCAGATGGACAGCATCCTCAACTAAGTAGATGCTGAACAAAGCATCCTTTGAAATAATTGCCAACACTTCTGCATCTGGAAATGGACTTGTTCACCACAGGCGAAAACCATCAAATTCAAGTGTGTGTCTCCAAACCTGGACAATCAGGCAGTAGATGCATTTCTAGAAGACTGGAACAAATGGATGACATTTTGCCTTTTTCCTCCTTTAATTGCCCCAAATTTTGAAGATATTGGACAAACTGCTAACTTTCAGTGGAACCACTTACCAACTGGTTCCAAATTGTCCAGAGTCCTACTGCCTCAATAGTGGGCAAGAAAATCAATCATAATGCTGTCCACTGTTCTATCCAAGGCAGGAGGAGGCAAGTATACTCATACTTCTTTCTGAGCTGTGGCCATCATGTATGGATTTTGTAAAATCTAGTCTACCATGAAGATTATTCACCTAACATTGCAAGGTACCTGGTGCAAAAACTACAGACTTCATCTATCCATCAATACCAGTCTGTACAGAAAGTGTGGTTGAATTACCTCCACACTGAGAGTTGGTTGAGCCTTGGTTGAAACAATTTTACATTGTCCAATCTATCTATTTAAGGACAAGCACCTTGCAGCTGTGTTATCAAAGCCATTGCTTTAGGGTGCAGCTTTGATTCAAACATAGAAGTTGTAATTCACTTCCCTGATCCTTCACATTGCACAGACTGGCACATGCAAGGCTTCCCGTTACCTGGTCCCTGAATAAGTTTCTTTGACCCCTGTCATCTCTGTTCAATACAGTAGTCCTAATGCAACTACACCTCAGTGCTCCATTAGGCTGCCATTTTGACTGTCTTCGGACTCCAGCTGTCTTAGACGGGGACAATTTTCATCACCCACACACTTAACCGTCAGTTTTGTCTCATGGCTTGTCATTTCTTGCCAACATTGAGGAACCTTTGAAGAAGAAATCTCTGTTCTTATAAGGGGACTTAGAATTACAGATAAGACAGTATGCCTGGTCCAAGCATGCCAAGTTTACCTAGATGTGGTGGAAAACATACCAGATGGTCTTTGCTTCCTACACCCTATCACAATCAAGCCACTTTCGCTGCATGGACAGAGAATTGTCGTAGTATCCCTGATTAGAAAGGTGGAACCCCCCTTCCTGGTTCACATGGCTCCATGGGGTTGGGTGCATCCCTGGTGTACGTTGGAGACATTTCTTGCTTACAAGGTAGTCATCAGAGACATTGTTCCTTGAACACTGCTGCCATGACATCCAATGACTTTGGGTGCACTGTGTTGGTAGCTGGTATGGCAAGTCCCTGTCCAAAGGTGCACCTTAGTTGAAAACAAAGGGCTTTCTTGATGCCATGGATCTTCTTAGACATTGCCGGGAAGGGGCACAGTAATGTCATATCCCAACCTGGCTTAATTTGATAAATTTTTGTGTGGGTTACTGGGATTTATTAATCAGAAGCTAGGCCTTTTTGTCACTTGTCAGTTTCTTTTGTATGCTCCTTTGAGAATGAACAGTAGCTACCTCAAAAAATAGGTTTTGATGAAGGGAGAACCTATTTTTGCTAGTTACTGAATCCTTAAACCCACCCACTTGCCATGACAAAAAGGCATGGAAATTTGTGGTGCGTATTATTCTTTCACAGACCTGGGGAGTAATGGGGATCTTAGCCAGTTTGTACTCTTGCCACGTGTGTGAGAGGGGTGAAAGAAAACCAGGTAATCACTGTAGGCGAGGGAAGGGGCCCTCGTGTCTTGAGTCCTTTTATACTCTATCAGTGTGTCTGTCAAAGGCAGTAGTCTTGCCAAGATCAGCTATCTATAAGAGAATTCTTTGATATTTGTTGGTCTGTCTTATGGAGCCCTGGGGGAACAGTAAGAGTAACTACTTTGAAGATTTACAGCAGCCACCAAAACAGATTTTTCCTGCATCAAAACCTGTTTTTTTCTGAGTTTGTGATTACCCTCCATAAAAGCTGCATTGCTTCATATCCCTGCAGTATTAATGGTTCAGTTTCTAAATGTATCTGGAGCCCTCTATCTTGGGATTTTTTCATTACAAAACACTTTCATGCGTCCTCACGTGGCGTAAAGTTTTCTACCCCAGGAAAAAAAATTTTTCATTTTGTGTTGCCTGCATCCACTTTTATCTTCTGGACCACCTGAAATAAATTGCTTTTCAATGCTTGGAATACCTTGAAGCAAAATATTGAAGATCTAGTAGTATGAGTTGAAGTGTTAGGGTATATCTAGTGCTAATTTGCATTTGTCAAGATTTATAGTAATTTTGATAGTTTCAGATGAATCACATGAAGAGGAAGAGGAAGGTCCTCAGGATGAAGATGTTTCATTAAAGAATCGTGAGTATTTCTAATGATTCCCTTAATGCTATGTTTGATACATTTAAATAATTTCTTTAATCATCAGTATTTTCAAATGATACTCGACAAAAATCATTCAAATTGCAGTTTGTAATTCATTATTTTTCCAATTTTTCCATTTATGTAAAATTTAGTAGGGTAAAATTGTTTCCAGATGTTATTTGGACCCACAGTAGGAAGCTTCTGCTGCTGAAACTCTGTAGAGATCATAAGAATGATGACCGATCAACTGATGTGTGGAAAACTGTGTCGGATGAGATGAAAGAAAAAGGTTGTGATATAAGTGCTGATGTGTGTGAGAAGAAATTCAGATACTTTAAGTACAGGTAAGATAGTTTTCTGGCCACTTCTATTGTAATTTTACTAAAGGCTATTGCTTTTCACCAATAGACAATTTCCCCTAATACTTCTCACCTTAAAAGTAAAAGGATAGAAGATAAATCAATTTTGATTCTTGGGCAAAGTTGGAAGCTCAGACCAGGCTAAAAAGTATTCTGTATTCTGTGATTATAATCCTAACCTTTTGAAAGTGCCAATATTTTATTTTTGTATTGGAGACTTAAGTTTAGGAGGAATATAATGAACATGAAGGCACACCATTTTTATCTTCATACTTAACCCTTAAACGCCTACTGGACGTATCATACGTCGACTAAAATTGTCTGTTGGGTGCCAAGTGGACGCGTCCGACGTCGACTACAAAAATTTCAACCTTTGGTCAACTTTGACTCGACCGAAATGGTTGAAAAACGCAATTGTAAGCTAAAACTCTTACATTCTAGTAATATTCAATCATGTACCTTCATTTTGCAACAAATTGGAAGTCTCTAGCACAATATTTCGATTTATGGTGAATTTTTTGAAAAACCTTTTTCTTACGCCTTTCTAAGGGTAACTCTGCCGAAAATTTCAAAATTCTTTCGTCATTTTGTCGTAATTTTTGCACTGTTCTATATTAGCCATTACATAAAGTTTTATGTATGAAAATGTGCGCAATTTCATGTACAATACAGCAAAATACAACCCATGGTTGTAGCTTTTATCAGTCTGGAAATATTTTCATATAAACCACGATAACTGCCAAAATTTCAACCTTCGGTCAACTTTGACTCGACCGAAATGGTAAAAAGACGCAATTGTAAGCTAAAACTCTTACATTCTAGTAATATTCAATCATTTACCTTCATTTTGCAACCAATTGGAAGTCTCTAGCACAATATTTCGATTTATGGTGAATTTTTGAAAAAAACTTTTCCTTACGTCCCGCCAGAAATTCTTTTGTCACGTTGTCGTAATGTTTGCACCGTTTTATATTAGTCGTTACATAAAGTTTTATATATGGAAATGTGTGCAATTTCATGTAGAATACAACAGAAAATAACTCATGGTTTGTAGCTTTTATCAGTTTTGAAATATTTTCATATAAATCACGATACCTGCCAAAATTTCAACCTTGGTCAACTTTAACTCGACCGAAATGGTCAAAAACGCAATTATAAGCTAAAACTCTTACATTCTAGTAAGATTCAATCATGGACCTTCATTTCTGAGTCCAGCCCCGTGTCAGCCGGTGAAATTCCATTGTAGCACGAATTTCATGGTATAAAATGCTAGATATACCAGAGAAAAAAAAGCTTTCAGGAAAGCTGGGGTTACTACCCCAGATCGGCGTCTTCTCCAAGGAAGACGTCGGTATAACGAAGGGTGAGTGAAGGATCACTACCACGGAGTCTTACTCGAAAGATATCTCCCTGTTAAAACCCCCAGAAGAGAGCGGTGAGCCGTTACAGCCCCCGCACACAAACGCCCGCCAGCTCGGCGACACCAGCGCCACCTACCTCATTCCATTTTCTAGCACGTGTCTGCTACCACTCTCTTTTTGTGTGCTTGTGCCCTTTTCTGGATTATTTCACCATTAATCATGTCATCGAGCAGCTTTACCATCTCCAAGTTAAGTACCATCTTATTGTGGGGTTTTGTTCGATAATTTGGCTGTAATTGTCTCGTTTTTTCACAATTATGAGAACTTGTTATGACGCCACGGCGTCCTCTGCCAGCCATGTCGACCGCGAGGCGACCCCATCAGTCTTTTTCTGTTGGGGTTGTCTCCTTGTCGTTATATGTTATTCATTGCCCCCTGGTTCTCCTCCTGGCGGGTTTCCTGCGGTGGCCCCCTCCCTTTTTTCGAGTTTTACATATTTGTTAGGCCTTACGGCCCATTTTAGGGTGATGCCCCGTCCAGGTCCCCCCAGGCTGGGTTCCTTGTTTGTTACTTAGTCTACATTAGGCTATATATATTTTATTTTTCTTGGCGATGGTGCTCTATTTTGTTTTTATTCATTGTTTACCTCCTCGAGGTAGCGGCAGCCTCAGATCTAACCGCTTCCCCGAGGTAGGCTACGCACCTAATATGAGCACATTTTTATTTATTCTATGTTTTTGTGTGTGATGGTTTATTACGAGTGTGGTCTTCCCTTGCCTATTATAGGCTAGTATTGCTTCCTTCCTCTTGCCCTAGGTGTGGAGGATCCATCGGGTTGAGGGAGTTTTGGTTGCTGTTTCCTCCGGGGTCGTTTTTTTGGGGTGGCAGAGTGAGCCCCTTAGTTCTCTTCCTTCCTTCGGAGGAATAGAGTTCTTTGGGTGTGTCTCCTCTAGGCTAGTCGCCTTCTTGCCCCCTCTTCTCGGTCCCGGTTGGCTCTTGGCACAAAATTTCTCTCCCTGTTTGCCTTCCTCCTCCCTTCCCGCACTCCTTCCGTTAACCTAGGCTACACTTGGTTCGGTTTTTTATTAGGCTTCGCCTAGTCAGGAGTTGGGCATTGAGGCTCGGTCGCATCCCTCCCCTAGTAGTAGGCCACCCTCCTAAGTTTTCATTATGCTTGGAGCGGTGTGTGTGTGTGTGCAGTTGAGCGGGTGAATCATTTTCCCTTGTCTCCTGTTTTCATTCTCGTAGCCTACCACTCTTCCCTACCCCACCACCTCCCCCTTCCCCCTTCCCCAGCTTTGCTCTACTCGTGCGGGTGACGCTAGATGGTGTTTTCTCCAAGTTGAGGGACCCCCCCCCCTGGTAGAGGGATTCGCTCCCTCCCATACAGTCCCAAGCATCGCTGTGTTTGTGTTGGTGGTTCGTTTACTCGCTCCGACTCGAACGAGTTCGAACACTCTCTCCCACACTTTCTTTCCTCCCCGTCGGGTTTCTTGGTTGGGTTGTTTATACTTGCTCCGGCTTATGTTATATATCATACGAGCATCTTACCCACCTTGTTTCACTGGCGGGGAAGTCCGAGAGGAGGGGAATATATAAGGGGGGCGGATCCCTCCGGTCTCCGGAGTGGTTTGCTCCTTTTTACCATCACTTGTTTATTTTTATTGTTTATATATACATATTTATATATAAGTGTAATTTATCTAACGGAGTGGGCTTCTCACTCCGTCCCTACTTTTTTATATATATGCTATTGAGTCCGGTTCTGCGCCTGGGGTTCCGCCGTTGTTTTTACTGGCAACCCTTGCGGTGAGTTCCTGTTGTCTCATACCTTTCATTCCGCCGGAGTATTCCGGGGTCTGGAAGTAATTACCTTCCACTCTGTGTAATTTGGAGCTTATTGGCCTAGTTTTTAACGAGGATTTCTTCTCCACCGGAGCATTCGGTTGTAAGTTGAAATTCCCGGCCTTGCCGGCTTTAGATTGCTTAGGTGGTAGGTTCATGTACTTTTACACTTACAGACTGTTCGCTGTGAGGACCGGGGTGCACCGCTTCATTGCAGCAACCTTATGGACACGTAGTGTGCGGACCCACGCTGGTTGTGCGGTCCGGCTGGACGACCTGGTAGTCTGGCACCCGATGGCTGTGAGGTTTGCTTTGCTTTGTGTGCAAGTGTCCAGGATGAGTTGGTAAGTGATAGTTTTCTTTCCATTACGTTCCTCATATTGAATAGTGTTTATGGTTCTCGAACTGTTCTTTTCGTTCTGCTAATTGTCGGTTCTCTTACAGGCGGACGAGTCCTCCAAGAAGTCTTCCTTGGAATCCCTCCGCCTGGGTGGCTGGGTTCGTGAAGAACGTTCCGTCGGGAAGCCCTATGTCCTCGGACGCTAAGTTGAGGGACCTGCTCTACCCGGCGCACGGGTGGCGGCTGCAGTGCCAGAAGAACTTGCCACCCCATCATCCAGCAGATCCGGGATGCGACCCAGCCACCCCAAGTGGACATCCTTTATGCTGAAGTTTCGGAGGACGTCGCCGCTTTAGACTTGGACCTGGAACCCATGAATACGGAACAGGACCAGGTGGTAAGTAGCGAGGTAAGTGAGGTTGCGGGGGCGGGCCCCCTTTTTGACTCCCCAGCTTCTTCTGTGTCTTCCTTTTCAGGTTTTGTGAAGTCTTCCTCCTTGGGTGATAGAGCTCCATCAGCTATCCCCAAGTTGAAGTTGAAGACTTCATGGAAGGCGAAGGGCTTTAAGTCCTCGTCTTCCAGGAAAGCCTTGCCTTTCCCCCCGTCGAAGGCTAAGGTCTCAGCACCTGTAGCCTCCGGGAGCAAGTCTGGTTCCTCCGGCAAAGGCGCGAGTAAGAGGGCATCAAAACCAAGCCCTCCTCGCCAGCCTGCCTTTGACGCGGAGACTTTCGCTAACCAGCTCTTTGAATGGTTCTCGGCGGAGGTCGAGTCTAAGTTTACCCAGATATCAGAGAAGTTGACCAGCCATGACAACATACTGGCGGGAATAGCTCGCCCAGGCGGAGCCGAACCCCAGTATGCCATCCCTGATACGGCGGATCTCCCTCCCTTTGACGTCGGGAACCCTTGGCGTTTCGCCCTCCGGGCTATTCAGCATGAGGGCACCTTAACGGTGGAAGGTCTTGGCATGAGACGGTTGGAAGAACTGGAGTTCTTTCCCGCCGATCTCTTGCCCCCCTACCCAGGCTTCGTTAGGCTGACGGAGGAAGCCTGGGTACGTTCAGACAAGGTTCCTAGGGAGACAGTGATCGTCCCTAGAGACCAGGCTCAGTCGGCTCTCCTGCGCACTCTGACGGAGTGGCAGGCCGACAACACGAAGCTGACGCCTTTCAAGGGCAGTTTTACTATGTTCGCCCTGGGTGACAGGTTGCCGACTCCCTGTTTAAACAAAGTCGCTCTAGCTACGGCCCGAGCGTGCTTTGAGGGCAATCCCTTACCACAGTTAAGGGAAACAGACTCCACATCCCTGGTATTCCCAGGGGGTGACGAGTTTTGGACTGACGCGCCGTCCACATTCACTGTTGGAAAGCTGGACGCCTTTTGTGCTTCGTCTCAGTTTAGCGAGCAGCTCCCCAAACTACCGGAAGCCTTGCTAAAGGCGGAGTTTGACGCCCGGACTAAGCTAGCCCGATCCTTGAACTCCGTCTGCCTCACGGAAGCCACTGCCGTCTCCTGTGCAGACGAGCCTTTCTTTCAGGTCTTGGCTAAATCCCTGCTGGCGGGATTTCAGTCCGACCTGTTTGACTTTATCATGGCCAGGCTCGAATGCAGGAAATTTATTTTCGCTGATGCCACCATTCGTCACGAGCCTAACAAGCTCGTGAAGAGGTCGATCTGGGGGCCTAACCTCTTCCCGGAAGAAGAGGTTACGAATGTTCTTAGAGAGGCTACAAGGGCCAACCAGAGTCTGCGCTCTCGCTGGGGCATTTCTGCCTACAAGCGTAAGACCACAGAATCTGGCGGCCCCCAGACGAAGAGGAGGCAAACGATTCAGGAGGCACAAGAGACCCCATCATCAGACGGTAGTCCAAGCCGTCCCGGTCTCGGCAGTGGCACAGCCTCCACCTCAAAGGCCCATCCCCAACAATATGTGCTGGTTCAACCAGCCCATTCCCTTGCGCGCCCTCCTATGTTGCTTCACCAGCATACAATCCAACCTATGAGGGCCGTGGATTCTTTTCACGGCCTTAATAGGAGCGCAAGGGGGGGAAGAGGTAGGGCTCCCTTACAGAGGAAAGTCGAACACCACCCCAAGAGGTAAGCCTGGACGTGGTAGAGGGAACAAACCCGCTCCCTCCCACACTGAGAACACACAGGTAGGTGGTCGCCTGTATTGGTTCAGGGACCAATGGACCTTCAGCCCTTGGGCACACTGCATTGTGTCCAATGGTCTAGGATGGAGCTGGATCAAAGACCCTCCTCCTCTGACCAGGTTTTACCAGCCACCCTCATCAATCCTGCAGGATTACGTGGCAGAATTGCTCAACAAACAAGCAATAAAGAAAGTAAGGCACCTAAAGTTTCAAGGCAGGTTATTCACTGTTCCCAAAAAGACTCCGATCAGCAAAGAGTGATCCTTGATCTGTCGCGTCTAAATCTCTACATAAAATGCGACAAATTTCGCATGCTTACGGTAGCTCAGGTACGGACTCTACTTCCGCGTGGAGCCGTCACCACCTCTATCGATCTTTCAGACACTTATTATCACGTCCCGGTTGCGCGGAACTTCTCTCCGTTCCTGGGTTTCAGACTCGGGAATCAAGCCTACTCCTTCAGGGTCATGCCCTTCGGTCTAAACATTGCGCCCAGGATATTTACCAAGCTGGCGGACACGGTAGTTCAACAACTCCGGTCCTGAGGATATCCCTAGCAGCGTACCTAGACGATTGGATAATTTGGGCTCCAACAGTTCTAGAATGTCGGAAGGCTACGTCCATGGTCATCAACTTCCTGGAGTCGTTAGGTTTTCAGCTGAACAGAGAGAAGTCCCGCCTGACTCCGAGTCCTGGTTTCAGTGGCTGGGTCTCCAGTGGGATCTGTCCTCTCACACGTTATCCCTCCCGCCTCCCAAGCGGAAGGAGATAGCATCTCTTACCAGAAAATTTCTGAAAAACCAATCAGCATCCCGCCGGACCCAAGAAAGAATCCTTGGGTCTCTTCAATTTGCCTCAGTGACGGACCTGCTCTTAAAAGCAAAATTAAAAGACATAAACAGAGTGTGGCGGAGTCGAGCCAATGTCAAGCTCAGAGACAAGGTCTCCTCTATTCCTCGAATCTTAAAGGCGAGACTGCGGCCTTGGTCCACAGTCAGTGGCCTGTCCAAGACAGTTCCGCTTCAGTTTCCCCCCCCGGCACTAGTTGTTCACACAGACGCTTCCCTAAGCGGCTGGGGAGGATATTAGCCAAAACAAAAAGTACAAGGAACGTGGTCCACTATGTTTCAGCAGTTCCATATAAACACCCTGGAAGCTATGGCGGTTTTTCTAACTCTAAAGAAAATCCGCCCCCCAACCGGATTCATATCAGGCTGGTATTGGACAGCGCAGTGGTAGTTCATTGCATCAACAGGGGCGGCTCCAAATCAGGTCGAGTAAACCAGGTTATGGTTGCTATTTTCTCCCTGGCGAACAAGCACAGCTGGCATCTGTCAGCCACCCACCTAGCGGGGGTGCGGAACGTGGTGGCAGATTCCCTGTCCAGGGCTACTCCGTTGGAGACGGAGTGCTCCTTGGACGGGGAATCCTTCAATTGGATTTGTCGCCAGGTTCCGGGTCTCCAAGTGGATCTGTTCGCGACGGAGAGCAACTTCAAGCTCCCCTGTTATGTGGCCCCAACCTGGACCCCCAGGCGTATGCCACGGACGCAATGACAGTAGATTGGAACAATTGGGAGAAGATTTATCTGTTTCCCCAATAAACTTGCTGCTGAAAGTATTACACAAACTCAGGACATTCAAAGGTCAACCAGCCCTGGTAGCCCCCTATTGGCCGAAGAGCAATTGGTTCCCTCTTCTTCAGGAACTTGGGTTATGGAGTCTTGATTCCCAAGCCCAAACTGACCCAGACAGTACAAACCAAGACTGTGTCAGCTTCCTCAAGAATTCAGAATGCCCTAGTTTTATGGACTTTATAAAGTTCGCAGCCCAAAAGGGAGCAAACATTGACCCTGTTAACACTCTGTTTCTAGAATCAGACAAAAGAGATTCTACTCTTAGACAGTATGACTCAGCAGTCAAAAATTGGCCTCCTTCCTGAAAACATCTGAAGCCCAAGTCATGACGACTAATCTAGCAGTTACCTTCTTTAGATCATTGTTTGAGAAAGGCCTTGCCCGGCCACTATTACCACAGCCAAGTCAGCCCTGAAGAAGGTATTCTTATATGGTTTTAAAATTGACCTTACAGATTCCTATTTTTCATCTATCCCCAGAGCATGCGCTCGTCTGAGACCCGTATCACGCCCACAATCGGTTACGTGGTTCTCAATGATGTTCTTAAGTTAGCATCTGAGATTGACAACTTTCAATGCTCTTATCTGGATCTGTTAAGGAAGACTTTTATTTCTGATTAGCTTGGCTTCAGGTGCCAGAATCTCAGAGCTGTCGGCTCTCACTATAGGTGATGATTTTGTGAACTTCCTCCCGTCCTGGAGAAGTCCTCCTTTCCCCTGACCCTAGATTTTTAGCCAAAAATGAAGACCCACAAGACAGGTGGTCCCCTTGGAAGGTGGTGCCCTTCCACAAGACCAGTCTTTATGTCCAGTTTATACCCTTAAGTCTTACCTTTTAAGAACTCCACAGAGTAAGTCGGGTCCTCTTTTTATCAGGGAGAAAGGTGGTACTCTATCAATAAATGCAATAAGACAACAAATTTTGTATTTTATTAAACAAGCCAACCCAGATTCAGTTCCTAAGGTTCATGATATTCGAGCAGTTGCTACTTCTATTAATTACTTTCATAATATGGACTTCTCAGAACTCTCTAAATACACGGGTTGGAAATCACCTCTAGTGTTTAAACGCCACTATTTAAAAACACTCTGAAGCCCTGAAGTTTTCTACAATAGCTGTGGGAAGTGTCATCTCCCCACCTTAATTAGTCATCTTCCTTATCCTCCCCTAACCCCCGCCCGCCTGCCTCATTTACTTCTCTGCTTGTCCTCCTGGTTGATCATGCCTCACTGCCTTGCTCCTCATATTGATATTATTTTGTCTCTGTTGAGTGGAAACTGTGATTTGACATGTTATGATTGTGTTTTTTTCTTGTGGGGTACTGGGCTGTTTTTATTTTGCTCCATGTACCCCATATATATATATATATATATATATATATATATATATATATATATATATATATATATATATATATATATATATATATATATATATACATTTTGTATGTAATTGTTCCCATGTTATATTGTCTCTTACGTGTGTAGCTATAAGGTTGTGTATACCCTTTAGTCTAAGTAATTTTCAATTGTCATTATACCCTTGTAGTCTTAAGTATTTTTGGGTTTTTTCCCTGCCACACTGTGGACTTGCTCACATTTTTCGTAATGTTAAGCTTTTTTCTGTACTTTAGGTTTAGTATTCTGTTTCACATGTGAGAGATACCCTGATTAAAACCATTTTCGTAACTTATGTTTTTTTTTTCTTCAGATTACCTTGTTTCCTCGTAGTTCACTATTTCACCGGCTGACACGGGGCTGGACTCAGAAAAGGGATTTTGACAAAGGAAAATCTATTTCTGAGGAAGGCCCCGTGTCACCCGGTGACCCTCCCTGACTCACCTGTTGCTTCCCCCCCTACTTGCACATGCCAAGTCTGGGGTTAGTGCTAGCCTGGAATGAGGTAGGTGGCGCTGGTGTCGCCGAGCTGGCGGGCGTTTGTGTGCGGGGGCTGTAACGGCTCACCGCTCTCTTCTGGGGGTTTTAACAGGGAGATATCTTTCAAGTAAGACTCCGTGGTAGTGATCCTTCACTCACCCTTCGTTATACCGACGTCTTCCTTGGAGAAGACGCTTGATCTGGGGGTAGTAACCCCAGCTTTCCTGAAAGCTCTTTTTTCTCTGGTATATCTAGCATTTTATACCTAGAAATTCGTGCTACAATGGAATTTCACCGGGTGACACGGGGCCTTCCTCAGAAATAGATTTTTCCTTTGTCAAAATCCCATTTTGCAACAAACTGGAAGTCTCTAGCACAATATTTCGATTTATAGTGAATTTCTGAAAAAAAAAAAAAACTTTTTCCTGACGTCTGTGTGCGGTAACTCGGCTGAACATCTCAGAAATTCTTTCGTCACGTAGTCATAATGTTTGCATCATTTTACATTAGTCGTTACATAAAGTTTTATATATGAAAATGTGCACAATTTCATGTAGAATACAACAGAAAATAGTTCATGGTTGTAGCTTTTATCAGTTTTGAAATATTTTCACATAAATCACGATAACTGCCAAAATTTCAACCTTCCGTCAACTTTAACTCAACCGAAATGGTCAAGAAACGCAATTGTAAGCTAAAACTCTTACATTCTGGTAATATTCAATCATTTACCTTCATTTTGCAATAAATTGGAAGTCTCTAGCACAATATTTTGATTTATGGTGAATTTTAAAAAAAAATTTTCCTTACGCTCTGCGCTGTAACTTGGCCCAACATCTCAGAAATTCTTTCGTCACGTTGTCGTAATATTTGCACCGTTTTATATTAGTTGTTACATAAAGTTTTATATATGAAAATGTGCACAATTTCATGTACAATACAACAGAAAATAATTTATGGTTGTAGATTTTATCAGTTTTGAAATATTTCCATATGAATCATGATAAATAGAAAAAATTCGACTTTTGGTCAACTTTAACTCGACCGAAATGGTCGAAAACTGCAATTGTAAGCTAAAACACTTACAGTCTAGTAATATTCAATCAATTAGCTTCATTTTTTCAACAAATGGAAGTCTCTAGCACAATATTTCGATTTATGGTGGATTTTTAAAAACAATTTTTTTACGTCCGCTCGTTTAATTCATGCATCATTTTGTGATAATATTTCTCTGTGTTGCTTTGATCGTTTTACAATTTGTTATATACCAAAATCATCGCAATTTAGTGTACAATACAAAGAAAAACAAAATAACCCGTTAGCTTTAACCGTTTTGGTCTCAGCGCGATTTGTATAAAATTATATATGAAAAATGTTTTTTGCGCTGTCATATATTTCAATATTTATATATGATAATGATATTTTTTTTCATTTCTGATGGTTGCATACTAAACTTCAGGCAATGACAAAAAGGAGCCAAAAATGAACTTCGTTAATCTTAAAAACTAAGCGTGCTGTGATTTTTTGAAAAATTGTTTTTTTCCACTTTGGCGCTAATTCACGTTTATGACGGCATACGGGAGACGTTTTTGGAAATAGAGGCTCGGCGTTTAAGGGTTAATATAGTATACTATTAGAATTACAGCATACCTTCACGTATTATGCAACGTATGAAAGTCATTACTCTACTTTCTCTTTCAAAAATCTATATAAATAGCATTGAACTCCTATTTTCTAATAATATAATAATAATAATGAATTTCAGAATGAACATCCAAAGCATGTTTTTAACACTTTATTTTTGTAAAAGACATGGATATGGTAAAAGTAAATACAATATTACATTTACAAAATACAATAAAGGTCGGAAGATTAAAAGAAAAACGTAAGGAATTTTTTTAAAAACTAGGACATGATAATATAAAACATTTTTGATAGTGTAGTCACTTGTTTCATCCTCAAAGAGTGCTTGAAAAACCTAAGAGCAATAGTCAACAGACTTCAGTCAAAAGGCTTTATGATAAGTTGGAAAAAATCCCACTTCACGCCCAGCAGATGCTTTTAGTGGCTGGGACTGTGTTGGGATAATCTTCAGGGCTTGTTGTCTCTCCCCATCAAAACTCAGAACAGAATAAGGAAAAACTTCAAAAGGTTCCTAGCACAGCCCAGAGTTTCCAGATGGCAGTTAGAAGATATGATGGGTCTGCTGCAGTTTGCATAGTAATAAATCCAGTACAGTAGAGCCCCAGTCCTGGACGCTGATCCGTTCCAGAAGAAGCATCGAGATTCGATTTAGTCGAATTCTGAATCAATTTCTCCCATAAGAAATAACTGAAAATGGATTAATCCATTCCTGACCACCAGTCATTACCCCAACATTGCCTTTTTATGCAAAACATTACACAAATTACAATTAAATAAATTCCGAGTTCAATAACTTACGGTATCAGAAGCACTTTTTACATTTTAAATGCATACTGTATCAAAAAAATTGGCCTACAACCAATGCGGCCGTATTACCAATGGTAGACCAAGCGCCATAGGCTAGGCTAGGTATCCTATAGGCACTACCAGAATGTACTGTAACGGGTACATGCAAAAACTGTTGTTAATAATAATGACAATGAAAAACAAGCCTGATTATTACAGTAAATTAATAATACAGTATTTATAAACCAAATTACTGTATGTCTGTTATAAAATTAAGAAAAATATCCTACTGTAAGTTACGTCGGCACTTGGCAGCTTGTGGCATGGGTAGGTGTAAACAAACCAAAGCGCCACCCTGGTGGCGTATCATAGTATTAATTACATAAATGTTGTTTACATTCAGTATTTATGGTAAATTTCATACAGAGTCTACTGGAATAGTGTACAAAATCACTAAAACATCTTTCAATAAATATTATGATACCCTAACATATTGGGACCCATGATTGGATGAAAATTCAGTGCAGAAAGCCAAAAAAATGATATACAATACTTGTACGAGCGTGTACTTCTCCAAACAACAGCAGCAGCGTGTGTGGGCTTTAAACGCTTTTAAATACGCGTAGGAAGAACGCCACCAACAACGCCAACTAGCGGCAGCCGACTGAAACTATTTTTTTATAAACATCATATGATTCATTGGGTCAGATTCCGGTTTGTTGTTCGAGTTCCGACACAAAATTTACTCGACATTTCACGTCGAAATCAGATTATGTCGAGTTCTGGTACGGTCGAGGACTAGGGTTCTACTGTACTCAGATTGCAGTTGAAAAACATGAACAAATTCTGGCTATCGCATGCAAGAAAAAAGATGCAAGACTGATCTCACCAAAAGAATCAAAAAGTTGGGGAGATACTTCAGCCTTGAACCCGGAAGGCGAAACAGGTCACCCTGACTCCTCCATCTGTAAGAGCAACAATACACACAGATGCCTCGTTGACAGGTTGGGGAGGACATTGAGAAGATCATCAGATGGCAGGGTGGTCAGCTTCTCTGAGGAAGTGTCATATCAATTTCTTTTTTCTCTCAAAAAACTCAAACCTCCAGAAGAGACACATATTCTGTTGGTTCTAGACAACACGACTGCAATGTCCTGCATCAGGAGATCGGGATCACAACATGGTAATGCTAGCCATCCTTCAGATGGCACAAGTAAAGAAGTGGCACCTGTTTGCAATTCACCTCACAGAGTCTCTCAACGTAATAGCAGACTCTCTACAGCCTCAACATAGTGGATGTTGGACAACCACCCTTTTCAAACAATAGCCAACATGCTTCCACAACCAGAAGTGGACCTGTTCGCCACATACGAGAATCACGAACTCCCAGTATGTGTGTCTCCGAACTTGGACAATCAAGCAATAGCAAGAGATGCCTTCCTACAAGACTGGAATAAGTGGAGGATGATATATCTTTTTCCTCCATTGTCCCAGATCTCGAAAGTTTTGAGCAAATTAACCTTCAAAGGAACAACTTACTTAATAGCCCTAAATTGGCCAAACAGGTGTTGGTTCCTCTCATTTCAACAGTGGGTGAAAAGATCAATTCCACTATCGTCCACTGTTCTATCCCAGAAAGTAGGAGGGAAAATCATTTACGTATCCTCCTTTCTGAGCTGAGGCCGTCACGTATGGATTTTTAAAATATTATCTACTATGAAAACTACTTGCCCAACATTAGGTACCAAGTGCAAAAATTACGGACATCATATTGTCTGGCAATACCAGTCCGTATGGAAGATACGGTTAGATTATATCATACTGAGAGCCCAGTTGAGAGTTCTATAGAATCACTTTAAAATTGTCTGATATACCTCTTTGAAGACAAATGTCATGTGGTTACAACAATCATGGCATACAAGGCAGCATTAAACCCTTGCTTTATGGATTTGGGATTGACTCCAGCATAGAAGTTGTTAATTCCCTTCTGTGGTCCTTTGCTCTACGAAGCCCCACCCCTGAAAGACTTCCAATTACTTGGTCCCTGAACAAGGTACAGACTTCTACCTACCCCTCTGTTCAGCAGACCCAATACAACTGCAACTCACGTGCTACAAAAGGCGATCATCCTAATTGCATTAGCATCAGGAGCCCATATCAATGAACTGGACTCTCTTAGATGGGGACAATACATCACAGAAACTGCTGATAATCAATTATTATTGTCCCTTGGCCCATCATTCCTGGCCAAGAATGACGATCCTTTAAGAAGGAAATCTATTCTTATAAGAAAACTCAGTCTAGCAGACAAAACATTATGCCCAGTTCAAGCACTTAAAATTTTGAGAGCTTAAGCATTTTGTCACCTGTCAATTTCTTTTGTAAAGCTCCTTGAGGATGAAGCAAGCATCTACACTATCAAAAAAACAGGTTTTGATGTAGGAAAAACCTATTTTTGGCAGTTGCTGTTGAGTCCTCAAAACCCTCCCACTTCTCCGATGGAAAGGCATGGGATCTGGGGAAGGGATCATCCTACATTGACCAGCAGAGAGTAATGGAGGCTGATCTTTTGCCTGCCCCGTCTTAAACAGATGGCAGATGCACATGCGCAATGGTCACTTCTTACAGTTTTTGACATAGGAAAAACTGGGTTCAGCTTTGCTGAAGATAAGGGAAAATGTCCTCTTATCTTTGAGTCCATTATACTTTATCATGTGTCATGTGTTTTCATTATGATACAATTCCCAGCTACAAAACCAGTCTAAAAGATATTTCTTTGGTACTAGTCTAGTCACCATGGAGCACTGGCACACCAAGGGGGGGTAACTCCTTGAGGACTCAACAGCAACTACCAAAAATAGGTTTTTCCTACGTCAAAACTTTTTTTTTATAGCATAGTCAGCTTGTTTCGTCCTCAAGGAGCTTTACAAAAGAAACTGACAGGTGATAAAAGGCTTAAGCTCTCATAATTTTAATCCCAAAAACCCAAAGAAAAACCAAAAAACATTTCTGGTCTGAGGTCAAACCACAAGTTTCAAGCCCCATTCCTTATTCTGAAAAACCTTATGGGGTTTTGGTAACAAGAAAAGAGAAACTAAACAAGAACATACATTTTTAGGGTGAAGTTCTGTAGTGACTTACCTATGTATGCTGGGTGTGGTTGCAGTCTTGTCACATCTTCCCCAGTGATCAGCATACAGTACTCACCCATTAGGAAAACCCTTGGTTTTCTGCTACAGAGCCAATGGGGTCAGGACTAACCCTACCGCCTACTGAAATGCAGTGTAGACAACTTTGTTTGGGCTCATGGCAGTAATGTTTTAAGAACACTGTCTCTGATGCCCACCCTGCACTTTCAGAGACATCTTCAAAAGAGACATTTCTGAAGAAGGCCAACAACGTACTCACTCTCCTAATGTCATGTGACCTAGGAAAGGAGTGTGGGTTTGCTTTTTTAATGAGGGACACTAGAATTATTCTTAGCCCTTGTAGAAAAAGTGGTTGATTCATGATAGGGTGTAGGAAAATCAGACCTTCTGGGATGTTTGCTGTGACCTCTAGGTAAACCTTAAGTGCTTGAATTGGGCATAATGTTTTGTCTGCTAAATTGAGTTTTCTTATAAGAATACAAGATTTTCTTCTTAAAGGATCCTCACCCTTGGCCAGGAATGATGGGCCAGGGGACAATAATATTTGATTATCATCAGTTTCTGTGATGCATCATCCCCGTCTAAGAGAGCCCAGTTCAGAAAAACTTTTTTATACATCCGCTCGTTACGAATTCATGTATTGGGTCCGCTGAATTGAGGGGTAGATAGAAGTCTAAGTGCCTTGTTGAGGAACATCCGATTACGTTCGATTCAGACGCTTTTTCAAATATATTCATCAGAAATTATATTGGGTTCCGCTGAAATTGCCCCAAAATGGCAGAATAAATCATAATTTGAAGGTTTTTTTTTGATGTAAAACTCAATAATAATGCAGTTTACATCGTTTTCAATGTTAAAAGTAAACCAACGATTTTCGACATGTTAATTCGGGTCTGTGCTTGTCGACTGACAGTCTGTCAAAAGGGGACCGCCTGTTTGGAAGTCTTTCGGAAGCGGGTCTTTGTAGAGCAAAAGACTACAGAAGGGAAATAACAACTTCTATGCTAGAGTCAATGTGAATCCATAAAGCAAAGGTTAACCCTTAAACGCCCAGCCTCTATTTACAAAAGTGTCTGACGTATGCTGGCGGGGTTTGAGAGTTAGCACCGAAGTGGAAAGAAAGTTTTTTCAAAAAATCATAACACCCTTAGTTTTTAAGATTAAGAGTTCATTTTTGGCTCCTTTTTTTCTCATTGCCTGAAGTTTAGTATGCAACCATCAGAAATGAAAAAAAAATCATCATATATAAATATTGGAATATATGACAGCGCAAAAAAAAATTTCATATATAATTGTATACAAATCGCGCTGTGAGCAAAACGGTTAAAGCTAATGAGTTATTTTTTTTCGTTGTATTGTACACTAAATTGAGATGATTTTGGTATATAACAAATTGTAAAACGATCAAAGCAACACAGAGAAAATATTATCACAAAATGATGCATGAATTCGTAACAAGCGGATGTAAAAAAGTTTTTTCAAAAATTCACCATAAATCGAAATATTGCGCTAGAGACTTCCCGTTTGTTGCAAAATGAAGGCAAATGATTGAATATTACTAGAATGTAAGAGTTTTAGCTTAAAATTGCAATTTTTGACCATTTTGGTTGAGTTAAAGTTGACCAAAGGTCGAATTTTTTCTATTTATCGTGTTTTATATGAAAATATTTCAAAACCGATGAAAGCTACATCCATGAGTTATGTTTTGTTGTATTCTACATGGAATTGTGCACATTTTCATATATAAAACTTAATGTAAAGACTAATATAAAACGGTGCAAACATTACGACAAAGTGACGAAAGAATTTCTGAGATGTTCGGCCGAGTTACTACGCGTGGACGTAAAGGAAAACTTTTTTCAAAAATTAACCATAAATCGAAATATTGTGCTAGAGACTTCCAATTTGTTGCAAAATGAAGGTAAATTATTGAATATTACTAGAATGTAAGAGTTTTAGCTTACAATTGCATTTTTCGACCATTTCGGTCGAGTCAAAGTTGACTGACTGAAGGTTGAAATTTTGGCACTTATCGTGATTTATATGAAAATATTTCAAATTTGATAAAAGCTACAACTATAAGTTATTTTCTGTTGTATTGTACATGAAATTGCACACATTTTCATATATAAAACTTTATGTAACGGCTAATATAAAATGGTGCAAAAATTATGACAAAGTGACTAAAGAAATTCTGAGATTTTCAGCAGAGTTAGCGTGTGCGGACATAAGGAAAAAGTTTTTTTCAAAAATTCACCATAAATCAAAATATTGTGCTAGAGACTTCTCGTTTGTTGCAAAATGAAAGTAAATTATTGAATATTACTAGAATGTAAGAGTTTTAGCTCACAATTGCATTTTTCAACCATTTCAGTCGAGTCAGATTTGACCGAAGGTTGAAATTTTGGCACTTACTGTGATTTATATGAAAATGTTTCAAAACTGATGAAAGCTACAACCATGAGTTATTTTTTGTTGTATTCTACATGAAATTGCGCACATTTTCATAGATAAAACTTTATGTAACGGCTAATAGAAAACAGTGCAAAAATTATGACAAAGTGACTAAAGAAATTCTGAGATTTTCAGCAGAGTTAGCGCACGCGGACGTAAGGAAAATGTTTTTTTCAAAAATTCACCATAAATCGAAATATTGTGCTAGAGACTTCTAATTTGTTGCAAAATGAAGGTAAATGATTGAATATTACTAGAATGTAAGAGTTTTAGCTTATAATTGCATTTTTCGACTATTTCAGTTGAGTCAAAGTTGACCGAAGGTTGAAATTTTGGCACTTATCGTGATTTATATGAAAATATGTCAAAATTGACAAGGGCTACAACCATGAGTTATTTTTCGTTGTATTCTACATGAAATAGCGCACATTTTCATATATAAAACTTTATGTAACAGCTAATAGAAAACTGCAAAAATTACGACAAAGTGACTAAAGAATTTCTGAGATTTTCAGCAGAGTTAGCTGATGCTTTCTTTTGGGATAAGAAAGAAATTCACGCATGCGCAGCTGGGTCATGCTTGTAAACAAAACAACAGCGTGATCCGTGAACTCAACAGAGTTAGCGTGCGCGGATGTAAGGAAAAAGGGATTTTGACAAAGGAAAAATCTATTTCTGAGGGAGGCCCCGTGTCACCCGGTGAAATTCCATACTAACACGAATTTCTAGGTATAAAAATTGCTAAATATACCAGAGAAAAAAGCTTTCAGGAATGCTGGAGTTACTACCCCCAGATCGAGCGTCTTCTATATTGAAGACGTCGGTATAACCAAGGGTGAGTGAAAGAGTCACAACCACAGAGCCACACTCGATAGACATCCCCATGTCAAAACCCCCGGGGAAGAGCGGGGAGCCGTACCAGCTCCCACACTCACCCGCCCGCCAAGCGGCGACTCCAGCGCCATCTGAACTCATTCCAGACTAGCACCACCCCAGGCTTGGCATGTGCAAGTAGGGGGGGTAAACTTGCTCCTGGGAGGGTCACCGGGTGACACGGGGCCTCCCTCAGAAATAGATTTTTCCTTTGTCAAAATCCCTTTTCTGAGCCCGGCCCCGTGTCACCCGGTGAAATAGTGACAGAGAATCATGCCAAGACTGAAAAGCTACAAAGAAAACAAAAGGTGATTAGAACAAAAACACACGCTATGAAAAATAGATTTAATTATGATATCTCATCAAAGAAAAATAGATTTAATAACAGGTAAATCCACGGGTGGAACAACACACACCCAACAATATAAAGACACAATGAAGAATATGTAAACTTAAGTCTAAGAGCTATACACAATGACAAAAATACAATACAATTAGGGGTGAAATGAAAGACACCCACAACATAATGGTATAAACAGGTAAATACAAACTTAAATCTAAGAACAATGAGATATATACAAAATCAGAAAATTGAGGTACATGAAGCAAAATAAAAACCGCTCCAGTACTTCTATCTTAATCTAAATTCACAGCATATCAAAATCCAATCACCAAGACAAACAATAACCAGGGTAATTCTAGCATCGATTATGAGGAGCAAGGCAGTGAGGCATGATTGATCCAGAAAGGCAGGCAGAGAAATAAATGAGGCAGGCGGACGGGGGGAAGGAAAAGGATTAAGGACAATTAAGGTGGGGGAATGACATTCCCCACAGCCACTAGAAAATTTCAGGGCTTCGAGTGATTTTAAATAGTGGCGTTTAAACACTAGAGGTGATTTCCATCCCGTATACTTGGTAAGTTCAGCAAAATCCATATTATGAAAATAATTAGTAGAGGTAGCTACCGCACGGATATCATGAACCTTTGGGACTGAATCCGGGTTGGCTTGTTTAATAAAATACAGAATTTGCTGTCTTATAGCGTTCAACGAAAGAGTTCCACCTTTTTCCCTTATAAAAAGAGGACCCGACTTACACTGTGGAGTTCTTTGTAGATAAGACTTTAAGGTATATACTGGACATAAGGATTGGTCCTGAGGAAGAGGCACCACCTTCCAGTGGGACCACCTGTCCTGAGGGTCTTCATTTTTAGCTAGGAACCTATGATCAGGGGAAAGGAGGACTTCTCCGGACGGGAGAAATCAACATGATCATCACCTCTAGCGAGAGCCGATAGCTCTGAAATTCTGGCACCTGAAGCCAAGCTAATCAGAAACAAGGTTTTCCTTAACAGATCCAGATAAGAGCATTGTGAGTTATCAGTGTCAGCGGCTAATTTCAGAACATCGTTTAGGACCCAGGTAACAGAATGTGGGCGTGTTACCGGCCTCAAACGGGCGCATGCTCTAGGGATGGAGGAAAAGTATGAATCTGTAAGGTTGATTTTGAAACCATACAAAAATACCTTCTTTAAGGCTGATTTAGCTGTAGTAATAGTGGCCGGGGCAAGGCCTTTTTCAAACAATGATCTAAAGAAAGTAACCGCTAGGTTAGTAGTCATAGTTTGAGCTTCAGATGCCTTCAAAAAGGATGCTAATTTTTTGACTGCTGAATCATACTGTCTGAGAGTAGAATCTCTCTTATCAGATTCTAGAAACAGAGTGTTGACGGGGTCAATGTTTGCTCCCTTTTTTGCAGCAAACTTTATAAAGTCCATAAAACCAGGGCATTCTGAATTCTTAAGGAAGCTGACACAGTCTTGGTTTGTACTACTTGGGTCAGTCTGGGTTTGGGTATCTGATGACACTGCAACTTGAGCTCCTGGAGCAGAGGGAACCAGTTGCTCTTCGGCCAATAGGGAGCTACCAGAGCTAGTTGGCCCTTGAATGACCTGAGTTTGTGCAGTACTTTCAACAACATGTTTATTGGGGGAAACAAGTAGATCCTCTCCCAATTGTTCCAGTCTATGGTCATCGCATCCGTGGCAAAGGCCTGGGGGTCCAGGTTGGGAGCCACATAACAGGGAAGCTTGTGATTGCTCTCCGTAGCGAACAGATCCACTTGGAGTCCCGGAACCCGGCGGCAAATCCAATTGAACGATTCCCCGTCCAGAGACCACTCCGTCTCCAACGGAGTAGTCCTGGACAGGGAGTCCGCCACCACGTTCCGCACCCCCGCTAGGTGGGTGGCTGACAGATGCCAGCCGTGCTTGTTCGCCAGGGAGAAGATAGCTACCATCACCTGGTTTACGCGACCTGATTTGGAGCCGCCCCTGTTGATGCAATGAACTACCACGGCGCTGTCCAACACCAGCCTGATGTGAATCTGGCCGGCGGGGCGGAGTTTCTTGAGAGTTAGAAACTCTGCCATAGCTTCCAAGGTGTTTATATGAAACTGTTGGAACATTGTAGACCATGTCCCTTGAACTTTTGGTTTTGGTGAGTACCCTCCCAGCCGCTAATGGAGTGGGACTGGATTACCAGAGACAGGCCACTTGACAGGCCTGGCTGTGGACCATGGTTGAAGCCTTGTCTTCAAGAATCGTGGGATTGAAGAGACTGTCTCTGAGCCTGACATTGGCTCGTCTCCGCCACACTCTGTTTATATCTTTTAACTTCGCTTTTAAGAGCAGGTCCATCACTGAGGCAAACTGAAGGGAGCCGAGAATTCTCTCTTGAGACCGGTGGGATGCTGCTTTGTCCTTCAAAAATTTTCTGGTAGCGGCGGCTATTTCCTTCCGCTTGGACGGCGGGAGGGATAGCCTGTAGGAGGACAGGTCCCACTGGAGACCCAGCCACTGAAACCGGGACTCCGGAGTCAGGCGGGACTTCTCCCTGTTCAACGGAAAGCCTAACGACTCCAGGAACTTGATCACTATGGCTGTAGCCTTCCGGCACTCCTGTACTGTTGGAGCCCAGATTATCCAGTCGGCCAGGTAAGCCGCCAGGGAGATCCCCTGGGACCGTAGTTGCTGAACGACTGTTTCCGCCAGTTTCAGTAAAAATCCTGGGGCTATATTGAGTCCGAAAGGCATGACCCTGAAGGAGTAGGCTTGTTTTCCAGTCTGAAACAGGAAAACCCAGGAAGGGAGAAAAGCAGCAGTAGAGCAACCGGCTAAACTTGTCACATCGTGATTTAGACGTCTGAGAGATCGAATCTTTCTTTGGAAGAGGTGGAAATTTGAGGTGCCTTACTTCCTTTATTGCTCTCTTGTTGAGGCTCCCACAAAAATCCTGCAGGGCTTTGGAGAGTTGGTAAAATCTGGTGTTTGATCCAGCTCCAACCCAGACCCTTGGACACAATGCTGTGTGCCCAAGGACTGAAGGACCACTGGTCTCTGAACCAGTAAAGGTGACCACCTACCTGACTGGTCTCAGTGGGAGGAAGTGGGTTTGTTTCCTCTACCACGGCCTGATTTTCCCTGGGAGGCCGATCCAGCTTTGCCTCTGTATGGGGCTCGACCTCTACCCCACCCCTTTGCGCTTCTATTAAGGCCGTGAAAGACCCCACGGCCCTCATAGGTAGGATTGTACGCCGGAGAGGAGACGTACGATGGTGCAGCAAGGGATTGGGCTGGTTGAACCAGCACATACTGTTGGGGTTGAGCCTTGGAGGTGGAGGGTTGGCCCACCGCCGAGACTGGGACAGCCTGAACCACTGTTTGGTGTTGAGGCCTCCTGTGCCTCCTGAAACGTTTCCCAGACTTACTCTGGGAGCTGCCAGATTCGGGGGTCTTCCGTTTGAAGGTGGAGATACCCCAACGGGAGCGTAGGCTTTGGTTGGGCCTGGTAGCCTCGCTCAGGACGCGGGAGACTTCGTCCTCTGGGAAGAGATTAACCCCCCAGATGGAACTCTTCATGAGCTTGTTAGGCTCATGACGAATGGTGGCATCCGCGAAGATGAATTTGCGGCACTCCAACTTTGCCACCATGAAGTCATACAGGTCTGACTGAAACCCTGCCAACAGGGATTTAGCCAGAACCTGAAACAGAGGCTCCTCTGCACAGGAGACGGCGGCCGCTTCTGTCAAGCACACGGAGTTCAAGGACCGGCTCAGCCAACACTGTGGAGCCTTCAGGAGAGCTTCCGGGAGTTTAGGAAGCTGCTGGCTGAATTGGGAGGATGCGCAGAAAGCGTCCAATTTACCCACCGTAAATGTGGACGGGCGTCCTTCCAGAACTCCTCACCTCCCAGGAATACCAGGGATGTGGAGTCCGTCTCCCTCAGCTGAGGCAAGGGTTTGCCTTCCAAGCAAGCCTGAGCGTTGCCAAAGCAACTTTGTTCAGGCAGGGAGTGGGCAACTTATCACCCAGTGAAAACATGGTGTAGTTGCCCTTGAAGGGAGTCAATTTTGTGTTCTCTGCCTCCCACTCCGTAAGAGTGCGCAACAGAGCAGTCTGGGCATGGTCCCTAGGGAAGATCACCGTCTCCTTAGGGACCTTGTCTGAGGTATCCAGGCTTCCTCCGTCAGCCTAACGAAGCCTGGGTAGGGGGCAAGAGATCAGGAGGGAAGAACTCCAATTCCTCCAGACGCCTCGTGCCCAGACCCTCGATGGTCAAAGTGTCTTCGTGACTGAATGGCACGAAGAGCAAAACGCCATGGGTTCCCTACATCAAAAGGAGGAGGTCACCGGTATCAGGGATCTCGTACTGCGGAGCGGCTCCGCTGGGCGAGCCATATCCGCCAGCAGAGTCTCCTGACTGTGAAGTCTTTCCGTAATTTTGAAAGAAAAGTTTAGCCTCCACCTCCGAAGAGATGCGTTCCAGCAACATCCCTGCAAACGCCTCAGGGTCAAAGGCAGGCTGACGAGGAGGGCTGGGTTTGGGCGCCCTCTTACTCGCTCCTTTGCCCAAGGTGCTCGGTTTGCTCCCGGAGGCCACAGGTTATGCAACCTTGGGCTTCGACGGGGGGAAGGGAGATGCCTTACGAGAAGACGAGGACTTATAGCCCTTCGCCTTCCACGACATCTTCAATTTCAACTTGGGGACAGCAGATGGAGCCCTGTCCCCAAGATGGAAGACTTGGTGAATCCTGAAAAGGAAGACACAGAGGAAGATGGGGAATCAAAGGGGGGCCCGCCCCACTGCCTCACTTACCTCGCTACCTACCCCTTGGTCCGGCTCCGTATTCATTGGCTCCAGGTCCAAGTCTAAGGTGGCGACGTCTTCAGAAACCTCCGCGTACAGGTCCTCTTGAGGTGGCTGGGTCGCTACCCGGATCTGCTCAATGATGGGTGCGGCCACATCAGCTGGTACGGCCGCAGCAATCCGGCGCGGGTAAAGAAGGTCCTCAAACCAGCGTCGAGGACATACGGCTTCCCCGACAGCACGTTCCTTCCGAACCTAGCCACCCAGGCGCGGAGAGACTCTAAGGCCTCCTTCTTGGAGGACTTGTCAGCCTAAAAGAGAGCAGGGGATCAGTTCTAACATATTGTAACAAAAAGTCATGACCTACAATATGAGCACATATCAGACTGAAAGTAGCGTGAAGAACGAAAGTCAAGCTTACCGACTCGTCCTGGACACCGCTGCACAGAGCGAAGCACACCTTGCAGCCGTCAGGATGCCAAACTACAAGATCATCCATCCGGACCGCACAGCCAGCGTGGGTCCGGCACACCACATGCCCGTAGGGTTGATGGAGAGTGGCGGTGCACCCCGGCTCCTCACAACGCACAGTCTGTAAGTGTGAAAAGTACATGAACCTACCACTCTAGAAACTTAAATTAGGCAGGCACGGGTATTTTCAAACCTAGTACCGGAGTACTCCGCGGAAAAAAACCCCGTCAGAGACGGGCCTACCCAGCAAGTAACTATAGTGGTAAGCAAGCTGCTCCCCGACCACCGGAATACTCCGGCGGAACAGTAGAGCTGAGTCAACAGGGCCCCACCACAAGGGATGCCGGGAATAAAAACGGCGGAACCCAAGGGTAGGACACCGGACCCTGTAATAACAATATGTCCAACGGCGGAGTGAGCCGCCCGGAACAAAACAAGTGTATATGCATATATAAATTACAGGGGATGGGAACGAAACTGGTTAATTCCATATACTCCGGAGTCCGGAACCACCCCCTCCGGAGATCCCAAGCCTCAACCGCCAGAGAACATTAGTAGGGTGAGGCTAACAAACATCGCAGGACCACAAGGGCCGGAGAAAGCGCCAGTCAACCCCAACTAAAGTATCTCGAAAGCCAAGCGAACGCGGAAAAAGGGGGAGAACCAATAACCCTAAGAATGTTCGAAACCTGCTCGATCCTAGGAGAGCGGTTAACGAGACATTGAGCCAAGCAAAAAAGCCACCGGGGACTGCTCTGGGAGGGAGCGAATCTCTCCACCAGGAAAGGGCCCCACAACTCGGAGTGAACGCCGGCTGACGTCACCCGCACGAGAAGATGACAAAGAGCTTGACTTAGGGTAGGGAGGAGGGGGGTGGGGTTGGAAAGGGTTGGAGGGGTAAGGATGGGAGTAGGCCAGAACAGGTGAAAACAGGAGACTGGGGAAGATTATTCACCCGCTCGACTGCAGAAACACACCACGCCAAGTAAATTAATACCCGCAGTGGAAGAACATAGCCTACACCGAATAAGGGGATGGAAAGGATAACGACCTAAGGCCTCAACGCTGCCCTAACCCCTACACCCAGGCGTGGCCTAGGCTAGCACCCATACCTAGGGATAGCCTAGGCTAACAGGAGGGAATAAGGAAAGGGAGGAAGGAGGAAACAACGGGGAGAGAAATTCCCGTGCTGAAAACCAACCAGAACCGAACGAAAGGGGAGGATGCTATGGAAGCACGGAGGAGACACACCACAGAAAGAGCCTCTACCCCTCCATAGAAGGGGGAGGACAATGGGGTCTCACTCTACAACCCAAACAACGGCCAGTGGAAGGAACAACAACAGAAACTCTCTCTACCTGCTGAACCCCTCCTCACACCTAACCTAACTCAGGGTAAAAGGGAGAGCGGGAGGCCAAAGGAAGCAAAATACAAGCCTAACGTGACATAGGCAGGCTAGGGGAACCCCACACAACTTAACCAGTTAAAAATAAATCACCATCACTAAGAATAATATATATACACAAAACAATAATAAAAGCTTGTGCTCGTGCAAGGCGCATAGCCTAACAGAGAGGAGCGACAGGGTAGGTAAACAATAAAACTGTATCTGGCGCTCCCCCACAACTAAATCAAAGCAATAAAAGACTGATAGCACCAGCACGTCACACTATAATAATAATGTATGTCAAAGCGGAAAACATCCTGGGGAGAAACCTAAGCGGGAAAATGACGGGAACCCAATGGAAGAACCCCAATATGCGGTTCGACAAAAATAATGCAGAGGAACACCGAAACAACCCGCCCAGGAAAATGCCACCAGGATGAATTCTAGGGGAATAATGATAAGAAATGTAAATGACAAAGAGAAGCCCCAAACAGGACAAGCTGGGTGGGCGAATCTCGTGTCGACATGGCTGACGGGGACGCCACGGCGTCATAACAACAACCACTAATAATATTAAGATACGGGTTGAAACAGCCAAACTTATCATAAAAACCCCACAATAAGATGGTACTTAACTTGGTGACGGTAAACTTGCTGGAAGACATGCTGATAAGCAGGAAAAACAGCCAAAAACACGAGCACAAAAATAATGATTGCACAAAAGTCACGTGCTAGAAATGGAATGAGTTCAGATGGCGCTGGAGTCACCGCTTGGCGGGCGGGTGAGTGTGGGAGCTGGTACGGCTCCCCGCTCTTCCCGGGGGTTTTGACATGGGGATGTCTATCGAGTGTGGCTCTGTGGTTGTGATTCTTTCACTCACCCTTGGTTATACCGACGTCTTCAATATAGAAGACGCTCGATCTGAGGGTAGTAACTCCAGCATTCCTGAAAGCTTTTTTTCTCTGGTATATTTAGCAATTTTTATACCTAGAAATTCGTGTTAGTATGGAATTTCACCGGGTGACACGGGCCGAGCTCAGAAAAGTTTTTTCAAAAATTCACCATAAATCAAAATATTGTGCTAGAGAATTCTTGTTTTTGCAAAATGAAGGTAAATGATTGAATATTACTAGAATGTTAGAGGTTTAGCTTACAAGTGCATTTTTTTACCATTTCGGTCGAGTCAAAGTTGACCGAAGGTTGAAATTTTGGTACTTATCGTGATTTATATGAAAATATGTCAAAATTGATAAAAGCTACAACCATGTCTTATTTTTTGTTGTATTTTACATGAAATTGCATACATCTTCATATATAAAACTTTATGTAACATCTAATACAAAACGGTGTGAAAATTACGACAAAGTGACTAAAGAATTTCTGACATTTTCAGCAGAGTTAGTGCAGATGGAAGGAAAAAGTTTTTTCAAAAATCACCATAAGGCAAAATATTGTGCTAGAGACTTGTTGTTTGTTGCAAAATTAAGGAAAATTATTGAATATTACTAGAATGTAAGAGTTTTAGCTTACAATTTCATTTTTCGACCATTTTGGTCGAGTCAAAGTTGACCAAAGGTTGAAATTTTGGCACTTATCGTTATTTATATGAAAATATGTCAAAATTGATAAAAGCTACAACCATGAATTATTTTTTGTTGTATTCTACATGAAATTGCACACATTTTCATGTATAAAACTTTATGTAACGGCTAATAGAAAACAGTGCAAAAATTATGACAAAGTCACTAAAGAATCTCTGAGATTTTCAGCAGAGTTAGAGCGGACGTAAGGAAAAAGTTTTTTTTCAAAAATTTGCCATAAATCAAAATATTGTGCTTGAGACTTCTTGTTTGTTGCAAAATGAAGGTAAATGATTGAATATTACTAGAATGTAAGAGTTTTTACCTTACAATTGCATTTTTCTACCATTTCGGTCGAGTCAAATTTGACCGAAGATTGAAATTTTTTCACTTATCGTGATTTATGTGGAAATGTCAAAATTGATAAAAGCTACCACCATGAGGTATTTTTTGTTGTATTCTACATGAAATTGCACACATTTTCATATATGAAACTTTATGTAGCGGCTAATAGAAAACTGTGCAAAAATTATGACAAAGTGACTAAAGAATTTTTGAGATTTTCAGCAGAGTTAGCTGATGCTTTCTTTTGGGGGAAGAAAGAAATTCGCGCATGTGCAGCTGGGTCACACTTGTAAACAAAACAACAATGTGATCCATGAACTCTCAGCATCCCTCTAGGCGCGTGATTTAAAATTTTTCGCAATTGAGGCGTATAAGTATTTTTCCGTGAATATTTAAAAATACTTTTTGTAGTCAACATGTTTTATATCCACTCGGCACCCAACAGACAACTTTTGTCGATGTAAAATAAGTCCAGTCGGCATTAAAGGGTTAATGTTAATGCTGCCGTGTATGCCATGATTATTGTAACCGTAAGACGCTTATCTTCAAAGAGGTATATCAGACAATTTAAAATCATTTCTATAGAAATCTCAACTGGGCTCTCAGTATGGATATAATCTAACCATATCTTCCATACAGACTGGTATTGCTGGATTGATGATGCTTGTAATTTTTGCACTAGGTATCTAGCAGTGTTGGTTGAGTAGTTTTCATGGTAGATAATATTTAAAAAAACCCATACATGAAGGTTTCGGCTCAGAAAGGAGGATGGGTAAACGGTTTTCCCCCCTTACTTTCTGGGATAGAACAGTGGACGATAATGGAATTGATCTTTTTGCCCATTGTTTGGCCAATTTGGGCTATTAACCCTTAAACACCGAGCCTCTATTTACAAAAATGTCTCCCGTATGCACCAGGTTGGGCATTTTGGGAGTTAGTCGCTGCGAAAAAGTTTTTTTCAAAAAATCACAGCACACTTAGTTTTTAAGATTAAGAGTTCATTTTTGGTTCCTTTTTTGTCATTGCCTGAAGTTTAGTATGCAACCATCAGAAATAAAAAAAAATATCATATATGAATATTGAAATATATGACAGCGCAAAAAAGATTTTTCATAAATAATTCTATACAAATCGTGCTGTGAGCAAAACGGTTAAAGCTAACGGGTTATTTTTTTTTTCTTTGTATTGTACACTAAATTGCGATGATTTTGGTATATAACAAATTGTAAAACAATCAAAGCAACACAGAGAAAATATTGTCACAAAATGATGCATGAATTCGTAACGCTCGGACGTAAAAAACTGTTTTTTTCAAAAATTCACCATAAATCGAAATGGTGCTAGAGACTTCCCGTTTGTTGAAAAATGAAGGTAAATGATTGAATATTACTAGACTGTAAGTGTTTTAGCTTACAATTGCAGTTTTCGACCATTTTGGTCGAGTTAAAGTTGACTGAAAGTCGAATTTTTTCTATTTATTGTGATTTATATGAAAATATTTCAAAACTGATAAAAGCTACAACCATGAGTTTTTTCTGTTGTATTGTACATGAAATTCCGCACATTTTCATATATAAAAGTTTATGTAACGACTAATATAAAACAGTGCAAACATTACGACAACGGACATGTTGAAAAGAATTTCTGAGATGTTCGGCCGAGTTAGCGCAAGAGACGTAAGGAAAATGTTTTTTCAGAAATTCACCATAAATCGAAATATTGTGCTAGAGACTTCCAGTTTATTGCAAAATGAAGGTAAATGATTGAATATTACTAGAATGTAAGTTTTAGTTTTGCGTTTTTTACCATTTCGGTCGAGTTAAAGTTGACTGAAGGTTGAAAGCTTTTTGGCAGTTATGATTCATGTGAAAATATTTCAAAACTGATAAAAGCTACAACCATGAGCTATTTTCTGTTGTATTTACATGAAATTATTTTCATATATAAAAGTTTATGTAAACTGTAAAATAGCTACAACATGACTGAAAGAATTTCTGAGTTATTTTCTGCAGATGTAAGGAAGTGTTTTTTAGAAATTACATAAATTGAAATATTGTGCTAGAGACTTCCATTTATTGCAAAATTAAATGATTGAATATTACTAGAACTACCATTTCGGTCCAGTTAAAGTTGACGTATATTGCTTACTTTGGTCTGTTTTGGCAGGTATCGTGATTTATATGAAAATATTTCTAAACTGATAAAAGCTACAACCATGAGTTATTTTCAGTTGTATTCTACATGAAAGAATATATAAAACTTTATGTAACGACTAACATAAATGGTGCAAACATTACATGCGACAACGTGATTTAAAGAATTTCTGGCGGAAAGGGAAAAGTTTTTTCAAATATTCACCATAAATTGAAATATTGTGCTAGAGACTTCCAATTTGTTGCAAAATGAAGGTAAATGATTGAATATACTAGAATGTAAAAGTTTTAGCTTACAATTGTGTTTTTTACCATTTGGTCGAGTCAAAGTTGACCGAAGGTTGAAATTTTGGCAGTTATTGTGGTTTATATGAAAATATTTCCAAACTGATAAAAGCTACAACCATGGATTGTATTTTGCTGTATTTTACATGAAATTGTACACATTTTCATATATAAAACTTTATGTAACGGGTAATATAAAACAGTGCAAAAATTACTCGACAAAATGACGAAAAAATTTCTGAAATTTTCTTTTGCCGGAAGTTACCCTTGGCGTAAGGAAAAAGTTTTTTCAAAAATTCACCATAAATCGAAATATTGTGCTAGAGACTTCCAATTTGTTGCAAAATGAAGGTACATGATTGAATATTACTAGAATGTAAGAGTTTTAGCTTACAATTGCGTTTTTCGACCATTTTTGGTTCGAGTCAAAGTTGACGAAGGTTGAAATTTTTTGTAGTCAACGTGGGTACGCCCACTTGGCACCCAACAGACAATTTTAGTCGACGTATGATACGTCCAGTCGGCGTTTAAGGGTTAAGTAAGCTGTTCCTTGGAAGGTTAGAAGTTTGGTCAAAACTTCAAAATCTGGGACAATGGAGGAAAAAGATATCATCCTCCCTTTGTTCCAGTCTGAAGGAAGTCATATCTTGCTGTTGCTTGACTTTCCAGGTACGGAGACACATATATTAGGAATTTATGATTCTTGTATGTGTCAAATAGGTCCACTTCTGGTTATGGAAGCATGTTGGCTATTGTTTGAAAAGGGTGGTTGTCCAACATCCACTCAGTTGAGGCTGTTGTTTTCCTTGATAGAGAGTCTGCTATTACAATGAGACCCCCTGTGAAGTGAACTGAAGACAGGTGCCACTTCCTTGCTCATGCCATTTGAAGGATGGCTAGCATTATCATATTGAGAGGAGGTGAATGTGATCCTGACCTCTTAATGCAGAGCATTGTAGTCATGTTGTCTCTCTCTTCTGGAGGTTTGAGTTTTTTGAGAGACAAAAAGACAGCCATCAGCTCCAGGAAATTGATATAAGAATTGCTTAGAGTAACTGACCACCGCCCTACCACCTGATGATCCTCCCAGTGTCCTCCCAACCTGTCAACGAGGCATCTGTGTGTATTGTCACTTATACAGACAGAGGAGTCAGTGTGACCTGTTTCGCCAGAGATTCTTTCCGGGTCCAAGGGCGAAGTATCTCCCCAATTTTTTTAATCTTTTGGTGAGGTCGGTCTTGCATCTTTTTTCTCGCATGCTATAGCCAGAATTTGTTCACATTTTTAGCTGCAATCTAAGTTTTGGATCTATTACTGATCTGAACTGCAGCAGGCCCATTGTACGTTCTAATTGCCATCTGGAAACTCTGGGCTGTGCAAGGAACCTTTTGAGGACTTGCCACATTCTCTTTTGAGTATGATGGGGAGAGACAGCAGGCTGTGAAGAGTATCCCAATACAGTCCCAGCCACTGAAAATGTCTGCTGGGTGTGAGGCAGGATTTTTTCCAATTTATTATAAAACCTTTGGACTGCAGTCTGTTCACCATTGCTCTTAGGTTTTTCAGGCACTCTTTTCTTGCTGGCTCCCAGATCAACCAGTTGTCTAGGTAGGCTATTAGTTGTATTCCTTTTTGTTTGAGTTCTCAAACAAATACCGTTGCTAATTTTGTAAAAAAATTCTTTAGGCAATGTTTAGCCTAAAGGGCATGACTCTGAATCTGTATGTATCTTTCCCTATCCGGAACCTTAGGAAGGGGCGGAAGGGAACGGCTATAGGGACATGCCAGTATGCATCCTTCACATCTATAGAAACTGACCAGTCCCTTTTAGAATGATTGAATGTACTTGGGCAACAGTAGTTTTCCAAAACTTTTGGGAAACAATGTGCTTGTCAGTGTTGATTGGTTGAGGATCACTCTTCTTTTGGAGGAATCTTTTTTGGGGACACTGAAGAGACCTTCGTGGTGGCGAATATACGCTTGTTTCTCTATGGCCCCCTTTAACAGGGCCTTTCTGCCCATAATCTTCCAGAGAGGGGTCTAGTTTTTGGAAGAACCCCTTTAAAGGGGGGGGGGACGAGACCATATCTACCCCAACCCGTTGAAAATAATGCTGTCCCCCAAAAGGAAAAGCCTCCATTGTCTGTGATGTCGTTGAAGCCAACCCCAACCAATACAGTTCCTTTTGGTATCCACCCCTTCCTCTGCCTTTGCCTTTGATAGGCATTCCAGGTGTTGCTTTTCCTTTTTCCCCCTATGAGATAGTTTTTGGACCTTGCAAAAAGGATGTCGTTGCTGTTGTTGTTGTTGTCCCTTTGTAGGGAATTGTCCCTTCTGACCACCTACCTGTTTTTTGAGGAAAACTTTTGGGGTGACAAGGCTTATATGATTTTTTATCAAAGCTAGCCTTTTTGGGGGGAGGGGTTGGGTAAAGGGAAATTTCGGGTTCTTTGTTTAATGAATTTTCCTGTCCCCAGGAGAGCATACACTACAATTTTGTTGGCAGGCTTGCTCATGAGTTGAGCCACAACAGACTCCTCAAACAGGTCCTTACAGAAGGGGTAGAATATAATAATGCAGTGACATCGGAGAGTAATTTGTTGGAGCCCTCCAATGCTTCCATTTGCAATTTTATGTGCCATTGTAGAAAGTCAGAGTGCTTCCCAAAGGGTTTTCATTAGACTTTTGGCCTCAACAGCAAAAATTGTCCTGGAATCTTCTGGAAGCCCTTTGGTGGCAGCTGCCAGCAAGGTGGTAGAGGTTATAATACTAAGTACAGGTAGGACTTTCGACTTACGACGGCATTAGGTTCTGACAGAGCTGTCAATGCGATCTGTTTTTAGAAGTCGACCAACCACATATGTACATGTATTCTGTACCTACCGTATATTATCCATCATATATTATATCCTAAGTATGACTAGCCTACATATACATTTTATATTATCTCAAAAATGTGCATGTATAGTACCTATTATTACGTTTAGCATATGAAATCTTATCATGCTTGAACACCTTGATTAATACTTACTTTTAATACTGTATTTAACATTTTTATTGTAGGTATTCAAACCATCTGTGTGGTCTGTTTACATTTTCTTATCCGCCATTTGCATTGCCAATTGGCTACATGTATGATGTATTATTTACTTTTATTTATTTATAGATTTGAATTAAATACATCCGTATTTGACGGCATATAAGACGCACTTTTTTAACAAAAAAAAAAATGGCCTAAAAAAATCCCCCTGCGTCCTATGTACATAATATAGGCTCAAAATTTAAGAATTTTGGCTGAAATTATACATGAAACGTCACGTAGATGTTGTAGCCTAGCCTAACATTCGGTGTTATCCTAATAACCTATTAAAAAACAAAGTTTATTATAATTATTTATCATTATCACACTTACCATCACCGCAATTACTACTGCTAGTACAGTGAACCCCCCCTATTCGCGGGGGATGCGTCCCACACCCCCCGCAAATAGCTAAAATCTGCGAATACTTAAAACCCCTCTAAAAACACTAGAACTGCCCATTCTGATAGTTTAAACACAGAAAAACCCTGTAAAAATGCATATACCTGAGTATTTTAGTAGTTTTATCACAAAAAGTTCATTTATTCATGAAAATTATATGAAAATACAGTAATTAGTGAATATTTCTCAGTGAAAAATACCGCAAGTGGGCGATTTTTCCGCGAATAATGGTTAGATATGTTCCACAGAGAAACCCGCAAATGCATGAGTCCGCGAACCATGAGAACGCGAATACGGGGGGTTTACTGTATTATAATCAATATCTACGTTGTTATTATCGATATTTTCATTAAAATGTGTTAATATTATTGTCGTCTACAGCGGACCGCCGCATTCCACATTTACAGACTTACAGTACGTGTGCTGCCACCTATTGGTGATTATCTTGAGAGCTTTACGGATAACAAGGCTTCGTTCAGTTGGTAGTTGGCAATTCCTGCTAACATTCTCTTTACGCATAACAACATGGCTTCGATCAATTGGTGGTTGACAATTCCTGCTACCATTCTCTTTAGGCATAATAACAAGGCTTCGTTGAGTTGATACTTCGTGAACTCGTGCTAGCATTATCTTTTAAGAATAATAACATGGCTTTGTTCAGTTGCTCACGAGACTTCTGGCCGTTACATAGGAAACATTTTTATTTATTGGATTTTACCCTTTGATTGCATACTTTTATAATATATAATGGATATATATAACATATATAAGCACGTTAAAAGAAAAGAAGAAGATTAAACTCTTAGGTAACATCTTTATTAATGTTTTTGTTGATTTTGCCAGTAAGAAACAATGTTTACAAATGAATGTGTTGCAATCTATTGGTAAACCTATGAGGTAGCTTTCAGCAGCAGACGAAACATTAGATCGTAGTAAATGGCTGATTGTATAATACATATTTCTGGGCTCAACCTGTGTCACCCAGTGAAATGATCCATTAGCACTGATTTCTAGGTATAAATATTGCTAAATATACCAGAGAAAAAGCTATCCATAATGCCAGGGTTACGACCCCTGGATCGAACACCATTAGATGGTGTCGGTATGCACAAGGGGTGAGTGGTTGCCACTACCACAGATCTTCGTCCTACAGATTTCTCCATTCTCAAAACCCCGAAAAAGGAGGAGCCGTTCCAAAGCCTTACCCTCTGCACCTAGCCAACTACCACCACGGCCGCCATTCCAATTTAGCACGCCTTCCAGGATACACCGTATTTTTCTTTGGTGTTGTTATTCGGTTTTTTCTACTTGCATCATGTCATCCCACCAGGAATTTCCACCATCTTAGTTGAGTACCATTTCCTTTTGGTTTTTTATTACAGAGGCATTATATTTTGACTGTTCATATATTGTTTACCAAGGTAAATAGTTCTACGCAGCCGGGCATGGGCTGTGTCTGCCTCTGCCATGCTTGACCCTCAGTCTTTGCATTTTATTAGCAGAATATTTCTGCTAGTTTTTATCCATACTCCATTTCAGTTTGGAGCCTTATTTGGAGAATTTACCATTTCGCTGGTAGGAGGTAAGGGAGCCCGTATCATGACTGATCTAGGCTAGGGATGGAGGTACACCCCTCCCTTTTTCTGATCATAGTTTTCCTCCCTTTTCACTGGTTTCCTTCCTCCATCAGCGAATTGGTGCCTTCTCGATGGTGGTATTATTATTATCAAGATCATAGCTGATGTGTACAAGGATGGATGACATGTCTATTCTTGGATTAGTTTATGTGTGCGATTCAGCATCAGAGGTGGCCATTTTGGGTATCCCCGCTTCCCGTATAACGGATGTTGTTTGGACCTCTCTGCCGCTGAGTCATTTATGTATTTATAAGTATATAATTTTTAGACATCTCACATCGAATGGTTAACTTTTATTATGTTAGTGCTCTTGACAACAGGTAGTTTTATTCGATTAGGTATATTCTAGCCTAGCCTACTCGACCGAGCCGTAATTCGGTTTTGGAGGGTTAGGCTAGACATGATAGGCGCTTTTACACGATGCTCAGACTACCTAGCTCACCTGACCAGGCCGTTTTGAGGTTTTGGAGGGAGATGTTAGGTTTGTGAGGGAGTTCCTCGTTCACTCTTGGCCCACCTGACCAGGCCGTTAGGTTTTGGGAGGTGAGATTAGGCTAGTGGAGAGTTGCTCTTCACCCTTAGCCCACCTGGCCAGGCCGTTAGGTTTTGGAGGGTGAGGTTAGAATAGTGAAGGGTCTCCTCAATTCATAGTCTACCACCTGACCAGGCTGTCGGTTTTGGAGGGTGTGGCTAGGTTATGCGAGGTTCTTCTCCCCCCCCCCACCTGTAGCGCTCATTCTGGCCTTCCTGACCAAGCCCAAAAAGTTTTGATTTTGGGAGGTAGCCTGGGATCGAGAGGTTGCGCAGGTTATTTCGTGTATATAGCCTAGTCCTTCTTTGCCTGATCGATTAGATTTTGGCGACGTGCGTCTTCCTAGCAGAGGGAAACCGATCGCTTGCGTTCGGCACCCCTGTGAGCCCGTGAGGAGGTTACATTCGGCTTCCAGAGGGTGCTACCCACCCGACTGGTCGCCGTTCGCCGGGTTTCCGCCACTCACCTACCTTTCCCTTATCGGGCGGTGTTTCATTTGCTTGCTTTTCATAGTTATAGCTGGAGCATCGAACACTGTCCCAGGGATGCAATCATGAGTTACGCTATGTTAAGTCTCCGCCAGGTTACTCGGATCTTTCGTTGTTATCGTCCATGTTACCACTCTGGTGGGTATGGTTTTCGGTTTAATTGGCGGTTTCCACTATGTGGTTTCTGCCCTGGGCGATTGGGAGATGGGCCATATGCGAACACTCCTTTCCGCCACATTACGCCGTTTCCATAATATGTGACATAATGAGATTTCAGTGGCAAATCACGGCGGAGTACCATAGCGCGGAGTATCATAGAGTACTTATTTTTAACATAATTAATAGTTAGCCATTCTGTAGCATAACCTATGTTTATTAGTCTTTTACTACCGAATTCAATTCCGCGGGTTTTGCCTGATGACACGCATGTTTCATCACCCATAAATCTGTGTTAAGGTAGCCTATTACCGCGGACCTAATTCGGTGGGCCTTGCCTTGACGATACTCATGTACCACCATTCCACTTACAGATGGTACATTGTCAGGAACCAGGGTGCACGGCGGTTCTCCAACAACCCTGTGGACACGAGGTGTGCCGATCGCACTCCAGCTGCTCGGTCCACGTTGGGGACCTGGTCGTTTGGCACCCGGATGGCTGTGAAATCTGCTACGCTCTGTACGAGTTAGTGGTGGATGAGTCGGTAAGTTTTAAGAGACCACTAACCTTTAGTCTCTTTTTGACTTTAATGGCTTATATAGACATATACGAGAAAATTGGAGAATATTTTCAGTAAGTCCTACCTTTTCTTACAGTCTGACCAAATCATCCGTGACTCTTCGCTGTTGACCCTGAAGATCTGGGTTGGCGGATTTGGGAGGAACGTTGCGTCTGGCAAACCATATGTCCTGTCGGAGGAGATTTGTAATCTCCTCTACCCCGGTGCCCGGATCTCCGCTGCAATGCTGGCAGAATTGGCCGCCCCAATCATTGAGAGGATCCGGCAAGAGACGCAGCTCTCCCAAGAAGACAACCTGTACGGAGAGGTGGCGGAAGAGGTAGCGGCCATCAACATCCACCTCGAGCTGATGAGCGTAGATTTGAACCATCAGGTAGAAGGTAAGGTGGCAAGTGAGGCAGGGGGAGAGGGTTTTGGTAGTCCCCTTTTCAGTTCTCCTTCTTCTTCTTCTTCTTCTTCTTCCTTTCAGGGGTTTCCCAAACCAGCTATCCTTGGGGACAGATCTCGGTCTGTTATCCCCAAGGTGAAATCCTTAAAAAAGAAGGACTTACCAAAGTCCTCTAGACCTCAAAGGTCTAATCCGCCAGCTCCCTCAAGGTTGTCACTGGCTCTTAAACCAGTGGCGTCCTCAAGTAAGGCTATTACCCCGTCCAAAGGGTCGAGATCCAGAGTGTCTAAGGCTAAACCCCCACAGCCTAACTTTGACCCTGAGGCCTTCGTCGAACTTCTAATGTAGAGGATTGACTCCAAGGTTGAAGCTAGGCTACAAGACCTTTCTTCTCAGCTTGTTTCAAGCTTGGAGACCTCTGGTCAGTCAGTGCTGTCATTGGCACAAAGGATGCAGGCCCAGGAAAGCTTGCTCTCGGATTTATCCAATCCGGAGCAGTACAGCAGTCCCATGTTGTTCGGATGCCTCCAGACTGCCCCCTTTGATAAGGGGGAACCCGTGGCGGCTGGCTCTACACGCCCCCTGCATAATGACACCCTGACCATCGAGGGTTTGGGCACTTGTCGTTTGGAAGAACTGGAGTTCTTTCCACCCGACCTGGTGCCTCCCTACCCAGGCTATGCCCAGGCTAACAGAGGAAGCCTGGATTAGATCCGATAAGGTCCCGAATGAAACGGTTATCTTTCCCAGGGACCAAGCCCAATCCGCCCTGATGCGCGCTCTCACTGACTGGGAGTGCGAAAATACGAAACTTACTCCCTTTAAAGGGAGTTTTACGATGTTCTCGGTAGGTGACTCCATCCCTACCCCCTGCACGACTAAGAACGCAGAATTGACCATTCAGGCGGGAATAGAGGGCAAACCGCTGCCTCAACTTCGGGAGACAGATCCCACCTCCCTTCTTTTCCCCGGGGATTCGGAATGTTGGTTGGGAGCTCCGGCTACGTTCACAGTGGGTAAACTCGACCCCGAGTGTGCCTCCACCTTGTTCAGTGAGCAACTACCCAGGATTCCGGAGGCCCTTCTGAAGGCGGAGTATGAGGCTAAGTGCAGGTTGAGTCGCTCCCTGCATTCCATCACCATCGCAGAGGTAACAGCTTTGACTTACACTAACGAACCTCTGTTCCAGGTCCTGATGAAATCCTTATTAGTGTCATTCCAATCGGACCTTTATGACTTTGTGGTGGCGAGACAAAACTGCCGGAAGCATATCTTCGCAGACGCCACCATCAGGCATGAGCCCAGTAGACTCATGAAGAGTTCTGTCTGGGGACCCAACATCTTCCCTGAGGATGAGGTCAATAATGTTCTGGCGGAGGCAACCAGAGCAAACCAGAGTCTTCGCTTCCGCTGGGGTCTTCCTTTTAAAAGGAAGTCCGCCGAGACTTCCGGACCTCAACCCAGGGAAAGGAAAAAGTTCAGGAGATACAGGAAACCCCAGGCTCAAACTGTGCTTCAGGCTGTACCGGTCTCTCAGATCGGACAGCCTTCCACATCCAAAGCTCAGCCTCAGCAGCAGTTTGTACTGATGCAGCCGGCTCAGCAAGCCTCTGCTCCGCCAGCCTTCGTGAGCGTCCCCAGCCTTCAACGCCGCCGTTTGAAAGCCAAGGGGCGTTTCGAGGCTACAACAGGCATGCGAGGGGAGTAGAGCCAGAGCCGCCTACAGAGGTAGGACTGCACCAGACCTCTCTCCCGTGGAAGAGGAGGCCGAGGAGGCAGAGGAAGTAAGTCCTCTTCCAATCAATGAGTCTCCTCAAGTAGGCGGGAGGTTATATCTCTTCCGGGACCATTGGACCTTCAGTCCATGGGCCCACAGCATAGTTTCAAAAGGTCTGGGATGGAGCTGGAGCAGAGGGCCTCCTCTGCCAGTCAGGTTCCTCAACCTCCATCCAAAGACTTACTGGACTTTGTAAAAGACCTTCTTCAAAAGAAGACAATAAAGAAAGTGAGACACTTGAAATTTCAAGGCCGTCTGTTCAGTGTCCCAAAGAAAGACTCAATCCAGCAAAGAGTAATTCTAGACTTGTCTCGTATCAACTTATACATTCAATGCGACAAGTTTCGCATGCTTACGATCTCGCAGGTACGGACCCTACTTCCCCGTGGGGCCGTCACCACCTCTATAGATCTTTCAGACGCATATTATCACGTCCCGATTGCGAGAAACTTCTCTCCTTACCTAGGGTTCAGACTAGGGAAACAAGCATACTCGTTCAGAGTCATGCCATTCGGGCTCAACATAGCGCCCAGAATTTTTACCAAACTGGCAGAGACAGTAGTCCAACAGCTACGGGCCCAAGGGATTATGCTAGCCGCATACCTGGACGATTGGATAATTTGGGCATCCAACGCCAAGGAATGTCGAAAAGCAACATTCATAGTGATCAGCTTCCTGGAATCCTTGGGATTCCAAATAAACAGGAAGAAATCCCGTCTAGTTCCGGAGGCTCAGTTTCAGTGGTTAGGAATCCAATGGGACCTAAACACACACAAACTGTCACTTCCGCCAGCCAAAAGGAGGGAAATAACCAAAGCTACCAGGCAGTTCCTCAAAAACAAAAGAGCCTCTCGTCGTACCCAGGAAAGAGTCCTGGGTTCTCTTCAGTTCGTGTCAGTGACAGATTTGCTGCTAAAAGCCAAACTGAAGGATATAAACAGGGTATGGCGGAGACGAGCCAACAGCAGAAACAGAGACAAGATGTCTCTAATTCCGCCGGTGTTGAGGAAGAGGCTTCGACCATGGTCAACAGTCAAGAGTTTGTCAAGGTCAGTGCCTCTCCAATTTCCCCCTCCATCATTAGTGATCCATACGGATGCTTCCTTAAGCGGATGGGGAGGATACTCCCAACACAAGAAAGTTCAAGGAACATGGTCAACTGTATTCCGCCAGTTCCATATCAACATTCTAGAGGCAATGGCAGTATTTCTAACACTAAAGAAACTACGTCCAACCAGACAGATTCACATCAGACTGGTACTGGATAGTGCAGTAGTTGTCCATTGCATAAACAGAGGGGGCTCCAAGTCGAGCCATATCAATCAGGTAATGATTGCAATTTTCTCTCTGGCAAGGAAACATCTTTGGCATCTGTCAGCTACCCACCTGGCAGGTGTTCGAAATGTCATTGCAGATTCACTATCCAGGACAACTCCGCTGGAGTCGGAATGGTCCTTGAACAAGGCATCATTCGAGTGGATTTGTCTTCAGGTACCGGGTCTCCAGGTGGACCTGTTTGCCACAGAGAGCAACCACAAACTTCCGTGTTACGTTGCTCCCAATCTAGACCCTCTAGCTCATTCCACGGATGCGATGTCAGTCGACTGGAACAGGTGGCAAAGGATCTATCTGTTTCCACCAATAAACCTATTAATGAAAGTTTTACACAAACTCAGATCATTCAAAGGTCAAGTAGCACTTGTGGCACCCAACTGGCCGAAGAGCAATTGGTTTCCTCTTCTTCTAGAGTTGAAACTCCAGTGCAAACAGATCCCCAGTCCAAGATTGACACAAGTAGTGCAAACTCGGACTGTGTCAGCTTCCTCAAGAATTCTGAATGCCCTAGCTTTATGGACTTCATGAAGTTTGCAGCTCAGAAAGACGCTAACATTGATCCTATTAATACACTGTTCATAGAATCAGACAAGAGGGAATCTACTCTCAGACAATATGACTCAGCAGTTAAAAAGTTAGCATTATTTCTGAGGGAATCTAAAGCTCAGGAAATGACCAGGAACCTAGCAATCTCTTTCTTCAGATCATTATTTGAGAAAGGATTGGCCACTAGTACTATTACTACAGCAAAATCTGCTTTAAGAAAAATATTTTTACATGGCTTTAATATTAACCTTACAGACTCATATTTTTCGTCAATTCCTAAAGCATGCGCTCATCTTAGACCAGCAACCCGTCCTCACACGGTACTTAAATTGGCATCAGACACTGATGAATTATGTACATACTCGAGTCTGTTAAGGAAAACGTTATTTCTAGTAAGTCTAGCCTCAGGAGCTAGAATTTCTGAACTGTCTGCTCTCTCTAGAGAACCGAACCATGTTGATTTCCTCCCGTCAGGAGAAGTTCTGTTGTCTCTGGATCTCAAGTTTCTAGCAAAGAATGAGGATCCACAAAATAGATGGTCTCCTTGGAAGATTATTCCCCTTCCACAGGATCTGTCTTTATGTCCAGTTAACACTTTAAAAGCTTATTTAAATAGAACTTCTAATAGAATTTCAGGCCCTCTTTTTGTTAGGGAAAATGGAGGAACCATTTCCTTAACCCTGACAGGTAGCCTTGTGCCATTTTAGACAACGCAGGTTGCGCAAAACCCATTTTTCGATTTGTGCGCAGCGTCCCCTTCAAGTAGGTGGACTCATTTTTCTGGAATAGCTAGTCTTTGTCGAGCTGACATGGAGAGTAGACGTGTTCAAACGCCGCACTATTGAAGTCCGGGCGAACACAGTATTTTTTCGGTAGCTGAAAGTTTCTTTTGTGTGTATTTCAGCACTACCTACCTTTGTACGTAAGTAAAAGTGATTTTCAATACTTTTGTAAAATTTATTACTGCATCATTGTTATTTGGACTATAGTGATAATTTTCGGTGGAAATATTAACGGATGGTTGCTCTACATAGACCAACTGCCATTTTGGAGATTGCTCATGGCCAAGATGGTTTTTTGGTACTTTTCTAATTTTCCATTTTTTCATGTTTTCAGGTTTTGCCATGTTAGAAGAAATTTCGTGAAGGACGAGGACTACAATAAGCTGCTTTTTCTGAGGATGACACCAGTGATGTGGAGGACCCCTCTGAGATTGTTATTGAAGCAGACAGGGTGTCTGATGACCTGCACCCACGCCCACACGTGGGAGGATGAGGAAGTAGAAGTCACTCATGAAGACTTGGAAGACGAGTTGGAATGCCTTGCACCCCAGGAGGTGGCCTAGGTGTCGAGGGCTGCAACAGCTTTTGCCCTTCCCTTAGCCCCTCTGAGTTACGAAGCAGGAAAATTTGCTATGGATTTGGCACTTGAACTTTGTCGTCCCTGGGCATTCAACCACCTGCAGCAGAAGAGATATCTTCCAAGGGATGTCTCATCCCTGATTTGTTCTGTGTTTGAGGTGGAAGACATCACCGTTGCCACAAATGAAGGCCAGGGACGCTCTGAAAAGCGGCAGAGATGCCATCTTTGCCCTTCCTCCTAATTAGATCAAAAATTTTGTGTAGCAACTGCAGGAAGACAACCTGTGCCCACCACCTGAAGTACACCTGTGAAAAGTGCTCCAATTCCTGGTAAGTGTTCAAATTATTATTATTATTGTCTATTGTTTATGTTTTTTATTATATATTACATTTAAAAAACATTTAACATAAAAATAAAACCTTTTAAGCCATGTCATGCTCATTTTTACATGAAAAATATTTTGGCACTGGATGGCAGTGTGGTGCCATCCAAATGTACCTGTTTTGACCGATTTATAGCTGTCAAATTATTTTATTTTATTTTTCCCATGATTTTAGATGCTTGCAAAATACTTATAAAAAATTTCATCCAAATCCATAAAGATTTAGTGGTAGAAAAAAATATTTTGTTATGCAAAGTTTTTATTTATTTGCAAAAAATAAAAAAAAAAAAAATGTACATATATTTCTCCTCTTTCCAGATTTTGCAGTTTTCGAGCTATCACAGCCTGACTAGTCTCAAAATGGTGCTCAACCCTTCGTCTTTCAAGCCTGCCTAGTATTTCTCAAGAATTCTGAACCTCAGGATACTCTTTTGTAGTATAAATGTATGTAATTTAATTTTGATACTTATTGTCAGATTTTGAATAAATAGGTATTGTTTTTATTACTAGAGTTTTTCTCCTACACCAGTAGAAAGAAGAGTACTTGCTCAGTAGTTTGAAAAAAAAAAAAAAAAAAAATTGGTCTCATACGACCCAGTAGTCATGACTGGGCAAAGTTCGTGTGTCTAAAAGTACACTACCCTACCTGTCGTGTGACAGGTTTCCAAGGCTACCTGTCCAGGGTTAAAGGCCATCAGGCAACAAATACTATATTTCATTAAACAGGCAAACCGGATTCAGTACCTAGGTACATGATATTCGGCGGTGGCCACCTCAGCTAATTATTTTCATAACATGAATTTTGATGACCTTAAAAGTATGAAGGGGCTGGAAATCACCAACAGTGTTCAAACGCCACTATCTTAAGTCTCTAGAGGCTCATAAATATTCCACGGTAGCTGCAGGAAGTATTGTTCCCCAGCCCCAGACTAGTTTATGTAACCTTAGTTTATCCTGTTGTTTGTATTTCTCTCGCCTACCTGCCTTGTTTATGATTTGCCCTACCTTCTAACCTTTAGGTCAGGCCTGCTTCACAGCCTGACTCCTGAAATGAAAAGTTTCATGGATATCCTGTTTTAATTCTTTTTGTTAGCCTTAAGTGTCTTGGTGTTGGTTATTTTATGATTTAGACTGTGTGCCTTATAAGGTTAATTATGTTTTTAATACGAATGTTTTGGGATCTTAAAACACAGTAATTTTCTCATAGTTTTATTTAGCTCCATTAAGGGATTTTGACAAGGGAAAAATCTATTTCTGGGGGAAGACCTGTGTCACCCAGTAACCCATCCCTGTACTTCCTTTTTCCTCCCGTTAGTGGCATACCAAGCTTGGGAGGTGCTAACTATGGGATGAATATGGCGGCCGTGGTGGTGGTTGGCTAGGTCGGAGGGTAAGGCTTTGGAACGGCTCCTCCTTTTTCGGGTTTTGAGAATGGAGAAATCTGTAGGAATAAGATCTGTGGTAGTGGCAACCACTCACCCCTTGTGCATACCGACACCATGTAATGGTGTTCGATGCAGGGGTCGTAACCCTGGCATTATGGATAGCTTGCAACCACTCACCCCTTGTGCATACCGACACCATCTAATGGTGTTCGATCCAGGGATCGTAACCCTGGCATTATGGATAGCTTTTTCTCTGGTATATTTAGCAATATTTATGCCTAGAAATGAGTGCTAATGGATCATTTCACTGGGTGACACAGTTCTTCCCCCAGAAATAGATTTTTCCTTTGTCAAAATCCCTTTTTGATAAATATAAATATGGTAAATAACTTCTTTATTAATGTTTTTGTTGATTCTGTTGGTAAGAAACAATATGCTTATGATAACCTAATACTGTACTACAGTTTTTACTTACCAAAATCATATGAGCATAGGCTAGGAAACCTTATTTTTTTTTCCCTCAATGTCCTGCTGAAATTGGGGTGCCTCCTATGCAGACATGCATCTTATAAGCCATCAAATAGGGTAATTTGTTATTACATTTGATTTATTTAAAAAAATAGAAATACAAAATACATTACAAAAATATGAATCTTTTACCATTTTTGAATGACACAAACACACTGAACGCTGACGTAAAAAGCTGGGCATCTCTCGGATATGAGCGCGCTGCGGTAGTGGGAAAAAAGTATCGGGACCAGCGTTCTAAACGTATTTTAGCAAAATATAAAATTAAATATTATTATATATTATTATATTGTCGTTATTTAAAGTCATTTTCATTCGTAATCGCAAAGGTCGTAAGTCGTGACTACCTGTAGTCGGAGCCTAACATAAAATTCTGACAAGGCTGCCCCCTCTGAGTCTTCTCATAGGGTTCCCAAACTGCTGCATAGCTATATCTAAAGGGAGCATTTTCCTAGGGAGTTATAGGATTGTCCATTCCTTGGTGGAATTTCCTGAAACTGGGATGACTGTGGCAAATGGTTTTAATTCTGCCATTGTCTCTCTTTTTTCAGTCATGACAAATTCTGTAAATCTGTCTTCACATGATTAAGTTTTTTGAATGTGAAGGGACAGAAGGCTAGGGCTACAGGCTGGTGCTACTTGGTGAGCAATTTGGGTCTTATCCCTTAAACACCGAGCCTTTATTTACAAAAGTGTCTGCCGTATGCAGCGGGTTTGAGAGTTAAAACCAAAAAGCGGAAAGAAAGTTTTTTAAAAATCACAGCACGCTTAGTTTTTATGATTAAGAGTTCATTTTTGGCTCCTTTTTTTCTCATTGCCTGAAGTTTAGTATGCAACCATCAGAAATGAAAAAAATATCATTATCATATATAAATATTTGAATGTATGACAGCACGAAAAGAATTTCATATATAATTGTATACAAATCGCGCTGTGAGCAAAACGGTTAAAGCTAATGAGTTTTTTTTTTCGTTGTATTGTACACTAAATTGCGATGATTTTGGTATACAGTAATACTTCGATCTTACACGATTCGAGTTGCGCGAATTCACACACACACGAACTTTTCACTGGAACCTAACTAATGGGCATACGCGATTTTGTCACACACGAAATTCTCGAGAAACCCTGCAGATGTGGGTGTTTAATTTTTGAAGTAATTTACAAGTTGTCATGCTTTTATGTGTAAAATCTGTATGAAAAATGCATTTCATTCTTTTATGTGTAAAATCTGTATGAAAAATGCATTTCATGCTTTTATGTGTAAAATCTGTATGAAAAATGCATTTCATGCTTTCATGTGTAAAATCTGTATCGAAAATGTATTATTTTTATTTTTGTACATGCATAAATATGATGCAAAGGTAATTTCAGCACATTCACTTAGTGTACTTTTACAAGATGTGATACCCATTTGCAAAGTTACTGCACTTTTCAAAGATGATACCCCTGCAGAAAATGCTTGTTTAATGTTTGAAGTACATTTATAAGTTTTCATACTGTTAACTGTAAAATCGACATGGAAAATTTATATTCATATTTCTGTACATAAATATCATACAAGTATTATGTCCATTTGCAAAATCTTTGTCACAAGGACTTTACATGACCTTGAGATGAGGTTGTTCAGTCGCGCTCATTTGATAAAATGAATTCGTTAATGTAATATCAGAGAATGTAACTAAGAGTTGTATAAGTGTCATTCTTTGAAAATTACTCTGTTCACCTCGGAGAAAAGTGCTGGTGCAATCTTTATGTGCATGTAATTACAGCACGTTCAGTTGGTGTACTTTTACAAGATGTGATACCCTTAGTTACTGCATTTTTCAAAGATGATACCCCTGTACAAAGTGTGTTTAATTTTTAAGTTTTTGTGTTTTTAGGTGTAAAATCAGAATGGAAAATTTGTATTTGCATATTTGCGCATAAATACGATACAAAAGCAGTATAGTTATTTTATTACAGTATCTCTCTCTCTCTCTCTCTCTCTCTCTCTCTCTCTCTCTCTCTCTCTCTCTCTCTCTCTCTCTCTCTCTAGTTAGCGCTCAAACATAGTTTTACAACTTATTATTTCTCTGTACGTCATTACCTGTACAGTATATAATTTTAAATTGATTGAATTGTACATGTACTGTACTACCTTTTACGAACATTATGTACATGTTTTCGATATTTTATGGAATTGTACTTTTGTTGACTGACACATGACGTTTTGCCTAGTGACGCAAAGAAAACGGCTTTTACCCTAAGTGACAAAGAAAACGGCATCCCATGAATTAGGGGTAACATTAGTATACGTACGCACCTACTGTAAATGCGCTATTATGAAACTGTGCAGTAACACCTTGCACGAGGGGCTCCGGAACCTAACCTCGCGTAATTTCGATCAAAGCTACACAGAAAATATTATCACAAAATGATGCATGAATTCGTAACGTGCAGACGTGAAAAAGTTTTTTTTTCAAAAATTCACCATAAATCGAAATATTGTGCTAGAGACTTCCTGTTTGTTGCAAAATGAAGGTAAATGATTGAATATTTCTAGAATGTAAGAGTTTTAGCTTACAATTGCAGTTTTTGACCATTTTGGTCGAGTTAAAGTTGACCAAAGGTCGAATTTTTTCTATTGATCGTGATTTATATGAACATATTTCAAAATTGATAAAAGCTACAACCATGAGTTATTTTTTGTTGTATTCTACATGAAATTGCGTACATTTTCATGTATAAAACTTTTGTAACGGCTAATAGAAAATGATGCAAAAATTACGACAAAGTGACTAAAGAAATTCTGAGATTTTCAGCAGAGTTAGCGAGCACGGACGTAAGGAAAAAGTTTTTTTCAAAAATTCACCATAAATCGAAATATTGTGCTAGAGACTTCTCGTTTGTTGCAAAATGAAGGTAAATGATTGAATATTACTAGAATGTAAGAGTTTTAGCTTTCAATTGCATTTTTCGACCATTTCGGTCAAGTCAAAGTTGACTGAAGGTTGAAATTTTGGCACTTATCGTGATTTATATGAAAATATTTCAAAATCGATAAAAGCTACAACATTGAGTTAGTGTTTGTTGTATTCTACATGAAATTGTGCACATTTTCATATATAAAACTTTATGTAATGGCTGATAGAAAACAGTGCAAAAATTACAACAAAGTGACTAAAGAATTTCTGAGATTTTCAGCAGAGTTAGTGCAGACATAATGAAAAAGTTTTTTCAAAAATTCACCATGAATCGAAATATTGTGCTAGAGACTTCTTGCTTATTGCAAAATGAAGGTAAATGATTGAATATTACTAGAATGTAAGAGTTTTAGCTTACAATCGCATTCTTCGACCATTTCGGTCAAGTCAAAGTTGACCGAAGGTTGAAATTTTGGCACGTCGTTATTTATATGAAAATATGTCAAAATTGATAAAAGTTACAACCATGAGTTATTTTTTGTTGTATTCTACATGAAATTGCGCACATTTTCATATATAAAACTTTATGTAACGGCTAATAGAAAATGGTTCAAAAATTACGACAAAGTGAGTAAAGAATTTCTTAGATTTTCAGCAATTAGCTAATGCTTTCTTTTGGGAGAAGAAAGAAATTCGCGCATGCGCAGCTGGGTCACGCTTGTAAACAAAACAACAGCGTGATCAGTGAACTCCCAGCATCCCTCAAGGCGTGTGATTTAAAATTTTTCGAAAACGAGGCCTATAAGTATTTTTCCGCAAACATTTAAAAAACTTTTTGTAGTCGACGTATTTTACGTCCACTCGGCACCCCAGACAACTTTTGTTGACGTGAAATACGTCCAGTTGGCGTTAAAGGGTTATTCAAAATGGATCCATTTTTTGTTGACCTGGTAAAGGGTGTTTAATGCTATAGGCACAGGTAAGAAACCATTTCTGTCAGTGGTTTTGGTTTCTCCATGTCTAGTGAAGGCGATACCAGGTGCCATTCTGTATTAGGGAATGCTGCCCTGTTTCTAAATTCTACGTGTACAACTATGATCATGGTTTTCCTTGCATTAATTACATACTTGCCATCAGGAGAGAAAATGTACATTGAGGTGTCTCACCAAGGATTATCAGTATCATCAGGGGTGAGTATTGGAGCTCCTATTGTTTTGATCTGAAGTTTTGTATTCCCAACTGACCAATTTGTTGTTTCCAGTTGGAATTGTAGCATTAGACCTTGTTTGGGCAGCATTTGAAACCACACCCACTTTTTGGTTACAGGATACAGTACTTTTACTCTTTGGGGTGCACATGACTGACTTAATTCCCTTTTTGGAATCATGCTTCATGTGCCTTATACAGTATATTGCTGTTCTGTGGCAAGGACATCTTTAATGTTTCTCAATTTCATTATGGAATTGATCAAATGCCGCAAACTGTGTATCCCTTTTTGGGGAGCTTGCGCAGTCTAACTGAGCTTCAACAACTGAACTGTAACTGTCTGTTAGTCAAGGGCTAGAAGTCCTGGGTAAGTTACTATACCCCTCCGAAAATGTAGTTATTTCAGTTGGAGTTAAGTGGATCCTAGTACAGTAAACCCTCTGTATTCGCAGGGGATGCGTACCGCACCCCCCCCTAAATAATTAAAATCCACAAATTCTTAAAACCCCTCTAGAAACACTTAGAACTGCCTCTTTCCTAGTTTAAACACAAGAAAACCCCTCTAAAAATGCTTGTACCCGAGCATTTTAAGAGTTTTATTACCAAAAGTGTATTTAGTCATGAAAATGATATGAAAATACAATAATTAGTGAATATTTCTCAGTGAAAAATACCACGAATGGGTGAATTTTTTTGCGAATAATGGGTAGGTACATTCCACAGAGAAATCTGCGAATTGTGAGAACGCGAATACTGAGGGTTTACTGTATCCCTTTTTGGGGAAAAGATCCTATCAGCATTGATAGCTGCATGGAGAATAGAATTCCTTCTGGAAGGTTTCTCCCATGGCTCGCTAAAATTTAGGTCCTTGATCCTTCTGGGTTCAGCAGGGTCATTTCAGCAGCAATGTCCACTTCATGTTCTTTAGTAAGAATGTCAACCCCATGTAAAGATTCCTCTACTTCCTCCGCAGGGCTAACGTCAGAGGTACTGAGGACTGATGTTACTGGGGTTTGGCCCTAGCATAGCTCTTGTTCTGAGTAAGGGTTAAACATCTGCTGCCGGAGTTCTGCCAGAAAGATATAATCTACCTTCCTCACCCCTGCCGAACCCTAAGACCCATTGACACAGCTTAGAAAGAGGTGTTTCATCTTTAAAACTTGCTGCCAGGAGCATACTACAAATCTCGCACATATCCGGTGACCAAGCAAATTTTCATTGTTTTTAAAAGGACTGTGCTTATGGCAGGTGGTATGGGCCATACCCACTGGCAAACAGTGAACTGAGGAATTTGCTATGGAACACTTGAACGAAGGTTCCTGCCTAATGGCAGCCCTGTAGTCATATAAAACAAGTTGGTATTAGAAGCTAGTTATTAATTGTTTTTAATGAGGGACACTTCTGTATGTCCTCATATAGTTTCCATATTATAGGTTAGCTTGATTACAAGTGTGTAGTTTTAATACATTTGATTAAATATCTATGTTAACTTAAACCCTCTAAGGTTTACGTTAGTTTTCATACCTGTACATGGCTGTATTACTTATACACTGTTAGTCCTTTTACAATGGCTATGTGAAATTTTTAATTCCAATTGTCATGCCATTCAGACTAACTGCTATGAACTAATTCAATTATCCCAAGCTACTGTTTTATATGGCTTAGATTAATGCTTCTGATATAATCTATGTTAAGCTAAGACTAGAGGATTTCTTAGAGGGTTCTCACTTAACCTATTCTAGACTACTGCCTATTCTAGGCTTATTTAAAACTTGAGGATATAAACTATACAGAAAATAACAATCTTATAATCTATTTTCTGTTTTATGTGGCAGAGATGGCCCTTTTATCTGATATTCAGCCATCGCTGTTTTAGGTTAATAGTAGGATGTTCCCTAAAAAGGGGTTCCTACTTAATCTGGTTAGGCTGCTGCCTGATCGAGGTTTATATCACCTTTAAGGATATAGGCTACATAAGACCTTACTAGTATGTAACCTTACAGATATGCTACCAAGTCGTAAAAAACTAGGTTATTTTATTGAGCCTAGGATACCATTTATATAATATATCCTAGGCTTATTTGTTCTTTCTTAGCCTAGTATAGGGTATTGCCTAATCCAAATTATTATAGAACGCTCTTAAATGTATAGGCTATATAAAAACAGAAACTTTCTAATTTGTAACCTTATAGTTAGTCTACTATTTTTTGTCTAACCATGGTTGTTGTTTATCTCCAATCCTAGGCTATTTGGTCTACTATATAAAACAGTAACTCACTAATATATCACCTTATAGCTAGGCTATCACTTACTCTAATGTAGGCTACTGCCTATTCCAGATTATTTAATTCACACTTAAGGGTATGGGTTACATAAAACACAATTACTGTACCTTAATGTAGCCTTAAAGGTAGGCTACCATCTCATCCAGCACAGATTTCTATTTCATTTAGTCCTAGATTACATGGTCTAGGCTAACGATTTAATCCACTGCCTAGTCCTGGATTATTTAGATCATGCTTAAGTGCACAGGGTTTTATAGAGGAAAAAATTATACTAACATGTAGCCTTTATTTATTTTGCCCAGATATTGTTATTATCTGATCGTAGGGTCCTTGGTCTAAACTAGGACATTTAAGGATACGTAATCCTAGGTCATAAGCTACAGACAATGTCCACTGTTAATCTAGTCTAAATTATTCTCACTTACTTCTTAGATTAGACATCGTATAATCTGAAAGGATTTTCTATATTAATAATAAGTTGTGGAACATCTCTTTTAATTAAAACATTTAGTTAGAATTTAAAACAATTTTCACTTTATGAAACTTGCAGTCAACAATGAGTTAGCTCTGGGTTCTGGCTTTCACACACAGATTATCAGTTCCAAAAGTTTAAAATCAAAACTTTTAACTGGAACATAATATTAAGCAATTATCTTGCTATTTTTGATGTTTCCATGATCCTTGTTAATGAAATTGGAGAAAAAAAGTCTAATTTTTTCGGAGCACTGGTAACGACATCAACCGTCCGCTATTGACCAATAGAAAGTAATGGCTCCCTGGTCTTTACTGGCCCGGTTGTAAACGAGGGTGGACATGCATGTGCAATGGTCACTTCTCTTTCTTACAGGTTCTTTGACGTTGGAAAAACTGGGTTCAGCTTCACTGAAGATGAGGGAAAGTGCCCTCTTATCTTTGAGTCCATTATATACTCCATCACGTGTTATAATGTTAATCATTACAACACAATACCTGGCCAAAAAAGACCAACTAGAAGAGAATTCTTTGATGTTAGTTTGGTCACCGTGGAGCTCTGGTAGACCATGGAAGGTAACTCCTTGAGGACGAAACAAGCGACTACACAGTCAGAAAGAAAAATACTTGCTCTCTGTCAAGCCATTAGAAAGAAGTGTGACCTGTAGATTATACTAAAAGTCCTCTTTTCCTTACAAGGCAGTTCAGTTAAAAAAAAACTTGAAAATTGTCAATGATATGGTAAAAGTGCCAGACGAGGATGAAATTTAGTGAAAAATGGCTATCCAAAATCAGTTCCTTGGGAAGGTTGAAAGCTGATTTTAATCACATGATAGAAGCACAGAAAGCAATACAACCCTGCCTTGAGAGACATGGGAAACATATTTGCATGAGGTAACCTACAAGGAGTGGGTGATGAATATTATTTTTGTACTAGGAATGGAGTGTTTAGGGATTAACACAGGTGCACAAATGGTATTTGCAAGTATATATATATATATATATATATATATATATATATATATATATATATATATATATATATATATATATATATATATATACAGTATATATATATATATATATATATCAATGGGGAGGCAGACATAAAGACTTGTTAAAAAGTGTCAATTTATTCGACGGCGTTTAGTAATGTCTTCATTACATTTTAGAGGGCTGTACAAAATAAATAACATAAATTACAAAAATGCTATAAATTTAAATTTAAAAGTTAAGATTGCACAATGGATTACAAATAAAAAAATAAATGCCTTTTAATTGTCCCTTCTATTTTTTTATTTTTTTATTTGTAATCCATTCTGCAATCTTAATTTTTAAATTTAACTTTATAGCCTTTTGTAATTTATGTTATTTATTTTGTAACAGCCTGAAAAATGTAATGGAAGACATTGCAAACATCAGGAATAAATTGACCCCTTTAACAAATCTTTATGTTGCCTCCCCCATTGATGTATGTCTGGCTGTGGCTACCACTGTTTGGATATATATATATATATATATATATATATATATATATATATATATATATATATATATATATACATATATATATATATATATATATATATAGATATATATCTATATATCTATACATATATATATATATATATATGTTATTATTATAAGGTGTTATATTGAACCATTCTGCAAGTGTAATATGTATCTCTGTAAGAAAATTTTTGATGTTTTGTTTGCAGATACGTCATTTGTTGTGAGATATGATTTTAAATGTCTTTTCTTACAGAAAAATTGTGTATCGTGTAATCTTAAAATGTCTTGATATGTTTTTTCCATTTGTTTGATATGTTAATACGAGTACTGAGTGTTAACGTGCTGTAGAGAGAGAGAGAGGGAGATATTTTTTTTAACCATATCACCTAGCTGGCTTCCTGTTTACTCAGTTGTTTGGGGTCCAGGAAGTCGTGCTTGGAGAGGGCAGGGGCCCTTTGGTTATCTGACATGAGCTGACAGCCAATCAGCAAATTGCCTGTTATATGTTTATCATGTGTGTCTGTCCCATGGTTATTAGCTGTGTTTGTGCTTATTCTTTTCCATGATCTTGAGTAATGGAATGAGGAACAGAGAGAGATTTGAAGTTGACATGCTGACAGTGAGCCAGTTTTGGGTCCAAAAGCACTTCCTTTTGTTTGTTCAAGTGTCAAGCGGATGATGTCAATCATTGATAAGAGCCCTGGTATATTTCCTTCTGGGCCGTAGAAGTCCCTGTATGTATACCATACATGTATACCTGTATGTATAAAGTACGTACACTTTATGTATCATGTATTCTGGGAGGGCTTGAAGATAAAAGAGCAGTACTGATCCAAAAACACTTAGGAAGAGGGTTTGCTAGAAATAGGGTGTGTGTGTGTGTGTCTCTCTCAATTATTGTTATACTGGCTGCTTTCCTGTTTGTGAAAGTTTTGTTAAACTCACCCAAGAAGTGTATTCATTTTGTAAGAGGTGATCTGAGGTATTCATATTGTGCAATCATTGTGTAAAGTGTATAATGGTGTAATACTCAAAAGGTAATGTGATGTTTACTGGTTTTTGTTATGTTAAGAGTTAAAGTGATGTTCTAGGTTAAAGAGAATTATTATTTTGATAAGAGGTGAATAATATCTCTTATAGTGAGTTCTAATGTGTCTTGCTGCTAATTATATATCATTGTGTGTGTCATTGTGACTTGGCAGTGTTGTCATTGAGAAAGTCTTAGAAAGACGTGAGTTTAACCTTTTTTAAAAGTGAAGGTAGTCTTTTGAAAGATTGATATATTCTTCAAACATATTTTTGTTTAGTGAAATTGCTATTGGTATATTTCCATTTTTGCATATTTCATTCTTATATGTCTGTGTTATCATATTACTATAATTTTATAATTACTGTTTTACAAAGTTTTGTGCTGGTGATTACTTAGCATTTTGTTAGTGCATAGTTATTATTGAGATTTCAGAAAATATTTATATGGATTCCAGTCAGTAATATTTTGGTGAACATTCGTGTTGAGTGTAAGTAATCAGGTATATGTTTAAAACTTGAGCGATAGTTAATGGTTTGAATCTTACTTAACCAAATTGCTTTCTTAATAAATTAAAGTTTTGTGAATTAAACTTAATTAAGAAATACTTAAATCTTACACTGTCATCAATTAATAGTAAATCTTTTTGAGATTGTGAACTCTGCATATAACTTTTGAATTTAGAAGTAAATCTGTTTGTTTAAAGTTTTAAAAACACAGCGTTGCATTTTGACCACCAGTAATTAGAGAAATTAATGAATGTGTACAAGGTAAGTGATATATCTGTTTGTTCACCTGAGACATATCTAGGTGAAATAGAACCAGGGAAACCATTATAGTGTTTATTGAAGTGATGCCCATTTTCCACTAGTCTGTTTATAGCTTGTTAGCTGTTACCTCACCCATAACTTGATAAAGTTACATTGATTTTCTCAGAGATAAGTAAGTTTTATGGAATCACTGTACCTTTAGAGTATTCAGTCTTAATATATTTTTTATGAGGTTTCAAGTATCTGGTCGAAGTGAGGTAACTTTTTGGTATTATTATTTGTATAATAACCAGGTGCTTGATCACTTTGTGACTATATAAGGGATTTTGACAAAGGAAAAATCTATTTCTGGGGGAAGACCTGTGTCACCCGGTGACATTACCATCTAGCACACATTTCTAGGTAAATTCATTGCTAAACATACCAGAGAAAAGCTAAATGCAATGCTGGGGTTACTACCCCCAGTGCAAGCTCCATAAAATGGAGTCGTGTATATGAAAGGGTGAGTGTTGTCACTACCACAGGCCTCTGCCCTGTAGATATTCCCAATCTCAAAATCCCCCAGAGCGAGGTGCCGTAACAACGCCTGCACCAGCTCCCCGACTACCAACAACTCAGCCGCCATATTGGCATTCCAGGTTAGCACCCCCCCCCCCCCAAGCTTGGTATTTTACCCAGGGGGGGAAAAGAAGGAATAGTGGCAGGTCACCGGGTGACACAGGTCTTCCCCCAGAAATAGATTTTTCCTTTGTCAAAATCCCTTTTCTGGGCTTTGACCTGTGTCACCTGGTGAAATGATAACAGAGAATTAAACATACCAGCTTGGTGAAGGTCTTGGAAAACTACTGTGATGGAAAGAAATAAAACAAAAAATATCTTTCTTAAAGCTGATTTGGCTGTAGTAATGGTACTAGAGGCAAGACCTTTTTCGAACAGTGACCTGAAGAACGAGATTGCAAGGTTCGTGGTCATTTCTGTATCTTCAGATTCTTTCAGGAACAGAGCTAATTTCTTGACTGCTGAGTTATATTGTCTGAGGGTAGATTCCCTTTTGTCTGATTCTAAGAACATTGTATTAATGGGATCAATATTAGCATCTTTCTGAGCTGCAAATTTCATGAAATCCACAAAGCTAGGGCATCTTGGACTCTTGAGGAAGCTGACACAGTCCGAGTTTGTACTATTTGTGTCAATTTTGGTCTGGGGATCTGTATGCACCGGAGCTTCAGTTCTAGAAGAAGAGGAAACCAGTTGCTCTTCGGCCAGTTGGGCGCTACCAGAGCCACCTGACCTTTGAATGTCCTGAGCTTGTGTAAGACTTTCATCAACAAGTTTACTGGAGGAAACAGGTAGATCCTCTGCCATTTGTTCCAATCTATAGACATCGTGATCTGTGGAGTGAGCCAGAGGGTCCAGGTTGGGGGCCACATAACAAGGAAGTTTGTGGTTGCTTTCTGTGGCAAACAGATCTACCTGGAGACCTGGGACCTGACTGCAAATCCACTCGAATGATGTTTTGTCCAGGGACCATTCCGACTCCAGCGGAGTTGTTCTGGACAGAGAGTCTGCAATGACATTCCGAACTCCCGCCAGATGGGTAGCTGACAAATGCCACTGGTGCTTGTTTGCTAGGGAGAATATTGCTATCATTACTTGGTTGATCCGGCTCGACTTGGAACCTCCCGTTTATACAATGCACCACTACCACACTGTCCAAGACCAGCCTTATATGGATTAGTCTGGTTGGACGCAGTTTCTTTAAGGTTAGAAAGGCTGCCATTGCTTCGAGAACATTGATATGGAACTGGCGGAACATAGTGGACCATGTTCCCTGCACTTTTTGGTGTTGAGAGTATCCTCCCCACCCGCTCAGAGAAGCATCCGTGTGAATCACTAATGCCGGAGGGGGGAACTGGAGCGGTACTGACTTTGATAAGCACTTGACTGTTGTCCAGGGCCGGAGTCTCTTCCTCAGTACTTGCGAAATTAGGGACACCTTGTCTCTGAATCTGATGTTGGCACGTCTCCGCCATACTCTGTTTATGTCTTTCAGTTTGGCTTTCAGGAGTAGATCCGTTAGTGAAGCAAACTGAAGGGAACCTAAGACCTTTTCTTGGGTACGGTGAGGAAGCTTTCTTGTTCATGAGGAATTGCCTGGTTGCTTTGGCTATTTCTTTCTGCTTGGCTGGCGGAAGAGATAGCTTGTGTGAGTGTAGGTCCCACTGGATTCCCAACCACTGAAAGCGGCTCTCCGGAACTAGGCGGGACTTCTTCCTGTTTATTTGGAAGCCCAGAGATTCCAGAAAACCGATTACTATGGTTGTTGCTTTCCGACATTCGCTGGCGTTGGGTGCCCAAATTATCCAATCGTCCAGGTATGCGGCTAGCATGATCCCTTGAGACCGTAGTTGTTGAACTACTGTATCTGCCAGTTTGGTGAAAATTCTGGGAGCTATGTTGAGCCCGAATGGCATGACTCTGAACGAGTACGCTTGCTTTCCTAGTCTGAACCCCAGATAAGGAGAGAACCTTCTCGCAACCGGGACATGATAATAGGCGTCTGAAAGATCTATAGAGGTGGTTACGGCTCCACGGGGAAGTAGGGTCCGAACCTGCGAGATTGTGAGCATGCGAAATTTGTCGCATTGAATGTATAAATTGAGACGAGACAAGTCTAGGATTACCCTTTGCTGACTGGAGCCTTTCTTCGGAACGCTGAACAGTCTGCCCTGAAACTTCAAGTGCCTCATTTTCATTTTAGCCCTCTTTTGTAGTAGGTCTTTCACGAAGTCCTGGAGGGCTTTGGATGGTGATTGATGGAACCTGACTAGTGGAGGAGGGCCTTTGCTCCAGCTCCAACCCAGGCCCTTGGAGACTATGCTGTGGGCCCACGGACTGAAGGTCCATTGGTCCCGAAAATGATACAGCCTCCCGCCTACCTGAGGAGTCTCACTGTGCGGGAGATGATCTGCCTCCTCTGCTACCTCGGCCTCCTCTCCTCGGGAGATGGAGCGAGACGCCGACTTGCCTCTAAAAGGAGCCTCTGGCTCTGCTTCCCCTGGCGTTTGGTTAAATGCCCGAAATGCCCCATGACTTTCGATGAAGCATTGAACGCCGGAGACGTTACGTATGTAGGGGAGGCGAGCGTGTGCTGGGTTGGTTGAACCAGCACATACTGTGGTTGAGGCTGAGCCTTAGAGGTTGGAGGCTGGCCGGCTGGAGAGACCGGAACAGCCTGCAGCACCGTCTGGGTAGGAGGCCTTTTGAATTTCTTGAACCTCTTCCCGGGTCTGGGATGAGGTCCGGCGGACTCCGTTAACTTCCGCTTGTAGGGGAGACCCCAGCGGGAGCGGAGGCTTTGGTTAGCCCTGGTAGCTTCCGTGAGGACTGCGTCTACATCTTCCTGGGGAAGAGATTAGTCCACCAGATGGAGCTCTTCATGAGCCTATTGGGCTTGTGCCGAATAGAGGCTGCCGTAAAGATGTGTTTCCGGCAGTTCATCCGAACCACTATGAAATCATATAGGTCCTGCTGGAACCCCGCCAGTAGGGATTTAGTAAGGACCTGAAAGAGGGCTTCTTCGTTATAGACAACCGAAGTTGCCTCCGCCAAAGTCAGGGAATGTAAGGGACCGACTTAACCTGCTCTTGGTCTCAGCTTCGGCCTTCAGGAGGAATCCGGGATTTTCGGAAGCTGCTCGCTGAAGAGGGCAGAAGCGCAGTCAGGATCGAGCCTACCCACCGTAAAAGTGGCCGGAGCTCCTTCCAAAATCAGAATCTCCGGGAAGACTAGAGAGGTGGGATCTGTCTCCCGGAGTTGTCGAAAGGGCTTGCCCTCAATGCCTGCCTGACTGGTAAGCAGGGCTACCTTAGTCGTGCAGGGGGTGGGGATAGTATCTCCCACCGAGAACATCGTAAACGAACCCTTGACAGGGGTAAGTTTCGTGTTCTCGGCTTGCCACTCTGTAAGCGTGCGCAACAGGGTGGATTGAGCCTGGTCCCTTGGAAAGATGACGGTTTCTTTCGGGACCTTGTCCGATCTTATCCAGGCTTCCTCGGTAAGCCTGGCATAACCTGAGAAGGGGGGCAGCAAGCCAGGTGGGAAGAACTCTAGCTCCTCCAACCTGCGAGTACCCAGACCTTCGATGGTGAGGGTGTCTTCATGCTGAGGAGCATAAAGAGCCAGGCGCCAAGGGTTTCCCTTATCGAAGGGGGGAAGACCGGAAGTGTCCGGAACAGCCAAGGGCTGAGCGACTGTCCCGGCGCGCATAAACCCTGAGATCAAGCTCTCCTGGTTTTTCACCTCTGCTAGGGATTTAACAGAGGCGTTTGATGACTTCAGATCGGAAGACAACTGGGAGGAGAGTTGGGTCAACTTCTCTTCCACCCTCTTGTCGAACTTCTCCATAAGAAGTTCAGCAAACGACTCTGGGTCAAAGGAAGGACGAGGGGGACTCGCCTTACTCTGCTTAGATCTCGATCCCTTTCCAGAGGGGCGGGGCCTTGCTCGTAGACGGCACGGGGCTAGGGGCCCGTGACGACTTCGAGGGAGCCCCAGAGCGAGACTTCTGGGGTTTGAAGGTTTTGGACAAGGTCTTCGTTTTCACAGATTTTACCTTGGGGACAGTAGACCTTGACCTGTCCTCAAGGTAAGAGGATTTACCAAACCCTCTAAAGGAAGAAACAGAAGAGGAAGGAGAGCTGAAGAGAGGATCGGAACTTTCTGCCTCACTTACCCCCTTACCTTGGTCCGGGTCGACGTTCATGGGCTCCAGGTTGAGGTTGATCGCTGCAACCTCCTCCGCTACCTCTCCGCAAATGGCCACTTCTTCGTGGGAGGGTTCCATCATCTCCCAGATCCCAGCGATCAAGGGGGCGGCTACTTCCGCCGGGACGGACGCTGAGACCCAGGCGCCAGGGTAGAGGACACTACAGATATCCTGAGACAGAACGTAGGGCTTCCCCGACCCGACGTTCCTCCCAAAGCCACTGACCCAGGTCTTGAGGGTTAACAGCGAAGAGTCGCGGGAGCTGCGGTCACCCTGAAAGAAGGAGATTGCTAAGTGACGAAATCTCCAACTGTCATAAATATATCAATAAAAGTCATAAACTCAAGAAAGAACAATGGTTAGGGAACATGTAGCTTACCGACTCATCCAACACTTGCTCGTAGAGAGCGTAGCACACCTCACATCCGTCGGGGTGCCAGACGATCAGGTCCCCGACACGAACTGCGCAGCCGGAGTGGGACCGACACACTTCGTGTCCACAAGCCTGTTGCAGGACCGCCGTGCACCCCTGCTCCTGACAACGTACCATCTATAAATGGAAAGACGATACATGAGTATGCTAATAAGGCACGCCGGAGTAGGGTGCCGGAGCTGAGCCTTAATTTAAAATGACTGACGGAGCATGCAATGGTCCGGTCAGACCCCGCCGTAGAGATCCCGGCAATAAGGGGGTATATCTAACATACATGCGTAAAACGATAGGGACCGCCGGAGTAAATCCGGAGTTACTAGAAGGTCCAAAGTGTAAACATGCGTCATAAACAAAATAGCAGAGTTACCAATACCCCCGGATACGGTCCGGTAGAGGTAAAGTAATACACAGCACAAAATGGTTAACCTTAGTGTTTGCCAAAAAACAACAGATATGATACATTGGTTATAAAATTCCGCTTAGTGCTGGGGGAATCGAGTTACACCATACTTATGGTGGCGGCGGAGGAGGCGGGGTGAGCGCCGTCCAACCAAACACCATACCCACCGGAGTGGTTACAATAACGAGAGGGTAACGGGGGACCCGACAACATGGCGGAAGTAAGATCTGGCTAAAGTCAAGATAGATACCCAGGGAATATGGTCGATGTTCTAGATGTATAGAACAGGGAACAAAGCAAGGATTACAATAGCTAGCAAAAGAGTGGACACCGAGACGGAGGCCAGTCAGGTGGATAACACTAATTGGATACTGCACTAACTCTCCACGGGGTGATGGACTAAAGAGAACGACAACCCTGGGCAGGAAGAAACTCGGACACGCGCTGATGCTAGGGAAGGGTAGGGGATAGGCAAATGGAGGGAACCTATAGCAGCAGCCAGAGAGTGGGAGGGCACCCCCCAGACGCCGATAGCCACCCCCCCTCGTCCGTCGCTGGTTCAACCCCATGGGACGGTGGACTTATTGTCAACTAAAAAATTCCCCTTCGGTAACATATATGAAAATATATTATTTCCGAGGTAGAGCGAATTGGATATTAAAGGACGTTTGTAGCTTTCTGATTGTATATGAATCACGGTGATGTGATAAATAGTCATAATATGGCTACGTCAGCGACAAACGCACTACACGGTCAACATGGCAGAGGTGGGTGGATATCGTCTCCAAATGCAAAACACCTGAGTTCGACGGGTGAGTTGATGGGAGATGGTATTCACTTATACCTCTCTTGTGGCCGATCATGCGTTAGTGCGTCACTGTAGTCCTGATTCCTCGTCCGTCGCTGGTTCGATTTCACGGACGGTGGACTTATTATCAACTAAAAAATTCCCCTTGGTAACATATATGAAAATATATTATTTCCGAGGTAGAGCGAATTGGATATTAAAGGACGTTTGTAGCTTTCTGATTGTATATGAATCACGGTGATGTGATAAATAGTCATATATATATATATATATATATATATATATATATATATATATATATATATATATATATATATATATATATATATATATATATATATATATATATATATATATATATATATATATATATATATATATATATATATATATATATATATATATATATATATATATATATATATATATATATATATATCACATATTACCACAGGTAAAAATAAGAGACGGGATGTAGGTCCTGACCGGTTTCGACTTTATTTCCAAGCCACTGACAAAGGACTGATACAGAGTATAAGAATTTATTTCCAAGCCACTGACAAAGGACTGATACAGAGTATAAGAAGTCACAAATATGTATACTACAGGAGCAGTACTGACAAACATGCAACCGTTAAGAGACTACATATCCACCCACTGGCCGGTGTCAAGGTAGGAGTGGCCTTCAAAACTCATTTGGCTAAAAATCACAATGTACTCTCAGGGGACAATACTGATAAACATACCGACCATAGGCGACCTCAGATCCACACCTGACAGGTGTCAGGGAGGCGGAGTTTGGAAACTCATTAGCACTACACCCCCTGTACTGTGTTTACAAATATGATAATCCTATATTCATACATCTCTACTGCCTGCCTTAAAATTTAAACAATTTACAAATTTATTTTAATATTAAAGGATTAAGCTTATACATCCCTTGACTGATAGTCATATTATGGTTGATAGCATGACTGTTCTCACTAGCATGTACAAAAATACCACTGTTCCCCTGTGCATATCTCACACATTTCTTATGCTGTTCAATTCTTTTTTCCAGTGCTTTCCCCGTTTGGCCAATATAAAAGTTGTCACAAGACTTACATGGAATTTTATTTACATACCCTTTAGTATTGTTAGGGGAGTTCTTGATAAGTACATTTTTCATTGTTTTATTGTTCTTAAGTGCTACATTAACACCCAAATTCTTAAGAAGATGGGGGATATCTTTCATATTATTATTATTATAAGGCAGTAAAAGCAAATTTTTTGTGTTGTAAGGTTCCTTTTGGTTTTGATACATAGTCTTTTTGCTGCTTCAAATGCACTGTTTAATGCACTGTCAGGATATTTAAATTTCTTGCCAGCATTCCTAATCTCATCTATTTCCTCACCAATATATTCTGGGCTACATACCCGAAATGCTCTTAAAAACAGATGAAAACACTGATTTTTTAACCTTATTGCTTTGTCCGGAATAGAAATGCACATAGGAAGAAATATTAGTGGGTTTTCTATACACACTATATTTAAACCCCAAGGCAACTCGTCTTTCAGGAATAAAATAAAAGTTCATGATAAACAAACTTAGTAACCTTTTGTTAATTAAGTTTGTTTGCTGCAACACACTGACGATCGGTCATGGAAAACTGCCTTTCGATCTAATTTTTATTTTCCTTGCTGCTTTTAATCCTCTCTTGAGCTCCATGACTGCGATAAGCCTCTTATTCCAGATACTGACATGAACTCTGAGAAGACACCTGGTGACCTAAATGACCTAAGGCACTGACTGAGATGTCTGCGCCTCCTGCATGACTTGAGGCACAGAGTAACCAGCCAGTCTTCGCCAGAAGAGGAAGTCGGACACATTAACTGCCCAGCATTCACCCAAAGAGAAAGTTGGATGTACCCAGAATGCATCTGGATGCCTGCCAGGCTCAAAAAAAGCCAGCAATCTTAGGAGCTGATAAATAGCTCCCCATAGCAGGACATCAACAGAGACCAGAACGCTGCGAAGCAAGTTATCGGTACATCTCTTTGACTGCCCGCTCCTTCAGAGCTAATATCCCTTTGTGGCTGAATGACTTGGTGCCAGTATCTTAAACCCAGTGCCAACCTCCCCCCCCCTTCCATTGGTACGACTACAGGAGCTGTCTCTTTAGAATTAAGGTATAATAAGGGATTGAGGTTGTCCAGTCACTTGGCCTTTTCTTCTCCTAAAGGTTTCCATTTCACTGGGCAGCTATTACATAAGACCTGACCTTTCATGTTAAACTCATGTCAAGTTTATTCAGTAATGTTTTATGTAAAGAGGATTTCTGTTGCCCTCAGCGCTAGCCTCTCATCATCGCTATTACTGACAATTTATCAAGTGATTGTATACCTTTCTCTATTGCAGAAAGGAGTGCTTGTCACTTTGGACCTCTCTGCCATGACTGTATGCTTGTCAGTTGCACTGAAGAAATGCCAATTACAACCTTATGAACAGTGCCATTGAAGTGTAATCCCTGGCATCCAGTTAACATCTATTATTCATTTTATGTGCTGCAGCAGGACCCCCAGTGGCCTGCCTTGATTTTGTATTGTAAATACATGTAATTTAGTTATCTCAAGAGTTTCTCTTGAGAATCCCTCTAAAGTGGGGCCTTCAGCCTCTGTTCCTTTTTATTGTTTTTTACTCTGAGCGATACAGTCAGATTAGCGACATCCTTGTGATAGTTTTCTTTCCTCCTACCTTTAAGCATATATATATATATATATATATATATATATATATATATATATATATATATATATATATATATATATATATATATATATGTATATACAGTATATATATATATATATATATATATATATATATATATATATATATATATATATATATGAGGGTAAGTCAAAAAGTTCCAGGAAAAATTGTTGAATGGTGTATTTACACAGGAATGAAACAACCCAAATACTTGGTAAACAATTATCTGTGATGTAGTGATCCATATAGACTTGTTACCTCAGTCATCCTCTTGCTACCGTGGTGTTAACATCTGCTTCAGAAAAGTAACTTCTGAACCCATGGAAAATAAAAATTTTGAGATGAGAGCTAACATCAAGTTCTGACCAAGCTTGATTGGAAACCAGGAAAAATTATGGAAGCTTTGCAACAAGTTTATGGAGATTCTTCTCCATCTAAATCAGTTGTTTATGATTGGATAAAGCGATTTAAGGATGGTGGGAGGACCTCAAAGACAACTCAAGAGAGGGAAGACCATCGACTGCAAAAAATGAAAGAATTGTGGCTTTGGTGCAGAATCTAGTGGATGAAGATCGCCGGATTACTATCGATATGATAGCTAATGAAACTGGGATCTCCCATGGTTCCGCATTTTCAATTTTAAATGAAAATCTTGGTTTGAGTAAACTTTCAGCACGTTGGGTCCCAAAAGCGTTGCGTTGAAGACCAACTGCATCAAAGAGCTGAACTTTCTCTTGCAGTTTTAACGAAGATTGAATCAAATGAATCAGAGTTTTTGACCGGATTGTTACTGGAGATGAAACTTGGATCCATCAATATGACCCAGAAAGTAAAATTCAATCAAAGCAATGGTTACCAAGAGGTTCAGCTGCACCAGTGAAGTTCGAAGTGGCGAGATCTGCCCAGAAGGTTATGGCAGCAGTGTTTTGGGACTCCAAAGGAGTGATTTTGATTGATTTCCTTGAAGGACAAAAACAATCACCGGGAACTACTACAAAGGTGTTTTGCAAAACTGGAGACTGCATTGGCTAAAAACGTGGAGGAAAGTTGCACGCAGAATTTTGTTCCATCATGATAACGCTCCAGCACATTCATCAAGGGTTGCAAGAGAAGTCCTACGGAAATTTAGGTGGGAAACTCTTCCACATCCTCCTTATAGTCCTGATCTTGCTCCTTCAGATTTTTTCCTGTTCCCAAAACTCAAGGAACACTTAAGAGGAGTCCGGTTTGAATCTTTGGATGCTGCTAAACATGCAGTTTCAACATGGTTTAATAGAAAGGCCCCAAATTTCTACAAAGAAGGGTTGCAGAGGTGGAAACAGCGCCTTGAAAAGTGTATAGAGTTAGATGGTAGATATGTAGAAAAATGATGTTTGAATTTCCTTAAATAAAGAGTATATTGAATTTTTCCTGGAACTTTTTGACTTACCCTTGTATATATACATACACACACACACACACACACACACACACACACACACACACACACACACACACACACACACACACACAGTAGAACCCCAGAACCCCAGAACCCCGGCCCTCGACCTTACCGATCTCAACGTAATTGGATTTCGACACAAAATTTTGCTCTGGAGCTTGAACAAAAAGACAAAATCCAACCCGTTAAACCACGTGATAATTGTAAGCAAAGTGTTGAATGTTTCAGTCAGTCGGCACAAGTTGACGCTATTTCCAGGCATCGTTTAAACCTCACTCAGCTGTGCTTCAGTGTTTTGATCTATTCCCTTAGAACTTGTGGCTTTTTGTGCTGTATTCTGATAAAAATATGGGTCCCAAGAAAGCCATTGCAGACAAGCAGAAAAGGAAAATGATGAGAACTGCATTCAACTTAAGAAAGAGATTATTGAAAAGTATGAACGAGGCAGATTATTGAAAAGTATGAACGAGGCATTCGTATGGCTGATTTAACGTCTCAGTTTAAGCTACCGAGATCCACCATAAGTACATATCTAAAGCACAGAGGCAATAAAAAGTACTAGTGTTGCTAAGGGGTTAGGTGTTTGACAGAACAAAGGCCTCCTATAATAGATGAAATAGAAAAATTGTTGTTAGTATGGATAAATGAAAAAACAGATTACTGGTGATAGTGTTTCAGAGGCAGTACCGTATTTGCTGTCGAAGAAGATGCACCCTCGCATACGATGCACCCCTATTTTACAAGGATTTTTGTGGAAAAAACAATTTTAGTATCATAACATGTATTGGAAGATGTTTTAAAGTGATTTCTTATGGAAAAATGCATGATTCTGTGCATAAAATACAATACAAAATTCTAAAAACTGAAAACATTTTGTTCAAAGTAAGAGTATCAATCCATAAGGTTGGTGGTTTGGCATGCTACTGGGTGTGTGCTGCTACTCAAATTATTTTTTTACAAAGTCCCAAGAATTGACCTTAGAAAATCCCAAGATAATAAAGGGATTTTGACAATGGAAAAATCTATTTCTGGGGGAAGACCTGTGTCACCCAGTGAAATAATCCATTAGCACTGATTTCTAGGTATAGGTATTGCTAAGTATACCAGAGAAAAGCTAACCATGATGCCAGGGTTACGACCCCTGGATCGAACGCCATTAGATGGTGTCGTTATACACAAGGGGTGAGTGGTTGCCACTACCACAGGTCTCCGTCCTATAGATCTCTCCGATCTCAAAACCCCGAAAAGTGAGGGGCCGTTCTAAACCTCATCCTCCGCACCCAGCTAACCACCACCACGGCCGCCATCTTATAAACATCCCAATTGGCACCTCCCAAGCTTGGTATGCCACTCGGGAGGGAAAAAGGAAGTACAGGGATGGGTCACTGGGTGACACAGGTCTTCCCCCAGAAATAGATTTTTCCATTGTAAAATCCCTTTTCTGGGCTCAACCGGTGTCACCCAGTGAAATCGTGACAGAATCAACCATACAAAAGCTTGGTGGAGTCCTCTAAGAATTACCTTAATGGAGCTAAATAAAACTATGAGAAAATTACTGTTTTTTAATAACCCAAAACATTTATAATAAAAACATAATTAACATTGTAGGGCACACAGTCTAAATCATAAAATAATTAACTCCAAGACACTTAAGGCTAACAAAAGATTACAACAGGAAATCCATGAAACGGCCAGGAGTCAGGCTGTGAAGCAGGCCTGACCTAAAGGTTAGAGGGCAAGGCAAGTAAATGAGGCAGGTAGGTGAGAGAGAAATAAACAACAGGATAAACTAAGGTTACATAAACTAGTCTAGGGCTGGGGGAATAATACTTCCTGCAGCCACTGTGGAGTATTTAAGAGCCTCTAGAGATTTAAGATAGTGGCGTTTGAACACTGTTGGTGATTTCCAGCCCGTGTACTTTTTAAGGTCATCAAAATTCATATTATGAAAATAATTAGCTGAGGTGGCCACTGCTCGAATATCATGTACCCTAGGTACTGAATCCGGGTTTGCTTGCTTAATGAAATACAGTATTTGTTGCCTGATGGCCTTTAAGGAAATGGTTCCTCTGTTTTCCCTAACAAAAAGAGGGCCAGACATTCTATTAGAAGTTCTATTTAAATAAGCTTTTAAAGTGTTAACTGGACATAAGGACAGATCCTGTGGAAGGGGAATAACCTTCCAAGGAGACTATCTATTTTGTGGATCCTCATTCTTTGCTAGAAACTTGAGATCCAGGGACAACAGAACTTCTCCTGACGGGAGGGAATCAACATGGTTCGGTTCTCTAGAGAGAGCAGACAGTTCAGAAATTCTAGCCCCTGAGGCTAGACTTACTAGAAATAACGTTTTCCTTAACAGACTCGAGTATGAACATAATTCATTATCAGTGTCTGATGCTAATTTAAGTCACGTCATTTAAGAACCAGGAAACCGTGTGTGGACGGGTTGCTGGTCTAAGACGAGCGCATGCTTTAGGAATTGACGAAAAATATGAGTCTGTAAGGTTAATATTGAAGCCATGTAAAAATATTTTTCTTAAAGCAGATTTTGCTGTAGTAATAGTATTAGAGGCCAATCCTTTCTCAAATAATGATCTGAAGAAACAGATTGCTAGGTTTGTGGTCATTTCCTGAGCTTCAGATTCCCTCAAAAATAATGCTAACTTTTTAACTGCTGAGTCATACTGTCTGAGAGTAGATTCCCTCTTGTCTGATTCTATGAACAGTGTATTAATAGGATCAATGTTAGCGTCTTTCTGAGCTGCAAACTTCATGAAGTCCATAAAGCTAGGGCATTCAGAATTCTTGAGGAAGCTGACACAGTCCGAGTTTGTACTACTTGTGTCAACCTTGGACTGGAGATTTGTTTGCGCCGGAGTTTCAACTCTAGAAGAAGAGGAAACCAATTGCTCTTGGCCAGTTGGGTGCTACAAGTGCTACTTGACCTTTGAATGATCTGAGTTTGTGCAGAACTTTCATCAATAGGTTTATTGGTGGAAACAGATAGATCCTTTGCCACCTGTTCCAGTCTATTGACATCGCATCCGTGGAGTGAGCTAGAGGGTCTAGATTGGGAGCAACGTAACACGGAAGCTTGTGGTTGCTCTCTGTGGCAAACAGGTCCACCTGGAGACCCGGTACCTGAAGGCAAATCCACTCGAATGATGCTTTGTCCAATGACCATTCCGACTCCAGCGGAGTTGTCCTGGATAGTGAATCTGCAATGACATTCCGAACACCTGCCAGATGGGTAGCTGACAGGTGCCAAAGATGTTTCCTTGCCAGAGAGAAAATTGCAATCATTACCTGATTGATATGGCTCGACTTGGAGCCCCCTCTGTTTATACAATGCACAACTACTGCACTGTCCAGTACCAGTCTGATATGAATCTGTCTGGTTGGACGTAGTTTCTTTAGTGTTAGAAATACTGCCATTGCTTCTAGAATGTTGATATGGAACTGGCGGAATACAGTTGACCACGTTCCTTGAACTTTCTTGTGTTGGGAGTATCCTCCCCCACCCGCTCAGGGAAGCATCCGTATGGATCACTAATGATGGAGGGGGAAATTGGAGAGGCACTGACCTTGACAAACTCTTGACTGTTGACCATGGTGAAGCCTCTTCCTCAACACTGGCGGAATTAGAGACATTTTGTCTCTGTTCTGCTGTTGGATCGTCTCCGCCATACTCTGTTTATATCCTTCAGTTTGGCTTTCAGCAGCAAATCTGTCACTGACGCGAACTGAAGAGAACCCAGGACTCTTTCCTGGGTATGACAAGAGGCTCTTTTGTTTTTGAGGAACTGCCTGGTAGCTTTGGCTATTTCCTCCTTTTGGCTGGTGGAAGTGACAGTTTGTGTGTGTTTAGATCCCACTGGATTCCTAACCACTGAAACTGAGCCTCCGGAACTAGACGGGATTTCTTCCTGTTTATTTGAAAACCTAAGGATTCCAGGAAGCTGATCACTATGAATGTTGCTCTTCGACATTCCTTGGCGTTGGATGCCCAAATTATCCAATCATCCAGGTATGCGGCTAACATAATCCCTTGGGCCCGTAGCTGTTGGACTACTGTCTCTGCCAGTTTGGTAAAAATTCTGGGCGCTATGTTGAGCCCGAATGGCATGACTCTGAACGAGTATGCTTGTTTCCCTAGTCTGAACCCTAGGTAAGGAGGGAAGTTTCTCTTAATCGGGACGTGATAATATGCATCTGAAAGATCTATAGAGGTGGTGACGGCCCCATGGGGAAGTAGGGTTCGCACCTGCGAGATTGTAAGCATGCGAAACTTGTCGCAGTGAATGTATAAGTTGAGACGAGACAAGTCTAGAATTACTCTTTGCTGGATTGAGTCTTTCTTGGGACACTGAACAGACGGCCTTGAAATTTCAGGTGTCTGACTTTCTTTATTGCCTTCTTTTGAAGAAGGTCTTTGACAAAGTCCAGTAAGTCTTTGGATGGAGGTTGATGGAATCTGACTGGTGGAGGAGGCCCTCTGCTCCAGCTCCATCCCAGACCTTTTGAAACTATGCTGTGGGCCCATGGACTGAAGGTCCAATGGTCCCGGAAGAGATATAACCTCCCGCCTACCTGAGGAGACTCGTTGGATGGAAGAGGACTTACTTCCTCTGCCTCCTCTTCCACGGGAGAGAGGTCTAGTTGAAGCCCTACCTCTGTAGGCAGCTCTGGCACTGCTCCCCCTCGCATGCCTGTTGTAGCCTCGAAACGCCCCTTGGCTTTCAAACAAAGCGCTGAAGGCTGGGGACGCTACGAAGGCTGGTGGAGCAGGGGTTTGCTGAGCCGGCTGCATCAGTATGAACTGCTGCTGAGGCTGCGCTTTGGAAGTGGAAGGCTGTCCGATCTGAGAGACCGGTACAGCCTGAAGCATAGTTTGAGCCTGGGGTTTCCTTTATCTTCTGAACCTTTTCATTTCCCTGGATTGAGGTCCGGAGGTCTCGGTGAATTTCCTTTTAACAGGGAGACCCCAGCGGGAGCGAAGACTTTGATTTGCTCTAGTTGCCTCCGCCAGAACATTATTGACCTCATCCTCAGCGAAGATGTTAGGTCCCCAGATAGAACTCTTCATGAGTCTATTGGGCTCATGTCTGATAGTGGCGTCTGCGAAGATATGCTTCCTGCAGTTTTGTCTCGCCACTACAAAGTCATACAGGTCTGATTGAAATGACGCTAGCAGTGATTTCATCAAGACCTGGAACAGAGGTTCGTCAGCGTAAGTTAAACGCTGTTACCTCTGTAATGGTGATGGAATGCAGGGAGCGACTCAACCTGCACTTAGCCTCAAACTCCGCCTTCAGAATCCTGGGAAGCTGTTCACTGAACAGGGTGGAGGCACACTGGGTCGAGTTTCCCCACCGTGAACGTTGCGGAGCTCCCGACCAGAATTCCGAATCTCCGGGGAAAGAAGGGAGGTGGGATCTGTCTCCGGAGTTGAGGCAGCGGTTTGCCATCTATTCCCGCCTGACTAGTCAACACTGCGATCTTAGTCGTGCAGGGGGTAGGGATGGAGTCACCTACCGGAAACATCGTAAAAGTCCCTTTAAAGGGAGTAAGTTTCGTGTATTCTCGCACTCCCAGTCAGTGAGAGCGCATCAGGGTGGATTGGGCTTGGTCCCTAGGAAAGATAACTGTTTCCTTCGGGACCTTGTCAGATCTAATCCAGGCTTCCTCTGTTAGCCTGGCATAGCCTGGGTAGGGAGGCACCAGGTCGGGTGGAAAGAACTCCAGTTCTTCCAGACGACGAGTGCCCAAGCCCTCGATGGTCAGGGTATCATTATGCAGGGGAGCATGAAGAGCCAGCCGCCACGGGTTCCCCTTATCAAAGGGGGCAGTCTGGAGGCATCCGAACAACATGAGAGTGCTGTACTGCTCCAGATTGGATAAATCTGGAGAGCAAGCTTTCCTAGGCCTGCATCCTTTGTGCCAGTGACAGCACCGACTGACCAGAGGTATCCAAGCTTGAAGCAAGCTGGGAAGAAAGGTCTTGAATCCTAGCTTCAACCCTAGAGTCCAACTTCTGCATCAGAAGTTCGGCAAAGGCCTCAGGGTCAAAGTTAGGCTGTGGAGGATTAGCCTTGGATACCCTGGATCTCGACCCTTTGGAAGGGGAGTAGCCTTACTAGTGGACGCCACTGGTTTAAGAGCCAGTGACAACCCAAAGGGAGAGCTGGACGGATTAGACCTTTGAGGTCTAGAGGACTTTGGTAAGTCCTTCTTTTTCAAGGATTTCACCTTGGGGACAACAGACCTAGATCTGTCCTCAAGGATAGCTGGTTTGGGAAACCCTTGAAAGGAAGAAGAAGAAGAAGAAGGAGAACCAAAAAGGGGACTACCAAAACTCTCTCCCCCTGCCTCACTTACCACCTTACCTTCTACCTGGTGGTCCACGTCCACGCTCATCGGTTCGAGGTGGATGTTGATAGCCGCCACCTCTTCCGTCACCTCTCCGCACAGGTTGTCTTCTTGGGAGGGTTGCGTCTCTTCCCGGATCCTCTCGATGATAGGGCGGCTAATTCCTTCGGCACTGCAGCAGAGATCCGGGCTCGGGTAGAGGAGATTGCAGATCTCCTCTGACAAGACGTAAGGGTTGCCAGACGCAACGTTCCTCCCAAATCCGCCGACCCAGACCTTCAGGGTCAACAGCGAAGAGTCACGGATGATCCAGTCAGACTGTAAGAAAGGGCAGGATTTACTGAGAATATTCTCCAATTACCCGTATATGTCTATATAAATCATTAAAGTCAAAAAGAGACTAAAGGATAGCGGTCTCTTAAAACTTACCGACTCATCCACCATTAACTCGTACAGAGCGTAGCAGACCTCACAGCCATCTGGGTGCCAGACGATCAGGTCCCCAACATGGACCGAGCAGCGGGAGTGCGACCTGCACACCTCGTGTCCACAGGGTTGTTGGAGAACCGCTGTGCACCCTGGCTCCTGACAGCGTACCATCTGTAAGTGGAATGGCGGTACATGAGCAACGTCAAGGCAAGGCCCGCTGGAGTAGGTCCGGCGGTAATAGGCTACCTTAACGTAGATTATGGGTGATGAAACATGCGTGTCATCAGGCAAAACCCGCCGGAATTGAATCGGCAGTACAAGACTAATACACAGATTTATGGGTGATGAAACATGCGTGTCATCAGGTAAAACCCGCCGGAATGAATCCGGCAGTACAGAATAATAAACATAGGTTATGCTACAGAATGGCCAACTACTAATCATGTAAACAAAAGTACTCTAAGATAGTCTCTATGGTACTCCGCCGTGATTTGCCACGGAAATCTCGTTATGTCACATATTATGGAAACGCAGCGTAAGGTGGCGGAAAGGAGTGTTGATATGCCCCTTCTCTCAATCGCCCAGGGCGGAAACCACATAGTGGAGAACACCAACTAACCGGAAACCATACCCACCGGAGTGGTAGTGGTAACATGGACAATAACAACGAAAAGATCCTACTAACCTGGCGGAGACTGAACATAGCGGAACTCATGATTGCATCCCTGGGACAGTGTTCGACGCTCCAGCTATAACTGTAAAAGCGAGCAAACGAAACACCGCCCGATAAGGGAAAGGTAGCAGAGTGGCGGAAACCTGGCGAATGGGGACCAGGTCGGGTGGGTAGCACCCTCTGGAAGCCGAATGAAACTCCCACGGGGTGCGAACGCAAGCGATCGGTTTCCCTCTGCTAGGAAGATGCCTAGGTTGCTCGCCAAAAGCAAATTCTAACTGATCAGGTAAAGAAGGACTAGGCTACATACACGAAAAAACCTGTGCCACCTTCGATCCCAGCCTACCCTCCAAAACCAAAACTTTTGGCTTGTTCAGGAAGGCCAGGATGAGCGCTACAGGTGAGGGGGAAGAAGAACCTCGCATAACCTGGCCACACCCTCCAAAACCAACAGCCTGGTCAGGTGGAAGACTATGAATTGAGGAGACCCTTCACTATTCTAACCTCACCCTCCAAAACCTCACGGCCTGGTCAGGTGGGCTAAGGGGGGAAGAGTAACTCCCTCACTAGCCTAACCTCACCGTCCAAAACCTAACGGCCTGGTCAGGTGGGCCAAGAGAGAACGAGGAACTGCCTCACAAAACCTAACATCTCCCTCCAAAACCTCAAAACGGCCTGGTCAGGTGAGCTAGGTAGCATGAGCATCGTGAAAGCGCCTATCCTGTCCAGCCTAACTCTCGAAACCGATTAAACAGATGCTGGTCGAGTAGGCTAGGCTAAACCTAATCGAATAAACTACCTGACATCAAGAGTACTAACATATAAAAGGGGGAACCATTCAATGAAAAGTTTTAAAATTATATATACTTAAAGATATATACTTATGAATACAAAAATGACTCAGCGGCAAGAGTCAACAACAACCGATATATTGGAAGCGGGGATACCCAAGATGGCTGCCTCTGGAGAATCACATATAAACTAATCCAAGAATAGACATGTCATCCATCCTCGTACACATCAGTTATGATCATGAGCATAACAATACCCAGTGGTATGAACTCGCTGTGACTGTTAATTGTAAAAAATTGAGTTCTTTCAATGAAGGTCTTTGCTTCTTGTGCCATTTTGCAAAATAATGCTAGGCCTACCTGTGAAAAGAAGAATAAATACTATTTTATACGATGTTTCTGTGATCTTACAACATCTATGATAATTAAAATTGAGCACAAGCCATCACTGATCAATATTATTTTAAAATCATCCCTGGCAAATTGCTAAACACTATAAAAATAAGAGCATGCAAAAACATACATACCATCACACCAACGTCTGAGACAAGACTGGTGGGAGGCAGTCCACACTCTGCACAGGGGAAGCCTCCCCCTTCTCCCCGCTCTCCACACCCATTCACAGTTTATGTCACAAAAAGACAAGACTGCATGGGAGGCAGTCCACTCGCCATACTGCCCAGGAAGCTTCCCCCTTCTCCCGCCAGTATCATTAAATAGTAAATAATTTACGTATTTCCTCATTGTTTTGCAGTAATTTTTTCATATAAATATATGAGAATAGGTGTTTTCATGTTAATGATAGTCAAACATCAGTAAATTAACTTTAAATCCTAGAAATCCACTGGGGGGGCTGCAGTCTCACAGTCCCTATTGACGAGCCGCCCCTGACAATACCACCATCTAGAAGGTACCAATTCGCTGGTGGAGGAAGGAAACCGGTGGAAAAGGGAGAAATTTATGATCAGAAAAAGGGGGAGGGGAATACCTCCATCCCTAGCCTAGATCAGTCAGATACGGGCTCCCTAGCCTCCTATCATAAATGGTAATTTTACAAATAAGGCTCCAAAGGAATGGAGCATGGATATTGTGTTTAGCAGAACTTCTGCTAATAACATACTTAAGACTGATGGTCAAGCATGGCAGAGGCAGACACAGCCCATAGCATTATTTAACCTGATAAACAATATATGAACAGTCAAATTATATGCCTCTGTAATAAAAAAACCAAAAGGAAATGGTACTCAACTTAGATGGTGGGAATTCTGGGTGGAAAGACATGCGAAACAAAAAACCCAAAAAACACGACACCAAAAAAAACACGGTGTGATTCTGAAAGCATGCTAAATTGGAATGTTTATAAGATGGCGGCCGGGGTGGTGGTTAGCTGAGTCTGGAGGATGAGGTTTAGAACGACCCCTCACTTTTCGGGGTTTTGAGATTGGAGAGATCTATAGGACGGAGACCTGTGGTAGTGGCAACCACTCACCCTTGTGTATAACGACACCATCTAATGGCGTTTGATCCAGGGGTCGTAACCCTGGCATCATGGTTAGCTTTTCTCTGGTATACTTAGCAATACCTATACCTAGAAATCAGTGCTAATGGATTATTTCACTGGGTGACACAGGTCGAGCCCAGAAAAATAACTGTACATCTGCCAAGCCTTAGAGTCCTAAATAATATTTCTCTCTCTCTTTCTAAAAGATACTGCTAATTTGAGTCTCTTTATCCGGTTGGTATGCACACAGGTGTGTGTATTCATAATGTTTTGAAAATGTAAAGTACAGGCAGTACATCTTTGGAAGATAAAAAACTTATTAATTTTGTTGTTGTCAGTTGTGTGGAAACAGGAAACAGAAGTGGATTAACATTCCTCAAGAGATGAATCTCTCTCTCTCTCTCTCTCTCTCTCTCTCTCTCTCAGGAAAAGATACTGCTAATTTTAGTCTCTGTAACTAATAGATATTAGCATATGTTCACACACTGTGTGTGTATTCATAATGTTTTAAAATATATGTAGTACAGGTAATACATCTTTAACTATTTAAAACTACATACTGTATTTCAAACAAACGCACTTACGTCATTGTCACATGAGCGAAACGTTCTTTCTCAGACAGAATACTGTACAGCTAAAACCTGATGTTTTTGTTGAAAAAATGTTAGTGAACATATGGTCTTAATTGTCCCACTATTTTATTATCGATGATCTTAATTATCTCACATTTGTTTAACAGTATGTATATAGTATAAATAATAATAAACTTTAATGAATAAATAATTGTAATGAAAAAACATGAAAAAAGTGAAAAAATAATAATTCTTTGCTGCATTATGCTCCTGACCCCACAGTTCTGAAATCCAAACAGTTCCAAAAACTGAAACACATCTGGCCCCGAGGATTTCGGATAAAGGATTATATACCTTAATGTAACAGTTTTTTTGTACAGTATACATTTTGAAATAAAAAAGTGTCTAATATGGTATGTTATTTAACTTGGAACTTATATAATTGTAATTTATGTGTAATGTTTGCATAAAAAAGTACTGTTAGGGTAATGACTGGTGGTCAAGAATGGATTAATCCATTTACAGTAAACCCCCCGTATTCGCGTTCTCATGGTTCACGGACTCACACATTCGCGGGTTTCTCTGTGGAACATATCTAGCCATTTTTCGCGGAAAGTTCGCCCACTCGCTGTATTTTTCACTGAGAAATATTCACTAATTACTGTATTTTCATATTTTCATGAATAAATGCACTTTTTGTGATAAGACTATTAAAATACTCAGGTATAAGCATTTTTACAGGGTTTTTCTTGGTTTAAGCTATCAAAATGGGCTGTTCTAAGTGTTTTTAGAGGGGTTTTAAGTATTCGTGGATTTTAGCTATTCATGGGGGTGTGGCACATCCTTAAATTGTAATGGTTTTTCTGTAGTTATATCTTATGGAAAAAATTTATTCGGATCTCGACTGAATCGCATATCGATGCTTCTTCTGGAACTGATTAGTGTTGAGGTCCGGAGTTCTACAGTATGTATGTATGTGTGTGTATATATATATATATATATATATATATATATATATATATATATATATATATATATATATATATATATATTTCTGAGTCCAGTCCCGTGTCAGCCGTGGTGAAATTCCATTACAGCACGAATTTCTAGGTATAATATGCTAGATATACCAGAGAACAAGAGCTTTCAGGAAAGCTGGGGTTACTACCCCAGTCGAGCGTCTTCTAGGAAGACGTCGGTATAAAGAAGGGTGAGTGAAATACCACTACCACGGAAACATACTCGAAAGATCTCTCCCTATCAAAACCCCGGAACAGAGCGGTGAGCCGTTACAGCCCCTACACTCAACACCCGCCAGGACGGCGACACCAGCGCCACCTACCTCATTCCATTTTCTAGCACGTGATAACTATCTTTTGATTTTGTGTGCTCGTGCCATTTTTGTGGAATTTTCCCATCTTTCATCATGTCATCGAGCAGCTTTACTATCTCCAAGTTAAGTACCATCTTATTGTGGGGTTTTTGTTCTTTTTTTGGCTGTTTTGGTCTCATTTTTATATAAATTTTGAGATCTTATTATGACGCCACGGCGCCCCCAGCCAGCCATGTCGATCATGAGGCGACCCATCAGTTCTTTTCTGTTGGAGTTGTCTCATTGTCGTTATAGTTTATATATATATTTTTGCCCCTTGGTTCTCCTCCTGGCGGGTTCCCTGCGGTGGCATCCCCCTTTTTTTTGATAATTTACATAATTTTGGCCTGTCGGGCCTTTTTTGAGGTGATGCCCCCAGGTCCCCCTCCAGGTTGGGTTCCTTTTTATTTTAGTCTGTATTAGGCTATTATTATTTTATTCTTGAAGATGGTGCTCTCAGTTTTATTTTTTATTTTTTTTTGTTTACTCCTCGTGGTGGCGGCAGCCTCAGATCTAACCGTTTCCTCGGGGTAGGCTACGCACCTATTGAGCACATTTTTATTTCATGTTTTTGTGTGATGGTTTTTAGTGGAGTAGGGTTTTGCTTCCATCCCTTGCCCTGGGCGTGGAGAGTCCATCAGGTTGAGGGAGTTTTAGTTGCTGTTTCCTCCGGGTCGTTTTTGGTGGGCAGAGTGAGCCCTTAGTTCTCTTCCTTCCTTTGGGGAATAGAGTTCTTTGGATGTGTCTCCTCTAGGCTATTCGCCTTCTTGCCCCCTCTTCTCGATCCCGGTTGGTTCTCGGCACAAAATTTCTCTCCTGTTTGTTCCTCCTCCCTCCCGCACTCCTTCCCTTTTCCTAGCCTATACTAGGTTAGGTCCCTATTAGGCTGTGCCTAGGCAGGAGTCGGGCATCGAGGCTTGGTCGCTCCCCTTCCCTAGTAGTAGGCCACCCTCCTATCACAGTTCCCAGTTCATTCTTGGAGGTGGTGTATGTGTGCAGTTGAGCGGGTTATAGGTTTCCCCGTCTCCTGTTTCTTCTGGTAGCCTACCATTCTCCCCTACTCCACCCCCCCTCCCCCCCACCCTTCCAGCTTTGCTCTACTCGTGCGGGTGATGCTAGATGGCGTTTTCTCCGAGTTCAGGGACTTCTCCATTTGGTAGAGGGATTCGCTCCCTCCCATACAGTCCCTAGCATCGCTGTGTTGGGGTTAGTGTGGTTCACTTTAGCTCGAACGTGTTCGAACACTCTATCCCTCCACTCCTCTCCTCCCCGTCGGGTTACTCGGCTAGGGTTATTATTTTTGCTCGGTTTATGTTAAAGATACGAGCATCTGGCCCACCTTGTTTCTCTGGCGGGGTAGTAGTGAAGAAGAATTTATTTATTTATATAAGGAGCGGATCCCTCCTGTCTCCGGAGAATTTCTATTTACCATCATTGTTTTATGTTATTTTCATGATATATGTATTTAAATATAAATATTTTTTTTATCTTCGGAGTACTCTCCTTTTAGTTTTATACGTGAGTCCGGTTCTACACCTGGGGTTCCGCCGTTATTTTACTGGCAGCCCTTATGGTTGAGTTCCTGTTGTCTCATTCCTTTCATCCCCGGAGTATTCGGGTCTGGAAGTCTTACCTTCCACTCTGTGTATTTTGGAGCTTATTGGCCCAGTTTATTGAAAAGGTATTTCTTCTCCACCGGAGTATTCCGGTTGCAGTTGAAATTCCCGGCCTTACCAGCCTTTAGATTGCTTAGAGTGGTAGGTTCATGTACTTTTCCACTTACAGACTGTTCGCTGTGAGGAGCCGGGTGTACCGCCTCACTCCAACAACCTTACGGTCACGTAGTGTGCCGGACCCACGCTGGTTGTGCGGTCCGGCTCGACGACCTGGTAGTCTGGCACCCCGATGGTTGTGAGGTTTGTTTCGCTCTCTGCGCAACCATCCAGGATGAGTCGGTAAGTGACAGTCTTCCTCCTGTTTTATGCTCCTCATTTTGAATTTTGTTTATATGGTTCCCGGACTTTTTTTTCGTTCTTAGCTAATTGTTGGTTTTCTTTCAGGCGGACGAAGTCCTCCAAGAAGTCTGCCTTGGAATCCCTCCGGGCCTGGGTGGCTGGGTTTGGAAGGAATGTTCCGTCGGGAAGCCCTACGTCCTCGACGCCAGGTTGAGGGACCTGTCTACCCGCGCACGGGTGGCGGCCGCAGTGCCAGAAGATCTTGCCACCCCCATCATCCAGCAGATCCGGGATGCGACCCAGCCACCCCAAGTGGATATCCTTTACGCTGAGGTTTCAGAGGGCGTCGCCTTTTGAACTTAGACCTGGAACCCATGGCTACTGAGCAGGACCAGGTGGTAAGTGGTGAGGTAGGTGAGGTTGTTGGGGCGGGCCCCCTTTTGACTCCCCAGCTTCATCATTATCTTCTTTTTCAGGTTTTGTGAAGTCTTCCTCCTTGGGTGATAGAGCTCCATCTGCTATCCCCAAGTTGAAGTTGAAGACTTCATGGAAGGCGAAGGGCTATAAGTCCTCGTCCTCCAAGAAGGCATCGCCTTTCCCCGTCGAAGGCTAAGGTCTCAGCACCTGTAGCCTCCGGGAGCAAGTCTAGTTCCTCCGGCAAAGGCGCGAGTAAGAGGGCTGCAAAATCAAGCCCTCCTCGCCAACCTGCCTTTGACGCGGAGACCTTTGCCAACCAACTGTTCCAAAGGTTTCACGGAGGACTTCAATGACAAGAGTTAACCAAATATAAGATCTCCGACAATAAGATTTGCCAGTTTCATGACAACATACTGGCGGGAATGGCTCAACCCACCCCAGCCGAACCACAGTATGTCATCCCCGACACAGCGGACCTCCCGCCGTTCGATGTCGGTAACCCTTGGCGTTTCGCCCTCCGGGCCATCCAACATGATGGCAAACTGACCATTGAAGGTCTTGGCACGAGGCGGTTGGAGGAGTTGGAGTTCTTCCCCCGATCTCTTTTGCCCCCGTATCCAGGCTTCGTAAGGTTGACGGAGGAAGCTTGGATACGTTCGGACAAGGTTCCTAGGGAGACTGTCATCATCCCTAGGGACCAAGCTCAGTCGGCTCTCCTGCGCACTCTGACGGAGTGGCAGGCAGACAACACAAAGTTGACTCCTTTCAAGGGCAAGCTTCACTATGTTTGCCCTGGGAGACAACCTTCCCAACTCCCTGTTTGAACAAAGTCGCTCTGGCTACGGCCCGAGCGTGCTTTTTGATGGTAATCCGTTACCACAGCTAAGGGAAACAGACCCCACTTCCCTGGTATTCCCAGGAAGTGATGAGTTCTGGATGGATGCTCCGTCCACTTTCACTGTCGGGAAGTTGGACCCCCTCTGTGCTTCCTCACAGTTTAGTGAGCAACTCCCCAAGCTGCCGGAATCTTTGCTAAAGGCGGAGTTTGATGCCGGACTAAGTTAGCCCGGTCCCTGAACTCCGTCTGCCTCACAGAAGCCACTGCCGTCTCCTGCTCGGACGAGCCCTTTTTCCAGGTCTTGGCTAAGTCCCTGTTAGCTGGCTTTCAGTCTGACCTGTTTGAGTTCATCATGGCCAGACTGGAATGCAGGAAGTTCATCTTTGCTGATGCTACTATCCGCCATGAGCCTAACAAGCTCGTTAAAGAGCTCGATCTGGGGACCTAACCTCTTCCCAGAAGAAGAGGTTACGAACGTCATGACTGAGGCTACAAGGGCCAACCAGAGTCTGCGCTCTCGCTGGGGCATTTCCACCTACAAGCGCAAGACCCCAGAATCTGGCGGCCCCCAGACGAGAGGAGGCAAACGTTTCAGGAGACATAAGAGGCCCCACCATCAGGCGGTAGTTCAAGCCGTCCCAGTCTCGGCAGTGGCACAGCCCTCCACCTCAAAAGCTCACCCCCAACAATATGTGCTGGTCCAACCAGCTCATTCCCTTGCTGCGCCCTCGTATGTTACTTCACCAGCATACAACCCCACCTATGAGGGCCGTGGTTACTTTCACGGCCTTAACAGAATCGCAAGGGGGGGAAGAGGCAGGCCCCTCACAGAGGGAAGGCCCAACACCACCCCAAGGGGAAAACCTGGACGTGGTAGAGGGAACAAACCCGCTCCCTCCCACTGAGAAAACACAGGTAGGTGGTCGCCTGTATTGGTTCAGGGACCAATGGACCTTCAGCCCTTGGGCACACAGCATTGTGTCCAAAGGTCTGGGATGGAGCTGGATCAAGGAACCCTCCTCCTCTAACAGGTTTTACCAGCCACCCTCATCAATCCTACAGGATTATGTGGCAGAATTGCTCAACAAACGAGCAATAAAGAAAGTAAGGCACCTAAAAGTTTCAAGGCAGGTTATTCACTGTTCCCAAAAAGACTCAGATCAGCAAAGAGTGATCCTGGATCTGTCGCGTCTAAATCTCTACATAAAATGCGACAAATTTCGCATGCTTACGGTAGCTCAGGCACGGACTCTACTTCCGCGTGGAGCCGTCACCACCTCCATCGATCTTTCAGACGCTTATTATCACGTCCCGGTTGCGCGGAACTTCTCTCAGTTCCTCGGTTTCAGACTCGGGAATCAAGCCTACTCCTTCAGGGTCATGCCCTTCGGTCTAAACATTGCGCCCAGGGTATTCACCAAGCTGGCGGACACGGTAGTTCAACAACTCCGGTCCCGAGGGATATCCCTAGCAGCGTACCTGGACGATTGGATAATTTGGGCACCAACAGTTCTGGAGTGTCAGAAGGCTACGTCCATAGTCATCAACTTCCTAGAGTCGTTAGGTTTTCAACTGAACAGAGAAAAGTCCCGCCTGACTCCGAGTCCCGGTTTCAGTGGCTGGGTCTCCAGTGGGATCTGTCTCTCACACGTTATCCTCCCACCTCCCAAGAGGAAAGAGATAGCATCTCTCACCAGAAAATTTCTCAAAAATCAATCGGCATCCCGCCGATCCCAAGAAAGGGTCCTTGGGTCCCTTCAGTTTGCCTCAGTGACAGACCTGCTCTTAAAAGCGAAATTAAAAGACATAAACAGAGTGTGGCGGAGTCGAGCCAATGTCAAGCTCAGAGACAAGGTCTCCTCCATTCCTCGAATCTTAAAAACAAGACTGCGGCCTTGGACCTCAGTCAAGGGCCTCTCCAAGTCAGTTCCGCTTCAATTTCCCCCTCCGGCACTAGTTGTCCACACAGACGCTTCCCTAAGCGGCTGGGGGGGATATTCCCCAAAACAAAAAGTACAGGGAACGTGGTCCACAATGTTTCAGCAGTTCCATATAAACACCCTGGAAGCTATGGCGGTCTTTCTAACTTGAAGAAAATCCGCCCCCCCAACCGGATTCATATCAGGTTGGTATTGACAGCGCAGTGGTAGTTCATTGCATCAACAGGGGCGGCTCCAAATCAGGTCGAGTAAACCAAGTAATGGTTGCTATCTTCTCCTGGCGAACAAGCACGGCTGGCACCTGTCAGCCACCCACCTAGCGGGGTGCGGAACGTGGTGGCGGATTCCTGTCCAGAACTACTCCGTTGGAGACGGAGTGGTCCCTGGACACAGAATCTTTCAAATGGATTTGCCGCCGGGTTCCTGGTCTCCAAGTGGATCTGTTCGCGACGGAGAGCAACTTCAAGCTCCCCTGTTATGTGGCCCCCAACCTGGACCCTCAGGCATACGCCACGGACGCAATGACAGTAGATTGGAACAATTGGGAGAAAATTTATCTGTTCCTCCAATAAATTTACTGCTGAAAGTATTACACAAACTCAGGACATTCAAAGGTCAACCAGCCCTAGTAGCCCCTATTGGCCGAAGAGCAATTGGTTCCCTCTTCTTCAGGAACTGGGATTCATGGAGTCTTCGGATTCCCAAGCCCATACTGACCCAGACAGTACAAACCAAGACTGTGTCAGCTTCCTCAAGAATTCAGAATGCCCTAGTTTTATGGACTTTATAAAATTCGCAGCCCAAAAAGGAGCAAACATTGACCCTGTCAACACTCTGTTTTTAGAATCAGATAAAAGAGATTCTACTCTTAGACAATATGACTCAGCAGTCAAAAAATTAGCCTCCTTCCTAAAAGCATCTGAAGCCAAAATTATGACGACTAATTTAGGAGTTTCCTTCTTTAGATCACTGTTTGAGAAAGGCCTTGCTCCGGCCACTATTACCACAGCCAAGTCAGCCCAGAAGAAAGTATTTCTTTACGGCTTTAAAATCGACCTTACAGATTCCTATTTTTCATCCATCCCCAGAGCATGCGCTCGTCTGAGACCAGTATCACGCCCACATTCTGTTACGTGGTTTCTCAATGATGTCCTTAAGTTAGCATCAGAGATGGATAACTTTCAATGCTCTTATCAGGATCTGTTAAGGAAGACTTTATTTCTGATTAGCTTGGCTTCAGGTGCTAGAATCTCAGAGCTGTCAGCTCTCACTAGAGGTGATAATTTTGTGAACTTCCTCCCTTCCGGAGAGGTCCTCCTTTCCCCTGATCCTAGATTTTTAGCTAAAAACGAAGACCCACAAGACAGGTGGTCTCCTTGGAAGGTGGTGCCCCTTCCACAAGACCAGTCTTTATGTCCAGTTTATACACTTAAATCTTACCTTTTAAGAACTCCACAGAGTAAGTCGGGTCCTCTTTTTATCAGGGAGAAAGGTGGTACTCTATCACTGAATGGTATAAGACAACAAATTCTGTATTTTATTAAACAAGCCAACCCAGATTCAGTTCCTAAGGTTCATGATATTCGAGCAGTTGCTACTTCCATTAATTACTTTCATAATATGGACTTTTCAGAGTTATCTAAATATACGGGTTGGAAATCACCTCTAGTGTTTAAACGCCACTATTTAAAAATCGCTCGAAGCCCTGAAATTTTCTACCATAGCTGTGGGAAGTGTCATCTCCCCACCTTAATTAATCATATCCTTATCCTCCTTTCCCCCGCCCGCCTACCTCATTTACTTCTCTGCTTATCCTCCTGGTTGATCATGCCTCACTGCCTTGCTCCTCATATTGATGTAATTTGTCTCTGTTGAGTGGAAACTGTAATCTGACATGTTATGATTGTTTTTCTTGTGGGGTACTGGGCGGTTTTTATTTTGCTCCATGTACCCCAGATTTGTGTTTATACACTGTGTGTTTTTTACATTAATTTTGTCTCTTACGTGTTTAGCTTAAGTTTACGTGTATAGTTTTAAGATTGTATTTGCCATTTGAAATTGTATACACCATTTCTATGTTTCGTGTAATATTGCTTTAGTGATGTTAAGTGGTTTTGGGAACCCTTCCCGTCGTGCTGGGGACCTCCCTTGTCTTTCTAGTCTTAAGTTTTTGATGTGCCTTAGATTTTTAGTGTTTTTCTTCACATGTAAGAGATTCCCTAATTAAAATTATTTTGCTAAAATTTATGTTTTTTCTTCAGATTACCCATTTGTTTTCCTCGTAGTTTGCAGCCTTGGCATGATTCTCTATCACTATTTCACCGGCTGACATGGGACTGGACTCAGAAAAGGGATTTTGACAAAGGAAAATCTATTTCTGAGGAAGGTCCCGTGTCACCCGGTGACCCTCCCTGACTCACCTATGGCTCCCCCCTTTTTCTTGCACATGCCAAGTCTGGGGTTAGTGCTAGCATGGAATGAGGTAGGTGGCGCTGGTGTCGCCGTCCTGGCGGGTGTTTGAGTGTAGGGGCTGTAACGGCTCACCGCTCTGTTCGGGGTTTTGATAGGGAGAGATCTTTCGAGTATGTTTCCGTGGTAGTGGTATTTCACTCACCCTTCTTATACCGACGTCTTCCTAGAAGACGCTCGACTGGGGTAGTAACCCCAGCTTTCCTGAAAGCTCTTTTTCTCTGGTATATCTAGCATATTATACCTAGAAATTCGTGCTGTAATGGAATTTCACCGGGTGACACGGGACCTTCCTCAGAAATAGATTTTTCCTTTGTCAAAATCCCTTTTATATATATATATATATATATATATATATATATATATATATATATATATATATATATATATATATATATATATATATATATACATATACATATATATACATATAGATTTATATGTATATACTGTATATAGTAGTGTTTTTTTGACTGAGGGTTCAGTTTTTCCATATATGTACATCTAAGTTAGTTAAAAATTGAATCAAACCAAAAATCATCAAAAATCGTAAAAAATCCTAAGAAAACCTTACTTTTAATGCTTTGGGTATATTGAAAACGATGTAAACTGCTTTTTTATTGAGTTTCTCATAAAAAAAAACTCCAAATTTTGATTATTCTGCTGTTTTGGAGCGATATTTCTTCCATCAGATCGGCGTACAACACGTCGTAACCCTGGAAAATGCATTGTAAACTGGGAAATAATTTATGAATATATTTGAAAAGCGTCGTAACCTCGGAACGTCGTAAGCCAGACCTGTTGTAAACCGGGGACTGCCTGTATATATTTATATATACAGGTTGACCATCACTAATCCGGCATCATAGGGACCTGGAGGGTGCCGGATTAGCCATTTGTTGGGCTAGAATACACGAAACCCAGTAGCTAAGCACCTCATCTTAGAATTAAAGTATCCCATAAATCAGTACAAGTTGGTTAATAAAGAAAAGACAATTATCAAATACAGGTAGTGTTGAAAGTTTCGATAATTTATTTACAATATTTCGAAGTTTTTTTATGGGGTTAGCAATAATTAATATTGATATGAAAAAATATTTAGGAAAAATTATTTTTAGATTTCACACAGGCACAGGCAGGAGAGAGACCAGCTTCTTTTCCTCCATCTCTTTATTCCATCTGCTATTTAAAAAAGTAAAAGAGAATGATAAAAGTATTGTTGGTAACGTTATACTCTTGCAAAGTTAAATATTATCAGCCATAAATCTTGGTGTGAACAGGAAACTGTTGTTTTGCTAATAATCGTATCGGATAACAACTGTTGTGCTTATATTTCAACCATATCACGGTAATACACAATTACTGTAGTTATGTTACAAATGACGTTAAGTACTGTACAATAAGACTGATATATTTTTTACACTATACCCTTATTTGGAGAAAAGATTGGCAGGGAAATATACTGCTACAGTAACTTTAAGCTGCAAGTTGTAGCTGAAGCTGAGAAAACAATGTTAAAGCTGCCAATGACTATAAATTATCGTGCATGCCAACATGGATGAAACTCGACCGTAAATAAAACTGGAGAGAATGTATTTTAATTAAAATTATTGGGCATGAAAGAATACAAATTACTGTATTTGACAGTTTATAAGAAACAAACATCTTTTTTAATAAAAAAATGGCCTAAAAATGTTTCGAACAATGCATCCTATGTACATAATGTAGGCTCAAAACTTAAGAATTTTGGCGAAATTATACATGAAACGCTCACATAGATGTTGTAGCCTAGCCTAACATTGGTGTTATCCTAATAACCTATTAAAAACCAAAGTTTATTATAATTATTTATCATTATCACACTTACCATCACCGCAATTACTACTGCTAGTATTATAATCAATATCTACGTTGTTATTATCGATATTCTCATTAAAATGTGTTAATATCATTATCGCCGTGTTCTACAGCGCATCACCGATTCCACATTTACAGACTTACAGTACGTGTGCTGCCACCTATTGATGATTATCTCGAGAGCTTTACGGATAACAAGGCTTCGTTCAGTTGGTAGTTGGCAATTCCTGCTAAATATCTCTATGTCTGCTATTAGACAGCAAATCCTTTACTTCATCAAGCAGACTAATCCTGACTCAGTCCCTAGAGTTCACAATATTAGAGCTGTGGCCATTTGTCTTATTAACTACTTCCATTACATGAATTTTCATGGATCTTACCAAATACACTGGTTGAAGTCACCCTTGGTTTTCAAATGTCACTCATTTGAAATCAGAATTAGAAGCTCTTAAATTCTCAGCATCGTGGCAGGGAACGTTGTCCCTCCCTCTAGTACCTTTTTCGGATTCTTAGTCAATTCTTCCTCCACTGCCTCAGTTATCCCCTTACAGTCATTTCAGTCAGGCGTGCCTTGTCTTTATTACCTGACCGTGTTATCTGTATATTTGTCTAAGTGACACATTTATGTTATAATGTTTTCAATTTGTATAGTTATTTTGTTTAAGTATATGTTTTATATTGTCATGTTAACTTTAAGCTCCCATCAGTTACATTTGTACATTACTTGTTATTATTGCTAGCAATTAAAATTTTTGGTGGACCTTTGGTCTTCTGTTTCTTATTTACATTTTGTTATTTCATACAGTTTAAGAATGATATTTATTTCTCTGTTAATTTTTCTCCAGCTGACTGTCCAGGACCTGATCCAGAAAAGGAAAAAGATTTTGACAAAGGAGAAATCTATCATTTGTTCTCCCCATGGTAAACATCATTCTGGTGGGGTGTTGCTTTCATGGAATGCGGCTATGTGATTTGTATACTGTAAAAGCAAAAAGTGGTGCATGGGTTTGTAAGATGCACCTCTCTGTGGGACTTTTGACTTGGGGATCTCTATAGGATAAGGTTCCGTGTATTTTAGTTCACCCTTTTCCATACACGACTCCAGCTAATGGAGTTTCGCTCTGGGGGTAGTAACTCCAGCATTTCATTTAGCTTTCTCTGGTATCTAGCAACAGATTACCTAGAAATAAGTGCTGAATGGACTTTTCTACTGACACGGGACCCAATCCAGAAATAGATTTTTCCTTTGTCAAAATCCCTTAATGGATATATATAACATTTATTACCATAGGTAACATCTTTATTGATGTTTTTGTTGATTCTGCCGGTAAGAAACAATGTTTATGAAGGAATGTGTTGCAATCTATTGGTAAAAATGAGGTAGCTTTCAGCAGCAGACAAAAACATTCGATCGTAGTAAATGGCTGATTGTATATACATATTTTGATAAATATAAATATGGTAAATAACTTCTTTATTAATTTTTTGTTGATTCTGTTGGTAAGAAACAATATGCATATGATAACCTAATACTACAGTTTTTACTTACCAAATTCATATGAGCATAGGCTAGGAAACTTTTTTTTTTTTTCCCTCAATGTCCTGCTGGAATTGGGGTGCATCCTATGCAGACATGCGTCTTATAAGCCATCAAATACGGTACTACTGTTTTCACGCCGATAAAAGATTAATACGTAAAGCTCATATTATGATGAAATCAAGAGAAAATAGCAAACGGAATCTTGATTTTTTTCACACAGAACAAACATTTCCCCAAACGGCCAGCCACATGATTCCTGAGAACGTCATATATTAACGAAAAAATAGCTAAATTAGTTTCACAACGAGACATTTAAGTTATATTTCGACTTAAAAACAGAAATTATAACGAAAAATATCCTCGCCCCAAATAAATAAAGTATCCATATTCATTTACACTAACTAGAAGCAAGAAAAGTGCTCTGAACTTAGTTAAATGTGGCGAAATAAACATGCGATACCGATTCCCAAAACAAAACATTGATTGCAATTTATAATACAATTGGAAACACTGTAGTAAAGCATAACTTTTAAAAGATCCACGAAAAGATGCACATTTGTTATGTTGATGTTTGTATAATACTGTTAATATGTGAATAGAGTTCAGTATAATGTAGGCTAGGCTACCAGTTTGTTGATGCAGCACACTGATTTTGAAATCGAAGCGAACGTTTTTTGAGTTAGCGCAGCGACTGGGAAATTTGAAAATTAATGCGGAAACATTGGAAATTACTATCTAGCCTAAAATTTGTGCCGGATTACTGATTGTTCCGGACTACTGATTGCCGGATTAGTGATGGTCAACCTGTATATATATATATATATAGTAAACCCCAGTATTCGCGTTCTCATGATTCGCGGACTCATGTATTTGCGGATTTCTCTGTGGAACCTATTTACCCATTATTCGTGGAAAATTTGCCCATTTGCGGTATTTTTCACTAAGAAATATTCACTGATTACTGTATTTTCATATCGTTTTCATGACTAAATGATATTTTTGTGATAAAACTGTTAAAATACTCAGGTATAAGCATTTTTAGAGGGTTTATCTTGTGTTTAAACTATCAAAATAGGCAGTTTTAAGTGTTTTTAGAGGGTTTTAAGTATTTTGATTTTAGCTATTACCACGGGGTGCGGTATGCATCCTCCACTGAATACAGCAGGCTGTTTACTGTATGTATATATACATATATATATATATATAATATATATATATATGTATGGTATATATATGATATATAAGGAATCAACTAGTTCTGATTTTATGAATTTATATGATTTCATACTTTCTTCCCTCAGGTTTAAAAAGATAATGGAATGTGAGGACCCAATCCGAGAAGGAAACAAGTGGGTATACTTTGAAATTATGAAGAGTCTTTTGGAAGGTGATTCTATATTCAAGCATAAGTCAAACTCAGCACCAGTTCCTGTAGCACAGTTTAAAATAGGTATGAGATAAATATTTTTGTATACAGTAGCCTCTCTGCTTATCTGATCTCAACTTTTCAGAATTTCATATATAATGACAATGTTATCATGTTAGTATTTTTTCTTGTCAACCTTTTTAGTTTAGCAGTGCAGCATATTGCAAGTTGATCTGTTAAGTGCAGATTACAGGTTAGCTTAGACTAGAAATTGTATGGAATTCCTGTTGACTGAGATATCTTGAATGGTAAAGTCTGGGGTCTTTATTAATTACCAGATTTTGCCACTCATCAAAAGGTCAAACCCCAAAGCATAAGCTAAGGGCTACTTGTTCTTCCATAATTAGGATTTTATCTGATTGTAAATTATAGTTTTCAAATTTGGTTCCTGTTCTCTGGTCTAAATTTCATCCTCTCATATGAATGATAGATCCATTACTATACAGTCATCTCTGCATTTGTGAATGGATTGCATTCCATCATGACCAGTTGTAAATGAAAAGAATGAAAATTAAATGGCTTTAAAATCTAAAAGCTATTGATATATGATATATTCTAGGACTTTAGAAATCCACCCAGTCCATTGGCCTATATCAAATGCAATTGAATATCCAGTGTTTGCTTAGAATTTCAGACGAGACACAATTATGCATCAAGTTGAATTATAAAAAGGAATATCTGCCAACTATTACAAATGACAATATGCAAAATGAAGTCACTCATCATAATTGGTGTCCAATCTAATAGATTTTGTATTTTATCTAAAACACACTACAGTATTTCCATGTTCTTTCGATCAGGTTGAATCATAAGACTGTAGAAATCTGGAACTGGAAGGTGAGGCTTTGCTAACAGAATCTTTCTGAGAATAAGTACTGGCAGGAGCAGGCTTGCATGCAGGACTACCAAAATTGTAAAACTGCAGTAGTATAGTAGTACTGATCAAGCAACTGAATCCTTAGCATAGAAGTCAGTCAACCTGGAATGACTGGAGTCAGTGTGAGCCTTTTCAACTTGCAATGGACCACACGAGGGGAGAATGCAATCACTTAGAAGTACATGATCCCTTACATGAGGGACTAGTAGCACAGTCTTGTTATTTGACTTGTTTATTGATCCATCAGCTTGCTCAACTGGGAGCAGCAGGGTCAGGAACTTCCCCTGTAGCAACAGTCATGGTCAGGAGTTCACTGCAAGAGATTGAATATAACACTCATACATGAATGGTTGCTTGCACTAACCTATTAAGAAAACTCAAGAAACACTACCAGCAGGAACCTCCCCCGTTCAACAGGCTTAAGAGTTGAAATAGCACTCTCTTTGTGCAAGGTCTTGTCACAAGCACTATAGGTTTGCTTGCACAAATGTATGAGTTATGCACTTCAGTGCATGTAATAAAAGACTTCCAATCCCCTTGAGTTAGGTGATTTGCATGAGCAAGAAAAGGTAGGACTTATTTCACCTATATCCATAGCTAAATCATCAAATGAATCTTGTAACAGCTAAGCAACCAATCTTCCATATGTATTTCTAAGGTAGAAAATAAATAACTCTTCAGCTTAACCATTTTTGTCTTCATTTTCAAGAAAGGAGACTTCACTATTTGAGGCTTAAGAATACTTACACACCTTTGTTTGTTATACAATCTCCACTGATCATTAATCTAAAATTTACATACAACACAATTCAGTCCCTTCACACAAACCTGTCTTTCAGAAAAATTACAATTCAGTTGCTGATCTCATTCAGTATTAGGGATGAAAGTACTGAACTGTTTGCCATCAGTTCCAGTACATCTCAAGAGTCATTATAATAGTATATGCTATGACCTAGGCTAAAATAAAATGAAAATTATAAAGATGTGCAGAGACTAAGCTCACTGAACATGCAATAATCATAATCATTTACAGAAAGAAAGTTACCCTGGAAGCATTTATGAAAAATTTTATGAGACTCATTTATTATTCAACAAGCTATAGTCTAAGATAGTAACTTTGCTACTGACTAGCAAAACACACTAAGTTGTTAAGTATTACTTAGTGTAGCATATTTAAAAAAAAAACACTGCTTATAAAATAAGCAAAGACTCACAGGACTACTGAAATCATCTCTGCTGCAGTCCCAGCATAACTTGGTGTTTTCCATCACCTATGTCTCATTTCTTTTCAAGCCTGGACATGACATTTCATCTGTAATTCTGGTGGCTACCCTAACACCAATTCCACCCCCTGAATGCATGGTTTTGTAACATCATCAGCCTGTTTGTCCATATTAATAACAATGAATCCCACCAGCTATTGAGATAGCTATTAAAATTGATGCCCACGCTTGTTGGACAAAAGTGAAACAATAAAGAAGGCTTTTAGCCGAGAACCCATATGACAGTTACTGCCTAGTTTACCTACCCCACACCAATTGAGACAGGAATTTTACATTTTTGTTTTCCATCACCGTCAGATGTCTACCACGAGCAGTATTAGAGAGAGGTCTGTAAGGTTATGCCTAACAGACAATATTCTTAAAAGAATGTATTCCTTGAGTCAAGATAAGCCTATGTTTTGTATAGAATGCCAGGGAATGACATGCAGTGTAGATGTTAGGTGTAGTGAGTCCATATCTTGGACAAAAGAGGAAATTTGTGCTTACGTAAGTACCACAAACGTAGGGAGTCACAGATTGCATTAAGGAGGCTGTCCGCCATGAAAGCCAAAATCGTTATCTGTTATTGGATTACCATAATTTTTATATATGTTATTTGTACTATTACTCTAATGACTCTCTATAAATTTTATTGGAATTGGACCGGAACTTTTTTTTTATGAATAAAAAAGGGATTTTGACAAAGGAAAAATCTATTTCTGAGGAAGGCCCCGTGTCACCCGGTGAAATTCCATTGTAGCACGAATTTCTAGGTATAAAATGCTAGATATACCAGAGAAAAAGAGCTTTCAGGAAAGCTGGGGTTACTACCCCAGATCGAGCGTCTTCTCCAAGGAAGACGTCGGTATAACGAAGGGTGAGTGAAGGATCACTACCACGGAGTCTTACTCGAAAGATATCTCCCTGTCAAAACCCCAGAACAGAGCGGTGAGCCGTTACAGCCCCCACACACAAACACCCGCCAGCTCGGCGACACCAGCGCCACCTACCTCATTCCATGCTAGCACTAACCCCAGACTTGGCATGTGCAAGTAGGGGGGGAGCAACAGGTGAGTCAGGGAGGGTCACGGGTGACACGGGGCCTTCCTCAGAAATAGATTTTCCTTTGTCAAAATCCCTTTTCTGAGTCCAGTCCCGTGTCAGCCGGTGAAATAGTGATAGAGAATCATGCCAAGGCTGCTAACTACTGAGGAAACAAGGTAATCTGAAGAAAAAACATAAGTTTTACGAAAATGGTTTTAATCAGGAATCTCTCTCACAGCAAGAAATAGAATACTAAACCTAAGGCACATAAAAAACTTAACATTATGAAAAGTGGGCCAGTCCCCACAGTGTGGCAGGGAAAAAACCCCAAAAATACTTAAGACTACTAAGGGTATAATGACAATTGAAAATTACTTAGACTAAAGGGTATATACAACCTTATAGCTACACACGTAACTTAGACTAAACATAAGAGACAAAATAATTACATACAATATATACATATATATATATCTGGGGTACATGGAGCAAAATAAAAACTGCCCAGTACCCCACAAGAAAAAAACACAATCATAACATGTCAAATTACAGTTTCCACTCAACAGAGACAAAACAATATCAATATGAGGAGCAAGGCAGTGAGGCATGATCAACCAGGAGGATAAGCAGAGAAGTAAATGAGGCAGGCGGGCGGGGGGAAAGGTGAGGATAAGGAGATGATTAATTAAGGTGGGGAGATGACACTTCCCACAGCTATTGTAGAAAATTTCAGGGCTTGAGTGATTTTTAAATAGTGGCGTTTAAACACTAGAGGTGATTTCCAACCCGTGTATTTAGATAGTTCTGAGAAGTCCATATTATGAAAGTAATTAATGGAAGTAGCAACTGCTCGAATATCATGAACCTTAGGAACTGAATCTGGGTTGGCTTGTTTAATAAAATACAAAATTTGTTGCCTTATTGCATTTATTGAAAGAGTACCACCTTTCTCCCTGATAAAAAGAGGACCCGACTTACACTGTGGAGTTCTTAAAAGGTAAGATTTTAGGGTATAAACTGGACATAAAGACTGGTCTTGTGGAAGGGCACCACCTTCCAAGGAGACCACCTGTCTTGTGGGTCTTCATTTTTAGCTAAAAATCTAGGGTCAGGGGAAAGGAGGACTTCTCCGGACGGGAGGAAGTTCACAAAATCATCACCTCTAGTGAGAGCCGACAGCTCTGAGATTCTGGCACCTGAAGCCAAGCTAATCAGAAATAAAGTCTTCCTTAACAGATCCTGATAAGAGCATTGAAAGTTGTCAATCTCAGATGCTAACTTAAGAACATCATTGAGAAACCACGTAACAGATTGTGGGCGTGATACTGGTCTCAGACGAGCGCATGCTCTGGGGATAGATGAAAATAGGAATCTGTAAGGTCAATTTTAAAACCATATAAGAAATACTTTCTTCAGGGCTGACTTGGCTGTGGTAATAGTGGCCGGAGCAAGGCCTTTCTCAAACAATGATCTAAAGAAGGAAACTGCTAAATTAGTCGTCATGATTTTGGCTTCAGATGTTTTTCAGGAAGGAGGCTAATTTTTTGACTGCTGAGTCATACTGTCTAAGAGTAGAATCTCTTTTATCTGATTCTAGAAACAGAGTGTTGACAGGGTCAATGTTTGCTCCCTTTTGGGCTGCGAACTTTATAAAGTCCATAAAACTAGGGCATTCTGAATTCTTGAGGAAGCTGACACAGTCTTGGTTTGTACTGTCTGGGTCAGTTTGGGCTTGGGAATCGAAGACTCCGCAATCCCAGTTCCTGAAGAAGAGGGAACCAATTGCTCTTTGGCCAATAGGGGCTACTAGGGCTGGTTGACCTTTGAATGTCCTGAGTTTGTGTAATACTTTCAGCAGCAAATTTATTGGAGGGAACAGATAAATCTTCTCCCAATTGTTCCAATCTACTGTCATTGCGTCCTGTGGCGAACGCCTGAGGGTCCAGGTTGGGGCCACATAACAGGGGAGCTTGAAGTTGCTCTCCGTCGCGAACAGATCCACTTGGAGACCCGGAACCTGGCGGCAAATCCATTTGAAAGATTCCCGTCCAGGGACCACTCCGTCTCCAACGGAGTAGCCCTGGACAGGGAATCTGCCACCACGTTCCGCACCCCGCTAGGTGGGTGGCTGACAGGTGCCAGCTGTGCTTGTTCGCCAGGGAGAAAATAGCAACCATTACCTGGTTTACTCGACCTGATTTGGAGCCGCCCCTGTTGATGCAATGAACTACCACTGCGCTGTCCAATACCAGCCTGATATGAATCCGGTTGGGGGCGGATTTTCTTTAGAGTTAGAAAAACCGCCATAGCTTCCAGGGTGTTTATATGGAACTGCTGAAACATTGTGGACCACGTTCCTTGTACTTTTGTTTTGGTGAATATCCTCCCCAGCCGCTTAGGGAAGCGTCTGTGTGAACAACTAGTGCCGGGGGAAATTGAAGCGGAACTGTCTTGGACAGGCCCCTGACTGTGGCCCAAGGCCGCAGTCTTGTCTTTAAGATTCGAGGAATAGAGGAGACCTTGTCTCTGAGCTTGACATTGGCTCGACTCCGCCACACTCTGTTTATGTCTTTTAATTTTGCTTTTAAGAGCAGGTCTGTCACTGAGGCAAATTGAAGAGACCCAAGGACTCTTTCTTGGGACCGGCGGGATGCTGATTGGTTTTTCAGAAATTTTCTGGTGAGAGATGCTATCTCCTTCCTCTTGGGAGGCGGGAGGGATAACGTGTGAGAGGACAGATCCCACTGGAGACCCAGCCACTGAAACCGGGACTCGGAGTCAGGCGGGACTTCTCTCTGTTCAGCTGAAAACCCTAACGACTCCAGGAAGTTGATGACCATGGACGTAGCCTTCCGACACTCTAGAACTGTTGGTGCCCAAATTATCCAATCGTCCAGGTACGCTGCTAGGGATATCCCTCGGGACCGGAGTTGTTGAACTACCGTGTCCGCCAGCTTGGTAAATATCCTGGGTGCAATGTTTAGACCGAAGGGCATGACCCTGAAGGAGTAGGCTTGATTCCCGAGTCTGAAACCGAGGAACGGAGAGAAGTTCCGCGCAACCGGGACGTGATAATAAGCGTCTGAAAGATCGATAGAGGTGGTGACGGCTCCACGCGGAAGTAGAGTCCGTACCTGAGCTACCGTAAGCATCGAAATTTGTCGCATTTTATGTAGAGATTTAGACGCGACAGATCCAGGATCACTCTTTGCTGGTCGGAGTCTTTTTGGGAACAGTGAATAACCTGCCTTGAAACTTTAGGTGCCTTACTTTCTTTATTGCTTGTTTGTTGAGCAATTCTGCCACGTAATCCTGTAGGATTGATGAGGGTGGCTGGTAAAACCTGGTCAGAGGAGGAGGGTCCTTGATCCAGCTCCATCCTAGACCTTTGGACACAATGCTGTGTGCCCAAGGGCTGAAGGTCCATTGGTCCCTGAACCAATACAGGCGACCACCTACCTGTGTGTTCTCAGTGGGAGGGAGCGGGTTTGTTCCCTCTACCACGTCCAGGCTTCCTCTTGGGGTGGTGTTTGATTTTCCTCTATGAGGGCCCTGCCTCTTCCCCCTTGCGCTCCTGTTAAGGCCGTGAAAGAATCCACGGCCCTCATAGGTAGGGTTGTATGCTGGTGAAGCAACATACGAGGGCGCAGCAAGGGAATGAGCTGGTTGAACCAGCACATATTGTTGGGGATGGAGCCTTTGAGGTGGAGGGCTGTGCCACTGCCGAGACCGGGGACGGCTTGGACTACCGCCTGATGATGGGGTCTCTTATGCCTCCTGAATCGTTTGCCTCCTCTCGCCTGGGGGCCGCCAGATTCTGGGGTCTTACGCTTGTAGGCAGAAATGCCCCAGCGAGAGCGCAGACTCTGGTTGGCCCTTGTAGCCTCACTCAGGACACTCGTAACCTCTTCTTCCGGGAAGAGGTTAGGCCCCCAGATCGAGCTCTTCACGAGCTTGTTAGGCTCGTGACGGATGGTGGCATCAGCAAAAATAAACTTCCTGCATTCCAGTCTGGCCATGATGAAGTCAAATAGGTCAGACTGAAAACCCTGCCAGCAGGGATTTAGCCAAAACCTGAAAGAATGGCTCGTCTGAGCAGGAGACGGCAGTGGCTTCCGTGAAGGCAGACGGAGTTCAGGGACCGGGCTAACTTAGTCCGGGCATCAAACTCCGCCTTTAGCAAGGCTTCCGGCAGTTTGGGAGCTGCTCGCTAAACTGGGAGGAAGCACAAAAGGGGTCCAGCTTCCCAACAGTGAAAGTGGACGGTGCATCAGTCCAGAACTCGTCACCCCCTGGGAATACCAGGGATGTGGAGTCTGTTTCCCTCAGCTGCGGTAAGGGACTGCCCTCAAAGCACGCTCGGGCCGTAGCCAGAGCGACTTTGTTCAAACAGGGGTGGGCAAGTTGTCACCCAGGGCGAACATGGTAAAGCTGCCCTTGAAAGGAGTCAACCGTATTGTCTGCCTGCCACTCCGTCCAGAGTGCGCAGGAGAGCCGACTGAGCCTGGTCCCTAGGGACGATCACAGTCTCCCTAGGAACCTTGTCTGAACGAACCCATGCTTCCTCCGTCAGCCTAACGAAGCCTGGGTAGGGGGCAAGAGATCGGCGGGGAAGAACTCCAGTTCCTCCAACCGCCTCGTGCCAAGACCTTCACCGTTAAGTTGCCATCATGTTGGATGGCCCGGAGGGCGAAACGCCAAGGGTTCCCGACATCAAGGGAGGGGGAGGTCGCCGTGTCGGGGATGACATACTGGGGTTCGGCTCTGGGGTGGGTGAGCCATTCCCGCCAGTATGTTGTCATGGCTGGCCAACTTTTCTGAGATCTTGGTAAACTTGGAGTCGACCTCCTCCGAGAACCGTTTAAAAAGCTGGTTGCAAAGCCTCAGCGTCAAAGGCAGGCTGGCGAGGAGGGCTTGGTTTTGATGCCCTCTTACTCGCGCCTTTGCCGGAGGAACCAGACTTGCTCCCGGAGGCTACAGGTGCTGAGACCTTAGCCTTCGACGGGGGAAGGCGATGCTTTCTTGGAAGACGAGGACTTATAGCCCTTCGCCTTCCATGAAGTCTTCAACTTCAACTTGGGGATAGCTGATGGAGCCCTATCACCCAAGGAGGAAGACTTTACAAAACCTGAAAAAGAAGACACAGAAGAAGCTGGGGAGTCAAAAGGGGGCCGCCCCAACAACCTCACCTACCTCACTACTTACCACCTGGTCCTGTTCTGTATTCATCGGTTCCAGGTCCAAGTCCAAAGCGGCGACGTCCTCCGAAACCTCAGCGTAAAGGATGTCCACTTGGGGTGGCTGGGTCGCATCCCGGATCTGCTGGATGATGGGGTGGCAAGATCTTCTGGCACTGCGGCCGCCACCCGTGCGCGGGGTAGAGCAGGTCCTCAACCTGGCGTCGAGGACATAGGGCTTCCCGGACGGAACGTTCCTTCCAAACCCAGCCACCCAGGCGCGGAGGGATTCCAAGGCAGACTTCTTGGAGGACTCGTCCGCCTGTAAGAAAACCGACAATTAGCAGAACGAAAGAACAGTCCGGGAACCACGTAAACAGTATTCGATATGAGGAGCATAAACGGAAGAAGACTGTCACTTACCGACTCATCCTGGATGGTTGCGCACAAGCGAAGCAAACCTCACAACCATCAGGGTGCCAGACTACCAGGTCATCAAGCGGACCGCACAACCAGCGTGGGTCCGGCACACCACGTGTCCATAGGGTTGTTGGAGGGAAGCGGTGCACCCGGCTCCTCACAGCGAACAGTCTGTAAGTGTAAAAAGTACATGAACCTACCACTCTAAGCAATCTAAAGCCGGCAAGGCCGGGAATTTCGACTACAACCGGAATACTCCGGTGGAGAAGAAATCCCTATCATAAACTAGGCCAATAAGCTCCAAATTACACAGAGTGGAAGGTAAATACTTCCAGACCCCGGAATACTCCGGGAATGAAAGGTATGAGACAACAGGAACTCACACAAGGGCTGCCAGTAAAATAACGGCGGAACCCCGGTATAGAACCGGACTCACGTATATAAATAAAAAATGAGGGTGGAGGAGAAGTATACTCCGTTAGATAAATTACACTTATCTAAATATGTATATATATAAACAATAAAAATAAACAAGTGATGGTAAAAGGAGCAAACCACTCCGGAGACCGGAGGGATCCGTTCCTATAATATAAATTCCCCCCTCTCGGACTTCCCGCCAGAGAAACAAGGTGGGCAAGATGCTCGTATGATCATAACATAGGCCGGAGCAAGTATAAACAACCCAACCAAGAAACCCGACAGGGGAGAAAAGAGAAGTGTGGGAGAGAGTGTTCGAACACGTTCGAACTGGTGCGAGTAAACAAACCACCAACACCAACACAGCGATGCTAGGGACTATATGGGAGGAGCGAATCCCTCTACCAGGTGGGGAGTCCCTCAACTCGGAGAAAACGCCATCTAGCGTCACCCGCACGAGTAGAGCAAAGGCTGGGGAGGGGGAGGGGGTGGGGTGGGGAGGAGTGGTAGGCTACAAGAATGAAAACAGGAGACAGGGGAAATGATTCACCCGCTCAACTGCACACACACACCTCCAAGCATAATGAAACTTAGGAGGGTGGCCTACAACTAGGGGAGGGATGCACCAAGCCTCACTGCCCGACTCCAGACTAGGCGAAGCCTAATAAAAACCTAACCAAGTGTAGCCTAGGAAAATGGAAGGAGTGCGGAAGGGAGGAGGAAGGCAAACAGGGAGAGAAATTTTGTGCCGAGAACCAACCGGGGCCGAGAAGAGGGGGCAAGAAGGCGACTAGCCTAGAGGAAACACATCCAAAGAACTCTATTCCCCAAAGGAAGGAAGAGAACTAAGGGGCTCACTCTGCCACCCAAAAAACGACCCGGAGGAAACAGCAACCAAAACTCCCTCAACCTGATGGATCCTCCACGCCTAGGGCAAGAGGAAGGAAGCAATACTAGCCTATAATAGGCAAGGGAAGACCCCACAAAAAAAAAAAAAAAAAAACCATCACACACAAACATAGAATAAATAAAAATGTGCTCAAATAGGTGCGTAGCCTACCTCGGGGAAGCGGTTAGATCTGAGGCTGCCGCTACCTCGAGGAGGTAAACAATGAAAAAAAAAAACAAATAGAGCACCATCTTCAAGAAAATAATATAAATAGCCTAATGTAGACTAAAAATAATAAAGGAACCCAACCTGGGGTGGGGACCTGGACGGGCATCACCTAAAAAGGCCGTCAGGCCAACAATTATGTCAAAAAATTCGAAAACAAGGGAGGGGGCCACCGCAGGAAACCCGCCAGGAGGAGAACCATGGGGCAATGAATAACATATAACGACAAGGAGACAACCCCAACAGAAAAGGACTGATGGGGTCGCCTCATGATCGACATGGCTGGCGGGGACGCCGTGGCGTCATAATAAGATCTCATATTTGTGAAAAACGAGACCAATTACAGCCAAATATAGAACAAAACCCACAATAAGATGGTACTTAACTTGGAGATGGTAAAGCTGCTCGATGACATGGAGAAGGATGAAAAAATCCAAAAAGGGCACAAGCACACAAAAACAAATGAGTGGTAGCAGATCACGTGCTAGAAAATGGAATGAGGTAGGTGGCGCTGGTGTCGCCGAGCTGGCGGGTGTTTGTGTGTGGGGCTGTAACGGCTCACCGCTCTCTTCTGGGGGTTTTAACAGGGAGAGATCTTTCGAGTAAGACTCCGTGGTAGTGATCCTTTCACTCACCCTTCGTTATACCGGCGTCTTCCTTGGAGAAGACGCTCGATCTGGGGGTAGTAACCCCAGCTTTCCTGAAAGCTCTTTTTCTCTGGTATATCTAGCATTTTATACCTAGAAATTTGTGCTACAATGGAATTTCACCGGCTGACACGGGGCTGGACTCAGAAATATAAATTTTCAAATTTTTTTTTTTTGTATTTTTCTTGAAAAATACTGCATTGAATTAAATAAGAATTGGCATGAATAATGTCCATCATAGTATGAAAAAATTGGTAAAGTAAATTTTCTTTATTTTAATTGTTTTTATTAATATTTATATATTTTTTTATTTTTTAAACTTTGAAAAATATAGAAAATTATAAATAATCTTGAAAATTAAATTTGCTTTACGAAAATATTGCATTTTTATTCCTCTTTCTAACGATGTCTTTGCATTTGAAATTGCTTAATAAATAGTGGAGAAAAATACCTTTGAACGTCAATAACTATAAAACTGAGATATCGGCCCTCAAAGTTTTGCAACAAGAATATGATGAAAAAGATCACAATATCAGCATTTCCATTACCGATTATAATTAGAAACACTCCCTATTACTTGAAAAATAACCAAACTTAATTACTTTATACCTTTTTCTGCTAATTACCGTAAGCATGGCCCCAAGTCCCCCCCCTCCCCCAGGGTTATTACTCACTCAAGGTGAAGGTGTCAGGAGATGCCAACTCCCTCATTGTAGCTTGGTTTCGCTTTTAGAAGGCTCCACCCTCATAGTCTTTACTTTCTCTTACGTTTTCTTCTTTTTTCTATTTTTTGGCATTTGAGCCTTCAGTCTTTCTTTATCAAGAGATGATAATGATTCACGAATATTAGTATTCGTGCCAAACAATACAGTAAGAAGATTGCTTTTTTCATAGCCAAAATTGTGCTCAAGCATGGTCGTTTCAGCAGCAAATATGACGCGATGTAAACCAAAAAACTTTATTTTTGGGCATTTCTTCCAAAGTCGACTATGTATTGACTCATTTGGGTTCTGTGTCCACCCTGGTAAGCATTTTTTTAGTAGCTCTGTAGAGGACATGTCAGCGAATACTTGTCATATGTGGGTACGCAAATCCAAAGGTATTTTTGACAGATCATGTTTTTTTTATCATGAGATGGTGTATTTTCTCCACAAGCTTTGGCTTTATTAAAAAAGCACCAGGAATCCGTGCCAACAGGACAGAGGTTATGACTAGGATTTTGATCAGTTGATATCAAGTGAAAATACGTAGCCCAAATTGCTTCTCTCATAGTTTCAACACTTGTATTTGTGTTACTTCGCAATGCACTTCCATAACAATACTGAATATATTCTGTAAGCTTTTGCATTAGCATGTTTTACCTGAAAGAAAGATTTTCTTTCTAAGCTTTCCAATCTTGGTTGTGGTTATTTCACTCAAGTCTTGTTTCATTTTCATCAAACGATATCCCATCGTGTGTTTCGTCATGAACAGAGGTGCCAGACGTAGATTTTTAGCCTTATATTTCCCACCATTTTATAAGAATAGCGTACTTAACGTGGGTTATCGTGAGTACTCAAAACATGGTACCAGCGTCACCATGACGACTGATGTAGTGCCATATACCTCAACCACAAAAAAATGCAATAACTTCGTTATTTATGGCACGATTTGTACGATACTTTCACACGTGACTCTTGAGTTTTGGTGCTGTTCACTGCCAAAAAATCACGATTTTTTATATCCCAAAGTATGTTCATGAAAATCGATGGCGGATGGTCTCCTTAAGCAAATGGATAGCTCAGGATTTAAAACTACTGGTATTCAAATTCTGTCATCGGCTTCCTCCCTCTCTGCCTAGTTACATTTTCCACCTCCTCCACTTAAATCTTTTGTACTTGTCACTTCTACTGCTCTGTCTTCTGTTGTTCCCCAGTTGGCTTAGGATCCACGAGTAGATGGTTTATTGCAGGATGTGGGTTTAGTTTATGCTTTATTACACAGAATTTTTCTGTTTATTAAAGGTCAAAATGACTGCAAATCCCCCCCATAATGATTTGAATATTTTGTGTTTCCCTTCGAGAGGTATGGCATCAGTGGCTGCTTCTGTCTGTAGCCCCTCCTCTGGACTGCCCAGCAGTAATGGTATTGCTCCTTTACCAGGGAACCAAGAGGTGTCTCAGGAAGAGGTTCCATGCTCTCTGACTCCCGCCTCTTGTGCTCTGCTGATTATTCACTTTAAACATTTGCCAAAAGATAATTTTGGTACACATGAAGGCAAAGGCTTTTATATTTTGTTGCCATCTCCGTTGCCATTTTGTGAAATTGTAAATGTTAGTCATCAAGGTAGGTCTAAGCTTATGGTTGTATCTACAAAACTAAATCTATAACCTCCATTATTCTGCCTATTCTTGCTGTTCTTTCTCCTGATTCTGATTTCTCTTAGGAATTGATTTGAGTTTTATCCTTCTCCTCTGACTTCTCCCAGAAATCCTTTATCTACTTGTCACATTTCTTTCTCTCTCTCAGCTCCATTTGTATTGATATGTACTTCGATTTCACCTGTTTCTTGTTCTGTGTCTATCAGTGGCTCTTCTTTTACCATGAACATTTCATGCCCTCTTGTCTCCATTCAGAAAGAGGATGGCATTGCCTTATCAGCTTGCTGGCTAGAAGAGAAGTGTGTGAGCTTTCAAAAGTTGAGGTATCTGATGTGTCATTGGGTTTACCCTCTCATGGGGTGTTCCCCGTGACTCATGACTATTATATCTCTCAGACTATCTCTTCTAGATCAGATGACTTAGCAGCTGATTTACTTCCAGGATAGTGTTCTTGGTCCACTGTTATTTTTAGTGTTTAAAGTGATATGTTTTTGGCCTGGAAATATGATTGTTCAGTATGTCGATGATGTAACACTTGTGAGTATAGTAAAGTCTCCACTTATGAGAAATGAAGCTGCCCTCAGCCTCAATCGGGACATGGACCAGATCATTGAATGGTGTAGTTGGTGGGGTGAAAGGCTGAACTCCAGTAAGACGAAAACACTATTGATTAGCAGATCTTGTACAGATTTTCCACCCCATCCTCCCCTTCAGGTGGAGGAGGAGGAGGAGGAGGCAAAATTAAAAAAAATCATATCAATGGAGAGAGAATGACACGTACATTTACACTGTATAAATAAAAAAATTCCAAAAAATTTTCCCTACCTTCCACAAGAAGTTGAAAAAGGGATTTTGACAAAGGAAAAATCTATTTCTGAGGGAGGCCCTGTGTCACCCGGTGAAATTCCTTACTAGCACGAATTTCTAGGTATAAATATTGCTAAATATACCAGAGAAAAAAGCTATCAGGAATGCTAGGGTTACTACCCCCAGATCGAGCATCTATAATGAAAATAGACGTCGGTATGGGCAAGGGTGAGTGAAGTCATCACTACCACAGAACCACACTCTGAAAACATCCCAATGACAAAACCCCCGGAAGAGCGGAGAGCCGACCCAGCTCCCGCACTCACCCGCCCGAACGGCGACCCCAGCACCATCTGAACTCATTCCAGGCTAGCACCATCCCCAGGCTTGGTATGCCCGTGCAAGGGGGGAAACTAGGACCTGGGAAGGTCACCGGGTGACACAGGGCCTCCCTCAGAAATAGATTTTTCCGTTGTCAAAATCCCTTTTCTGAGCTCGTCCCTGTGTCACCCAGTGAAATCGTAACAGAGAACCATACCAAGACTGTGAAGATGTAAGAAAACAATTATTTAAGGTGATCATGCATAAAAACGCGTACTATAAGAAAATAAGTTTAATTATTTCTCATGACCAATTCAGAATTTCACAACAGAGGAAATCAGAATAATAGTTAGGCAAAGCCTATGTAAACATACAAATTGACATGAAAATATAAACGTACGGCAAAAAACATGAAAGGAGGTACAAAAATAATGAATACAAAAATACAGAAGTACCTCAGGACTTAAATCTACAAAATAGCACACATCAAAAACATAATCACAATAAACATAATCTTAAGGCCAACAATTCCAAGTATCATATAAATTGAGGAGCCAGGCAGTGAGGTATGATTGGCCCAGGAAAATTGGCAGGGTAAATAAATGAGGCAGGCGGGCGGGGGGGAAAGGATAAGGTTAAAGGATAATTTTAAGGTGGGGGGATGACACTCCCGACAGCCACCGTAGGAAATTTCAGAGCTTCAAGTGTTTTCAGGTAGTGGCGTTTAAACACTAATGGAGATTTCCACCCCGTGTATTTTGTCAACTCAGCAAAATCCATATTATGAAAATAATTGGTAGAGGTAGCTACTGCTCGGATATCATGAACCTTGGGAACTGAATCCGGGTTAGCCTGTTTAATGAAGTATAGGATTTGCTGTCTTATAGCCTTTAAAGAAAGTGTTCCACTTTTTTCCCTGATAAAAAGAGGACCAGACAAACACTGAGAAGTTCTTTGCAAGTAAGCCCTCAAGGTAGCGACTGGGCACAAAGACAGGTCTTGTGGAAGAGGAACCACCTTCCAAGGGGACCATCTATCTTGAGGGTCTTCATTTTTCACTAGGAATCTATGATCTGGGGAAAGCAGAACTTCTCCTGACGGGAGGAAATCTATGTGATCGACACCTCTAGAGAGAGCAGACAGTTCTGAGATTCTGGCACCTGAAGCTAAACTAATCAGGAATAAAGTCTTCCGTAACAGATCTAGATAAGAGCATTGGGCATTATTAATATCTGAGGCTAATTTTCAGAACGTCATTAAGGAACCAGGTAACCGAATGTGGGCGTGTTACGGCCTTAAACGAGCACATGCTCTAGGGATGGAAGAAAAGTATGAGTCAGTTTGGTCAATCTTGAAGCCATGCAAAAACACCTTTCTCAAAGCTGATTTTGCTGTTGTAATAGTGGCCGGGGCTAGGCCTTTTCAAACAATGATCTAAAGAAAGGTTATCGCTAAATTAGTGGTCATAGTTTGAGCTTCAGATGCCTTCAGAAAAGATGCCAATTTTTTTGACTGCTGAGTCATACTGTCTGAGAGTAGAATCTCTTCTTATCAGATTCAATAAACAGAGTATTAACAGGGTCAATATTTGCCCCCTTTGGGCGGCAAACTTCATAAAGTCCATAAAGCCAGGGCATTCAGAATTTTTGAGGAAACTGACACAGTCTTTGTTTGTACTATCTGAGTCAGCCTGGGTCTGAGTATCTGATGAACACTGCAACTTGAGTTCCAGGAGAAGAGGAAACCAGTTGCTCTTCAGCCAATTGGGGGCTACTAGGGCTACTTGACCCTTGAATGACCTGAGTTTGTGCAAGACTTTCATCAGCATGTTTATTGGGGAAACAGATAGATTCTCTCCCAACTGTTCCAATCTATGGACATTGCATCTGTGGCGTAAGTTTGAGGATCTAGATTGGGAGCCACATAACAAGGGAGTTTGTGATTGCTCTCCGTGGCAAACAGATCTACCTGAAGTCCCGGAACATGATGGCAAATCCAGTTGAAGGAGTCCTTGTCTAGGGACCATTCCGACTCCAGCGGAGTCGACCTGGACAGAGAATCCGCCACTACGTTCCGCACTCCCGCTAGATGGGTAGCTGACAAATGCCAGCTGTGTTTGTCTGCCAGGGAGAAGATGGCTGACATCACCTGGTTTATCCGACTCGATTTGGAACCCCCTGTTTATGCAATGTACTACTACGGCGCTGTCCAACACCAGCCTGATGTGAATCTGGTTGGCGGGATGAAGCTTTTTCAGGGTTAGAAACACTGCCATTTTTTCCAAAGTGTTTATATGGAACTGTTGAAACATTGTAGACCATGTCCCTTGTACCTTTTGTTTTGGTGAGTATCCTCCCAGCCGCATTTTAATGAAGCGTCTGTGTGGATTACCAGAGCTGGAGGGGGAAACTGAAGAGGGACTGATTTTGAGAGGCCCTTGACTGAGGACCATGGGCGGAGTCTTTTCTTTAAAACCTGTGGAATTGATGAGACCATGTCCCTGAGTCTGACATTGGCTCGTCTCCGCCACACTCTGTTTATATCTTTTAATTTCGCTTTTAGGAGCAGGTCTGTTACAGAAGCGAACTGAAGAGAACCTAAGATTCTTTCTTGTGTCCGGCGGAGGCTTTCCTGTAATTCAGAAACTTTCTGGTAGCTGTGGCTATTTCCTTCCATTTTGGCCAGCAGAAGAGATAGCCTGTAACGAGGTTAGGTCCCACTGGATACCCAGCCACTGAAACCGAGTCTCTGGAGTTAGGGGGGACTTCTCCTGTTTAATTGGAAGCCTAAGGATTCCAGAAATTCGATCACCATGGTCGTAGCTCTCCGGCACTTTGACGGTTGAAGCCCAAATTATCCAATCGTCCAGTTTTTTACGCTGCTAACGATATCCCCGGGACCGCAACTGCTGAACTACTGTTTCCGCTTTGTGAATATTCTGGGTGCTATATTGAGCCCGAAAGGCATGACCCTGAAGGAGTAGGCCTGTTTCCCCAGTCTGAAACCCAGGAAGGAGAGAAGTTCCGGCATAATCGGGACGTGATAGTATGCATCTGAAAGATCGATAGAGGTGGTGACGGCCACGCGAAGTAGAGTCTGTACCTGTGCAACTGTAAGCATGCGAAATTTGTCGCATTGTATGTAAGGATTTAGACGCGATAGATCCAGGATTACTCTTTGTCGACTGGAGTCTTTTTGGGAACAGAAAACAGCCTGCCTTGGAATTTGAGGTGTCTCACTTTCTTTATTGCTCTCTTCCTGAGCAGTTCCACACAAAGTAGGGCCTCTGCAGTCTTGAGTAGAGGAAAGTAGCAGAACCCTGATCAACAAGATTAGGCTTGAGACCCAGGTCTCACCAGAAGATCAGGAGCTGTGCGGTGAAGTGGCCAACATCAACCTAGACATCGAACCGATGGCCATCGACCCAGAGGAAGGTAGGGATGTAAGTGAGGCAGGTAGACCAGTTAATCCATTGTCTTTCAGTTCACCTGCGTCTTCGTCTTCATCCTTTCAAGGATTCTCTAAGAGCTCCACCTTGGGGACCTGTTCGGGGTCGGTGATCCCCAAGGTGAAGTCCTCTATGAAGACAAAGACTCTACCTAAGTTGTCTAAACCCCGAAAACCCCATCTGTACCTAGCTCCGCCAAGGTATCATTGACTCCCAAACCTTCGACTTCTGCCCAGAAAGCTACTCCCCCTTCTAAGGGGTCGAGAACAAAGTCGAGCAGGTCTAAAAACCTGACTTCTTGACCCTGAAGCCTCATGCTGAGTCAGTGATGAGGAGCTTTCTGAACAGGTCTCTTCTCAGTTCGAGGCAATGTCTCGCGATCTTGCCTCGAGCCTTGAGTCGTCAGGGGTAACGTTCAGTCCTTGGCGGAGAGATTAAAGACACAAGAGGAGTCGCTGGCCGGACTGGTTAGTTCAGGTCTGGTTCAGCAACAGACCTATGCTATCCCAGACGCCTCTAAGCTGCCAGCTTATGAGGATTGTAACCCTTGGTGTCTCGCTTTTAATGCCCCCTTCACTAATGGTAAATTAACCATCGAAGGTTGTGGCACCCGCCCTGTGGAAGATTACGAGTTCTTCCTGGCAGATCTTGTTTTTCCCTTCCCGGGGTATGCTCGGCTTTCCGAGGAAGCCCTGGTAAGGGAAGATAAGGTTCCCAAAGAAACAGTGATCTTTCCTAGGATCCTATCTGACTGGGAGTGTTTGAACACTAGATTGACCCCTCATAAAGGTCGATTTACGATGTTCACCGTAAATGAGGATGTCCCAACTCCCTGCACCTCTAAAGTGGCGGAGTTAACCCTTCAGGCCGGAACAGAGGAGAAGCCTATGCCACAGCTTCGTGAGACGGAGCCTACCTCTCTTCTCTTCCCAGCAGACTTGGAATGCTGGACTGGAGCTCCGGAAACCTTTACAGTGGGTAAGCTAGATTCGGAGTGCGCTTTGAATCTTTTCAGTGAGCAATTACCCAGGCTTCCGGAGTCCCTGATCAAAGCTGAGTATGAGGCTAGGTGCCATCTCAGCAGGTCTATCAATTCCGTCACCTCGGCGGAGTTGACGTCTGCTGTATATAAGGATGAACCTCTCTTCAGGATCCTGACCAAATCACTTCTGGCCTCTTTCCAGAGTGATTTGTTTGACTTCATAGTGGCAAGGAGGAACTGCCGAAAATTTGTTCTGGCCGATGCTACCATCCGTCACGAGCTGAACAAGCTCATAAAATCCTCTGTCTGGGGGACCAACCTATTTCCCGAGGACATGGTCAACTCGGTGATCAGTGAGGCCTCAAGGGCCAATCAAAATCTCCGGATCCGTTGGGGACTCCCCTTTAAGAGGAAGTCGTCAGAGTTTTCGGGGCCCCAACCCAAAGGCAGGAAGAGGTCTAGGAGGTTCCATCCTTACAAGGCACCCCAGACCCAGACAATTGTTCAGGCAGTTCCAGTTAGCCAAATTGCCCAGCCTTCCACCTCCAAGGGACATCCACACTATGTTTTAATGAACCAACCGGCTCACCATCCCGCTGGTTCAACAACCTATGTCTCTCCGGCCTTTAACCCTACCTATGAGTCTCAGACTTTTCAGAGCTACCGCCAGTTCAGGGGCAATAGAGGTAGGGGAAGCTTCAGATCTAGACCCGGTCCCAGGCTCCAATCTCGAGGTAGAGGCTCAAGAGGAGCCAGAGACAGTAAGCCCTCCACTAAATGAGCCTCCCCAGGTAGGTGGGAGATTGCGCCTCTTCAGGGACCATTGGACATTCAGTCCATGGGCCCACAGTATTATTTCAAAGGGCCTAGGGTGGAGTTGGGTAGGGGGACCCCCTCCACTTGTCAGGTTCTATCAGACTCCAACACCGGATCTGTTAGACTATGCAGAAGACCTTCTTTTAAAGAAGGCAATAAAGAAAGTCAGACATCTAAAATTTCAAGGACGCTTGTTCAGTGTGCCAAAGAAAGACTCAGACAAGAGAAGAGTGATTTTAGACCTATCAACTCTAAACTCTTACATTCAATGCGACAGGTTCCATGTTGACCGTCTCTCAGGTGCGGACCTTACTTCCCCGTGGGGCCGTCACCACCTCTATAGATCTTACAGATGCCTATTATCATGTTCCAATAGCAAGAAACTTCTCCCCTTATCTGGGGTTCAGACTGGGAAGACAGGCTTACTCGTTCAGAGTAATGCTTTCGGACTAAACATAGCCCCAGGATCTTCACCAAATTGGGAGAAGCCGTGGTACAGGAACTGAGATCTCAAGGTATCAAGGTCGTGGCTTATCTGGACAATTGGCTAATCTGGGCTTCCAGCGAAATGTCGGAAGTCGACCAAGTTAGTCATTCAGTTCCTAGAGTATCTGTGTTTTCATATAAACACAAAGAAATCTCAAATCTAATCCCGGCTGCCAAATTTCAGTGGCTGGGCATTCAGTGGGACTTAAGCACCCACAAACTTTCAATTCCCCCAGCAAAATGCAAAGAGATAGCCAAAGCAACAAGACAGTTTCTCAAGTGCAAACGAGCCTCTCGTCGCACTCAAGAAAGAATCCTGGGTTCCCTTCAGTTTGCGTCAGTAACAGACCTTCTCCTCAAAGCAAAACTGAAGGACATAAATCGAGTGTGGCAGAGCCGAGCCAATTGCAAATTCAGAGACAAAGTCTCCCTCATACCTCCAATCTTAAAGAAAAGACTTCGCCCCTGGACAACGGCCAAAAGTCTTTCCAAATCGATTCCATTACAATTTCCCCCTCCAGCCCTGATCATCCACACGGACGCATCTCTGACCGGTTGGGGGGGTTACTCACAATACAAAAAGGTTCAAGGACTCTGGTCGAGCCACTTTCGTCACTTCCACATAAACATTCTGGAAGCAATGGCAGTTTTCTTGACTCTGAAACGCTTACGTCCGGCCAGGAACATACATGTCAGATTAGTTCTGGACAGTGCAGTGATAGTTCATTGTCTGAACAGGGGAGGTTCCAAGACAAGTCACATAAATCATGTAATGATAGCAATCTTTTCATTAGCAATGAAAACCATTGGCACTTGTCAGCCACACATCTGTCAGAGTGAGGAACGTGATTGCAGATTCTCTGTCAAGAACGACTCCTCTGGAATCAGAATGGTCTCTGGACAAGAAATCCTTCAATTGATTTGCCAACAGATTCCAGGGCTTCAGGTGGACCTGTTTGCCACGGAATCAAATCACAAACTCCCATGTTATATAGCTCGAACCTGACCCTCGGGCTTACGCTACAGACGCAATGTCAATAGACTGGAACAGATGGCAGAAAGTCTATCTGTTTCCTCCAGTAAATCTTCTGTGGAAAGTTTTACACAAACTCAGGTCATTCAAAGGTCAAATAGCCTTAGTAGCCCCAACTGGCCGAAGAGCAATTGGTTTCCTTCTGTTAGAGCTGAAACTCAGAGCCTTGCAAATTCCTCATCCAATGTTAACCCAAGTAGTGCAAACTCAGACTGTGTCAGCTTCCTCAGGAATGCTGAATGCCCTAACTTTATGGACTTCATGAAGTTTACAGCTCAGAAAAATGCTAATGTTGATCCTCAAAACACAATGTTTTGGAATCAGATAAGAGAGAGTCTACTCTTTGTCAGTATGATTCAGCAGTTAAAAACTTGCTAACTTTCTGAAAGAGTCAGACGTTCATACTATGACTACAAATCTTACGATCTCATTTTTAAGGCCCTTTTGACAAAGGTCTGGCAGCTAGTACCATTACTACAACTAAATCTGCCTTAAAGAAAATATTCTATTCGTATTGGGATTTTATATTGATCTAACGGACTCATATTTTTCATCTATTCCTAAAGCTTGTGCCCGTCTTAGACCAACAACCCGTCCTAAAACGGTTTCTTGGTTTTTAAATGACGTTTTAAAATTAGCCTCAGACACAAATAATGAATCTTGCCCTTATTCGACTCTTCTTAGAAAAACTTTGTTTTTAATTAGCCTGGCTTCAGGAGCTAGAATCTCTGAACTGTCAGCCCTTTCTAGAGAGTCGAATCATGTGGATTTCCTCCCATCAGGAGAGGTGCTACTCTCTCCAGATCAAATTATTTTAGCTAAGAATGAAGACCCTCTAATTAGGTGGTCTCCCTGGAAGATAATACCCCTTCCGGAAGATCCCTCTCTATGTCCGGTGGTTGAATTAAAAGCCTACCTGGAAAGGACCTCTCAGAGGTCTTCAGGTCCACTTTTTGTTAGAGAAAATGGTGGAACCATCTCCTTGAATGGCATTAGACAACAAATACTTTATTTTATTAAACAAGCCAATCCGGATTCAATCCCCCAAGTCCATGATATCCGGGCTGTAGCCACCTCAGTTAATTATTTCCAACATATGAATTTTGAGGAAATTAAGAAATATACGGGCTGGAAATCCCCTAGAGTCTTTAAACGTCACTACCTTAAATCCTTGGAGGCTCTGAAGTTTTCTGCTGTCGCTGCAGGGAACATTGTTTCCCCAGAGTCAGCCTAATATTATATTATTTTATTATTTGTAATTTGTTATTTGTAATATGTAATTGTAATTGTATTGTATTTTGCTTGCCCTACCAATTGGTACCTCTCACCTACCTGCCTCGCTTGTACTCCTGTCCTTCCTATCTTGTTGTCTGGGTTTGGGTTGCTTCACAATCCATTCCTGGCTTTGTTTTATCACCTTTGTTGTTAAGTTTTCACCAAATCTCGTTATTCTAGGTGATGGTTACTAGTTTACTTATTAATCTTAATATTGTAACTACATTATTTTTGCATTAATTAAGACAGTTATAGCCCTTTTGTACATATTTATATTTATATTCGCTATTTTGGATTAGTAAAAAGCATATTCAAAATAAATTTTTATTTTCTCCTTAATACAATTAATCCTTTTAAATTTACAAGCTTCTTTGGTCAATTCTCTGCTACTATTTCACTCAGCGACACAGGGCGAGCCCAGAAAAAGGATTTTGACAAAGGAAAAATCTATTTCTGGGGAGAGACCTGTGTCACCCGGTGAAATAACCTTTCAGCACTTATTTCTAGGTAAAGCTATTGCTAAACATACCAGAGAAAAGCTAAAAAGCTAAGCTGGAGTTACTACCCCCAGTGCGAGCTCCATTAAATGGAGTCGTGTATGAGAAAGTGGTGAGATTGTCACAATCACAGGCCTCCGCCCTGTAAACATTCCCAATGTCAAAAGTCCCACCGAGTGAGGTGCTGTTACAAACCCCGCACCAATCGCAGACTGTAAACAAACCAGCGTCACCCACATTCCATGTTAGCACCCCATCCTGGAATGGTATTTTATCAAAAAAAGGAATCAGGGGTGGGTCATCGGGTGACACAGGTCTCTCCCAGAAATAGATTTTTCCTTTGTCAAAATCCTTTTCTGGGTTGTCCGACCTGTGTCAGCCGGTGAAATAATAACAGAGAAACCAAAATACCATCCTGAAAAATAAAGGAAACTTGTAGAGGAAAGAAATAAAACTATAAATCTACAAGAGTTTTAATTATCCTGGTAGCAAAATATTGGTATTTAAATATATAATATAGATACTTAAACCTATTCGTAAGATTAAGATGTACATAAGACTAAGGAGTACATAAACATATAATATAGGGACTTAAATATATACTTAAGATTAAGGTGGGGGAACTATGTCCCATAAGACAAAGGAAAACAAAAACGTATTTAAATTTAAACAAAGTAGACAATACAAAATTATGACATGGTCAGGAGACAGGCTGTGAAGTATGCCTGACCTGGTGGTGATCGAAAGGGAATAAATGAGGCAGGTAGGAGGGAGGAGAGTGACTAATTACGAGAAAAGAATTAAACAGAGGGAGGAACGATGTTCCCACCGCCACTGTGGTGAACTTCAGAGCTTCTAGGGATTTGAGATAGTGGCATTTGAAAACACGGAGACTTCCACCCTGTATATTTTGTAAGATCCTCGAAATTCATATAATGGAAAATAATTAGTGGAGGTGGCCACCGCCCTAATGTCATGTACTTTGGAACTGAGTCTGGGTTTGCATGTTTAATAAAATACAAGATCTGTTGCCTGATGGCTTTCATAGAAATAGTTCCTCCCCTTCCCTTACAAACAGAGGCCCCTGAGAAGTTATCTGTGAGGTCCTGTCTAAATAGGCTTTTAAAGTAAATACTGGGCATAAAGACAGGTCTTGTGGGAGGGGGATGACCTTCCAGGGAGACCACCTATCTCGAGGATCTTCATTCTTAGCTAGGAACTTAGGGTGAGGAGCTAGCAACACTTCCCCTGATGGAAGGAAATCAATATGGTTGGGTTCTCTAGACAGGGCAGACAGCTCGGAAATTCTAGCACCTGAAGCTAAACTAATTAAAAATAAGGTCTTCCTCAATAAATTAATGAAAGAACAATTTTGATTATCCGTTTCTGAAGCTAATTTAAGAACATCATTTAAGAACCAGGAAACCGTATGTGGGCGGGTTATTGGTCTTAAACGAGCACAGGCTTTAGGGATTGATGAAAAATAAGAACTGTTAAGTTAATCTTAAACCCGTGTAAAAATATCTTTTTCAAAGCTGATTTGGCTGTAGTAATAGTACTTGAGGCCAGACCTTTTTCAAGTAATGACCTAAAAAATGAAATTGCTAAATTTGTGGTCATTACAGTTGCTTCAGATTCTTTTAGGAAGAGTGCTAATTTCTTTACTGCTGAGTCATATTGTCTGAGAGTGGATCCCTTTTGTCTGATTCTAGGAACAAAGTGTTAATAGGATCAATATTAGCATCTTTCTGAGCTGCAAACTTCATGAAATCCACAAAGCCAGGGCATTCTGAATTCTTGAGGAAGCTAACACAGTCTGAGTTTGTACTATTTGCGTCAGTTTTGGGTTGGGAATTTGAAAGCACCAAGCTTCAGCTCTAGAAGAAGTGGAAACCAGTTGCTCTTCGGCCAGTTGGGAGCCACTAGGGCTATCTGACCTTTGAATGTCCTGAGCTTGTGAAGGACTTTCAGTAACAGGTTTACTGGAGGAAACAGATAGATCCTTTTCCACTTGCTCCAATCTATTGACATTGCATCTGTGGAGTGAGCTAGAGGGTCCAGGTTGGGAGCAACATAACAAGGTAGTTTGTGGTTGCATTCTGTTGCAAAGAGATCTACTTCGAGACCCGGAACTTGACTGCAAATCCATCTGAATGATGTTTTGTCCAAGGACCATTCCGACTCCAGCGGAGTCGTCCTGGATAGGGAATCTGCAATGACATTCCGGACCCCTGCAAGATGGGTAGCAGACAGATGCCACCGGTGTTTGTTGGCTAGGGAGAATATTGCTATCATAACCTGGTTGATCCGACTCGATTTGGAACCTCCCCTGTTTATACAATGTACTACTACTGCGCTGTCCAAAACCAGTCTTATATGAATCAGATTGTTTGGTCGCAGCTTCTTCAGGGTTAGAAAGACTGCCATAGCTTCCAGGACATTGATATGGAACTGGCAGAACTTGGTGGACCAAGTCCCCTGTACCTTCTTGTGTTGAGAGTATCCTCCCCAAGGTTAGAGAAGCATCGGTGTGAATTACTAATGCCGGAGGAGGAAATTGAAGAGGTACTGACTTCCATAAGCTTTGACAGTCGTCCAAGGCCGGAGTCTCTTTTTCAGAATCGGCGGAATCAGAGACACCTTGTCCCTGAACCTGACATTGGCTCGGCTCCGCCATACCCTGTTTATATCTTTCAGTTTGGATTTCAGAAGTAGATCCGTCACTGAAGCAAACTGAAGAGAACCAAAGACTCTTTCTTGGGTACGACGGGAAGGTTTCTTGTTCTTGAGGAACTGTCTGGTTGCCTTGGCTATTTCTCTCCGTTTGGCCAGCGGAAGAGATAGTTTGTGTGAACACAGGTCCCACTGGATCCCTAACCATTGAAAGCGACTCTCCGGAACTAGGCGGATTTCTCCTGTTTATTTGAAAAGATTCCAGAAAGCTGATTACTATGGCTGTTGCTCTCCGGCATTCGTTGGCGTTGGATGCCCAAACGATCCAATCGTCCAGGTATGCAGCTAGCATGATCCCCTGAGACCGGAGTTGCTGAACTACCGTATCTGCCAGTTTGGTGAAGATTCTGGGGGCTATATTGAGACCGAATGGCATGACCCTGAACGAGTATGCTTGACTTCCCAGTCTGAACCCCAGATAAGGAGAGAACCTTCTCGCAATCGGGACGTGATAATAGGCGTCTGAAAGATCTATAGAGGTGGTTACGGCTCCACGGGGCAGTAGGGTCCGAACCTGCGAGATTGTAAGCATTCGAAACTTGTCGCATTGAATGTAAGAATTTAGATGAGACAAGTCTAGAATTACTCTTCGCTGACTGGAACCTTTCTTTGGAACACTGAACAGTCTGCCTTGAAATTTCAGGTGTCTTGCTTTCTTTATTGCCCTCTTTAGTAATAGACCTTTCACAAAGTCCTTCAGAGCCTTGGACGGTGATTGATGGAACCTGACTGGGGGGGAGGACCTTTGCACCAACTCCAACCCAGTCCTTTGGAGACTATGCTCTGGGCCCAGGGACTGAAGCTCCACTGGTCCCGAAAATGATATAACCTCCCGCCTACCTGGGACATCTCACTGGGTGGGAGAGGGTCTGCCTCCTCTGGAGCCTCTGCCTCCCCTTCCTTTGGAGGAGGAGCGAGGTGTTCCCCTACCTCGAAAGTATCCTCTGGCTCTCGTTCCCCTTGCATTTTGTATTGAACGAAATGCACCCTGGCTTTCATATGAAGCGTTGAAAGCCGGGGAAGAGACATATGAAGGGGCAGCGAGAGGTTGATGGGCTGGTTGGACCAGCACATACTGAGGTTGAGGTTGGGACTGGGAGGTTGAAGGATGACCAGGGGCGGGAACCTGGACAACCTGCAAGACAGTCTGAGTAGGGAGCCGTTTGAATTTCTTAAACTTTTTCCCGGACTTGGGGTGGGTTCCGGCGGGCTCAGACTTTCCTCTTGAACGATAAACCCCATCGGGAGCGGAGACTCTGATTGGCCCTAGTTGCCTCAGCTAGGACCGTATCAACCTCTTCCTGGGGGAAGAGATTAGCTCCCCAGATGGAACTTTTCATAAGCCTGTTAGGCTCATGACGGATGGTGGCTGCCGAAAAGATGTGCTTTCGGCAGTTCAACCGGGCCTTGATAAAGTCATACAGGTCCTGCTGAAAACTCGCTAAGAGAGATTTCGTCAGTACCTGGAATAAAGCGTCCTCGCTGTAGACCACTGACGTTGCTTCTGCTAAAGTTAAAGAATTTAAGGACCTGCTAAGCCTGTCCTTAGTCTCAGCTTCAGCCTTCAGGAGCGACTCCGGGATCTTAGGCAGTTGTTCGCTGAAGAGGTTAGAAGCGCAGTCAGGGTCCAGTCGTGTAACCGTGAAGGTGGCTGGGGCTCCTTCCCAAAACTGAGAATCTCCGGGGAAGACAAGAGAGGTGGGATCTGTCTCCCGGAGATGAGGAAGGGGCTTACCCTCCATGCAAGCTTGGTTAGTGAGGGAAGCCACTTTGGAGGTGCAAGGGGTGGGGAGAACCTCTCCCAAAGAGAACATCGTAAACGCACCCTTGGCCGGGGTGAGTTTGGTGTTCTCTGCCTGCCACTCCGACAGAGTCCGTAGTAGAGCCGACTGGGCCTGGTCCCTCGGGAAGATGACAGTTTCCTTGGGGACCTTATCGGACCGAATCCATGCCTCCTCAGTGAGTCTGGCAAAACCTGGGTAAGGTGATTCCAGGTTAGGAGGGAAGAATTCTAGTTCCTCCAACCTACGGGTGCCTAGGCCCTCGATAGTAAGGGTACCTTCATGCTGGGGAGCATAAAGGGTCAGGCGCCAAGGGTTTCCCTTATCAAAGGGAGGAAGGCTGGAGGTGTCCGGAACGGAGAAAGATTTGTTGGCCGCTCCGCCACTCAAGAAACCAGAGATTAAAGTCCCTTGGGACTTAACCTGCTGTGACAGGGAAAGCACGGAAGCATTCGAGGATGAAAGCTGACTCGAGAGTTGCAACAGCTTGTCATCAACTCTTTTAACGAACTTCTGCATGAGAAGCTCGGCAAACGCTTCTGCATCAAAGGAAGGAGTGGGGGGAACCTCTTTACTTTGCTTGGGTCGTGCTCCCTTCCCAGAAGTAGAGGCCTTGCTCGTAGACGGCACGGGGCTAGGGGCCCGTGACGTCTTCGAGGGAACCCCGGAGCGGACTTTCTGGGACTTCAAGGTCTTTTTCTTCACAGATTTGACCTTAGGGACGGTAGACCTTGCACCGTCCATAAGGCAAGAGGATTTCACGAATCCTCGGAAAGAAGAAGCAGAAGAAGAAGGAGAGCTAAACAAATTCACCTGCCTCACTTACCCCCTTACCTGCTTGAAGATCCAGGTCCACGTTCATGGGTTCTAAGTTCAAATTAAGACCCGCAACATCCTCGGTGACCTCTCCGCATGCAGCGACGTCTTCTTGGGAGGGCTGAGTCATCTCCTGGATCCCAGCGATCAAAGGGGCGGCTACCTCGTCCGCAACTGACGCTGAGATCCAGGCGCCGGGGAAGAGAACGCTGCAGATATCCTTCGAAAGAACTTAGGTTTTCCCTGCCCCGACGTTCCTCCCGAAGCCGCTGACCCAGGTCTTGAGGGTCATGAGCGAAGAGTCCCGAGAGCTGCGGTCAATCTGGAAGAAGGAGAAAGTCAGGCGACCAAACCTCCTAAAAGGAGAATATCTTCCAATTATCCATAAGAGACAAAACTCACAGAAAACATGAATCGGAAAGGAAAGAACTAACTTACCGACTCATCCAGAACCCGCTCATAGAGAGCGAGCACACCTCACAGCCATCAGGGTGCCAGACGATCAGGTCCCCTACGTGGACAGCACACCCGGAGTGGGACCTGCATACCTCATGTCCACTGGCTTGTTGAAGCACTGCCGTGCACCCCTGCTCCTGACAACGCACCATCTGTAAGTTGACGGGTACATGAGTATGCTGATAAGGCCTCCGGAGTAGGGTGCCGGAGCAGTGTCTTAGGATAATAGATAATTAGCCAGGTAGGTCCCGCCGGAGTATACCGGGAGGTTAAGGGGCCTACTAGATCATGCAAGATCAACAACATAAAGGGACTGCCGGAGTTAGTCCGGAGCAACAGGAAGGTCCCAAAAGGATATGTAAATTCAGAAAAATATAAATATGTGTATATAAATATATGTATGCATGCTAGTGAAAGGTCAACTAAAAGGAAGAGTGGGAATTTCCGCTTGGAGCCGGGGGAGTCCTGTACTCTAATACGGTGACGGCGGAGGAGGTGTGGTGAACACCGACCGACCAAACACCGTACCCACCGGAGTGGTAAGCGACGAGAACGCCCGACTACTTAGCGGAAAAACACAAAATTAGCTAGTCGGCGGAGGGTAGATACTAGGGAACCGTAGGTGTTCTAAATGAATAGAACGAAAGTAAATGTCAATGGCGTGTGAATACGACAGAAGACAGTCAGGTGGGAAACTCTAACTGGCTACATGTACACAATTTTCCCCCCGAGATGACGGTCTGGGAGAACGACACTCGGGTGGGGGAAAAACGACGCACTGACTCTATAGGAAGGGGGGAGTTGGGACAGGCCAGGAGAGGGGGACCAGTAGCGGCGACCAGGGGTGAGTAAGCACTCCCCGGGCGCCATGAGATCCACCTTCCTCCCTCTCGATCGGACGAACATGTACGAACGATAATGAGAGAGGAGAGAATGGGGAACCCTCAAAGGCCAAATGAGCAAAGAAAGGTAAAAGGAATGGGGAACAGGAGTGTGGGAGCACCCCCGGTCACCCAACAAGATCTCGACCAGGTGCTGACCGGGTAAGGTCGGAACCCAGTACCGAGAGTACAAATCAATCAATGCAGAGGAAGGGGATATAGGCTATAGCGTAAGGAACAGGGTAAAGCTCTCGAGCCTTGGTAAGTTAACATAGTATATGAAAGCGAACCAAGGGGGAAGAGAGCAAGGAGGGGGGGGGAGGAGCAAGGAGGTAGGAGAGGGGTATACAGTATACATGAAGTTGGAAGTAACCCGAAGGTGTGGATCAGACAAAGGTAGGCTACGCGAGATACCCTCGCTATTCCAGCTTAACCTTACTAGGACTCAACAGTCCAAACGGAAAGGCCGAAACAGGGAGAGGGAGAAGCGCGGGCCCAACACCTCTAACCATAACACCACCCGAAGGGAAGTTCCAACCATGAGGCCCTCCTACACACCTAACCTTCCCTTCCGAGGAAGGGAATAGAACGCCATAGCCTAACTCCTAGGCTAACCTAACACAGCTGGCTGGCTGAAGGAGGTAGCCCAGGGGGAGAAGGAATCTACCAGACTAGCCTATAAAGTTAACCTATCCTAGGCATAAATAAAATAATTCAGTAATTCAAATAATCATAAAGACACATGTAGAAGGGAGGACCAAACCCAACACGATAAGAGCGCAGAGGGAAAATGGCCGACCTTCAAGATTAAAAAACAAAGGACATAATCCGTAAATATCAAAGACATCTGTGCGCTAGGCCTAAAATAAACCTAATAAGCATAACTGTACCATCTCAAATAATATACCCAAACGCTGGAGGAAGTGAGGGTCCAAAATACAACACACATAAGAATTGATAAAGAGCGGATAGGCCAGAGGGGAAAACTCGTAGCCTAAACGACAAGGACCCGAACTTCCGCAGAGAAGGGTAACAAAACAATAAATAATAATGCCCAATTGAATATAGGATAAGCAAAAGGCACAAAACGTAAGAAAATGAAGGGGAACGAAGCCCCGACATAAAAATCCCGCACCGAGACTGAAGGTCACATGGGGCCGGGAGAAGGTGGACGAGGCGGCGTTATAAATCCCCCTAATTATTAAATTAGAGGGAAATAAGGAGCCTCAACCACCTAAAATAAAATACAGAGATGGTACTCAACTTAGGTGAAGAAGAATCCTGTGAGGATGCCATGGTACAAGAAAAATTGGGCCACAAAAGAGCGCACACACAAAAGATGAACAATGGCGACGCGTGCTAAAAATGGAATGAGGGTGACGCTGGTTTGTTTACAGTCCGCGAGTGGTGCGGGGGTTTGTAACGGCACCTCACTCGGTGGGACTTTTGACATTGGGAATGTTTACAGGGCAGAGGCCTGTGATTGTGACAATCTCACCCTTTCTCATACACGACTCCATTAATGGAGCTCGCACTGGGGGTAGTAACTCCAGCTTAGCTTTTTAGCTTTTCTCTGGTATGTTTAGCAATAACTTTACCTAGAAATAAGTGCTGAAAGGTTATTTTACCGGCTGACACAGGTCGGACAACCCAGAAAAGGGATTTTGACGAAGGAAAAATCTATTTCTGGGTGAAGGCCTGTGTCGCTCAGTGAACCCTTCCCTCTCTATATTTCCCACCCTGAACTAGCCAAAAAGCTTGGGTGCTATTTCGGGATGGTGCATTATGGGTAGAATTAGTAGTAGCAGTGGTGGGACCGTTGTATCGGCACCTCTTAGGCAGAGGGGTTTTGGAGAGGAGGAGTCTATTGGGTTAAGTGTCTGTGGTAGTGGCTTCCACTTGCTCCTAGAAGACATACCGACATCCTATAAGGATGTATCAAACCAGAGGTAGTAACTCTGGCATCCTATTGGCTTTTTTCTCTGGTATATCTAGCAATACTTATACCTAGAAATGTGTGCTGTATAGGGACATTTCACTGAGCGACACAGGCCTTCACCCAGAAATAGATTTTTCCTTCGTCAAAATCCCTTTTTTATCAATAGTTGGTGGGGCCATGATGGGGTCCTGTGATAACTGTATTTGAATAATGGTACTCTGGATAAAGCTAGTAACAAAGTGAGAGCTTGCTCATCATAACATCTGATTATGGTAATTACCTATTGTAAGCAGGTTGAGACATACTCGGCAATAGTTGGTTCCTTTAATGTTGAGTAGATGGTTACAGATCAAGGGATGAGCCAGTACTGTCCTTGCCCGGACTCCGTGCAAAGAGATACACACAATCGGGAAAACATATCGTACAACATTAGGCTGAACATTCCTACACCTCCCCTCTAAGATTACAGCTCCACATTTAAAGCAAATAAAACATAAGCATTAATTTCTCCTTTCAATTGCAAAAATTAACAAAACTGGCAGAGGTAATAACACATAAAACAAAAGGAATTCAGCTATAATAAAGATAGTTCTTCGGACACCGCGCTGAAACATACGTCAAGGTAAATATGAGAAGAGGAACACTTATTAAGCACAAATAAAACGAACTACTTTGTGATATAATCATTGTGCCATTGTGGAGGACGACGTACCCTAGCACTACTTCTCTCTCGGTTGGGTACTGGGTGAGTCTCCTCTGAGGTGGTGGGAGTAGGGTCTCCCTGAGGTGGTGTGGGTAGTAGGGATCTCAAATGCTTACGATTTCTTGTCGAAATTCTCCCGCTCCCATCCAACCTTATGCAATATTGGCGGTATCTTTCTTTTCAATAACCACCCCGCTTCTATTCCAGGCTCGTGTGGTCACATCTTGGATAGCTACCCTCTCACCTACTTGTAGGGGGGAAAGATCCTTGGCTTTCTCATTGTACTTATATGATATTTGTTGCTCAGCAACACTTCTTTCTTTCTCTCTTGCGGACAAGGTTTCTGACCAATGCTCGGTGACGAAATGATAACTTTTTAACATTGGCACCGAATCTCGAAGTTGGCGCCCCATGGCCAGCTGTGCGGAGACTTATCTATACCACGAGTGGTGTATTTCTATACTGCAATATTGCCTGAGCTACCTTATCATTGTCTCAGCCTCCATTAGGTAAAGCATTGCCCATTAACGTTCGTTTGGCAGTGCGCACAGCAGCTTCTGCCCGCCCATTGACTGGGGATAGTGAGCAGACGACACTCATTGATACCCCACCTACCGAAGAAATGTTTCATTTCAATGCTCGTTAGATTTGTGCCTCGTCCACTGATGTTTCTTCAGGTGCTCCCACTGCATAAAATATCTTCTAAAAACTGGGATCAATCTCGCGGACGTAGTTTCGTTAGTGAAGAAATAAATTTCCATCCATTCGTCAGTCGATCGCACATACCATATAATGCCTCCCTGCTACTTGGAATAAATCAGCCACAGTTCTCTGAAACGGATATTCGGGAGGGGGAGTATATAATACTTTCCCTTTGTTGCGAAGGTGCCGCATAACGTTGCAAGCATGACACCATGCCCTGTAATTTGCTAAGTCACCTTCAATCCCAGGCCAATAAACCGCCTGTCGTGCTCTCCTGATCATGGAGTCAGTTGACTGATGACCCAAATGTAGATTGGTTGCGATGCATGTACGTAATGCCTCCGAACTACCAGACGAACATGTCCCTCATCATATGCATACGTGACTAATCCTTCAATGACACTCAGTCTATCACGTACATTGAAAAAAGGTTTTAGGCAAGTTTCACTGCGAATCACTGGGTATCTTGATAATGTATCGGCTGCCGAATTCTTCTTTCCTGGTATATATCTTACGGTAAAACTATATTGCATAGTTTTCTCCTTCAACCTTAGTAGTCTCGGGTTTGCAATGTCTTTCAGGCTCCTATCCCCAAAGAGTTTTACCAAAGGTCTATGGTCCGTGATTAAGATGAAATTTGGGCATCCCAATAAAAACAACCTCGATTTCCTAAGGCACCATACTACTGCAGCCGCTTCCCCCTCAATGACGGCATAGCCAGCCTCCGCCTCCATCAGGTGCCTGCTGCCACATAATGCCAGTTTCCATCCCCCCCCTTACAACAAAAAGGGGCATTGAAATCCTCGCAACTGCAGTATTGCTGCAATATAACAAACCCCATTCCTTCTCTGCACCAATCAGTAACAACAGCAGTGCGCCTTGTCTTATCATAATATGTCAGTCCGTCGCCCAACATCTTGCAAATACTATCCCGGGCTGCAACAAAACTATTTTGGAGGCGTTGGTCCCAATAAACTTTCCGATGAGGGGACTTCTTGAGAAGGTCCCTGAATGGTTCCATTATTGGTGCTACAGCCACGAAAGGTGCAATTTGGTTCACGAGCCCAAACCAAGATCTTATATCCGTGATCGTTGGGCTGGCAGGCATGGGGAAGTTCTTGGTGGCACTCATACGCTCATTAGAAGGTCTATAATTATCCCAATCCAGTTCGTACCCCACAAACTCTACCTGTCTTTGACAAAATCGGAATTTATCCGGATTTAGCGTAATCCCATTCTCTCCACATAATTGCAAAAATCAAAAGTATGCCAAAAGGCTCCTCGACACTGTCGTCATATAACAATACGTCATCTATGCACTTGTACTTCCTATGTACATCAATGATGACGTCATCGAACCTTTTCGTGTATGCATCGGGGCGAGCAATGACCCATAGGTGTTCGACAATACTGGTATCTCCCCCATGGTGTAATAAACGTTGTCAATTGTCGGCTTTCCTCATCTAACGGCACCTGGTGGAATCCTGCATAGGCATCAACTACAGTTTTATATGTATGAAGTGGCACACTTGAGACCATATCAAAAGGAGCACATGTGTGATGTGTTTCTCGTTTGCAATTCTTATTAAGCTCTTGATAGTCCACGGTCCTTCGTGGTTTACCATTTTTCTTTGTTACTACTACCATCCTGGCACACCAGTCCGTAGCTGTACCTGCAGGGACCTCTCTAATTACCCCTAATTTGACATCTTCATCAAGCTGAGCCTTAACATCGGCCTCCCAATGCTTAGGAACTGGTATGGGCATATGACATGCATGAGGGGTGGCACCTTCCCTCAGGTGAATGTGGTGAGGGGCTCCTTTCATCATCGGCAAAGGGTTTCTTGAAACGTTGAAAGTAGTCTTTGCAAAACGTTGCAGCAGCCAGTCCCTCAGCCTAGGGACATTTTCCTCCGTGGCAGGGTATGGCATCTAGCGCTCACAACCAACATCCCCTACCCGTGAGCGACCATTTTCTTCATGCGTCTGGTGGGGTTTCTGAGTGATGTCATGCACGGTAGCAACAGTATGATGGGGAAACTTTGCATGCACTAGGCCTAGTGATTTACACACTCCCAAGGACATATAAAAACGAGTAGCACCTTGCACAACAATAACACCAGTGCTCACTGATTTATGCCCCAATTCTGTTAGCATATCAACAGTCCCGTATATTTTTAATGACTTCTCCCCTGCATGATTTACAATTACATTACACAGAGAGAGGTTAGGTACCTTCAAACCTAATTTTGGTAACAAATCTACCCCTACTATACACACTTCTGCCCCAGTGTCTGGAACAGCCTCAACAATGACACTCTCACATGAAAACTCATGCTTAATCTTTATTTTCACCGTCGGCAGTTTCCCCACTGCCGCACATAGGCCTACCTGCCTTTTATCCGCAGGTGGATAAGCAACAGTGCATGATGTCACAGACGATCCACAATAGGGTGCCGTTTTGGCGGGCTCTTGTGTCCCTTGATGACAGAATTTAGCAAAGTGCCCCATAATACCACACTGAAAACATTTAACATTATCAGCAGGGCATTTTCCCTGCCAATGAGAACGACCACCACACTTTTTACACCTGGCATCTGACTTACTGCTGCCAGTTGGTTGCTAGCAATAACTTTACTATCACCTTCTACCCCACTTTCAACTAGGCCTGAGCCTATCTCATCCCTTTTTACCAAACTAGCAACGTTTGCTCTTCCACGAGTGCTAATACTATCCTTTTTTGCGGATTCATAAATTTCACATTTGCGTAACAGTTTCTGCACAGTATTGAAATTTTCATGATCCAGTAGGATTTCTTGCTTAAGTCCCACATTGCTTAAACCACTTGTTATCCGCTGAACTAACACAAAATCATTCAGATCAGCACGGCAGTGAGGACATTTAAACCCACAATCTAAGGCCAATTGTTGGGACCTGTGCACAAAGGATTTCGCGGTTTCTTGGTCGCCTTGTTGCGCTGAAAAAAACTTGTCCCACGCCACTGCCTTATTAATGGACTTCGTTGTAATCTCCTCCAGTTTGTCAAATGCCTCAGAGGACGTTAATGAGTTCCACTGAGCCTCTGAGTGTGTTGCATCTATAGCCATCCTTAGTTTCTCATCGCAGTTTAACCGTATACTGATAAATGCATTCTCTCCTGAAACGTTTCCTAAGGCCAGCCAATCGCTCATAGAGCGGCACCATTCTCGAAAACTGCTTTGTGTCATCTCATAGCTACACTTATCAGGGCACATCGCCCAGACACCTGCTGAGGCTGATCCATGTGGCCTTCCTTGTGCCATGAGGCCAACCAAAGCCTGTAACAAGTCCTGTCCCTCGTTGCGCCGGCGTGCCGGTGTTGCATTCCTGCTTGCAGTGCCCCTGGGGGAACGTCTTGCTGTGCCCCTGGGTGTACTGTGAGGGCCTCATCTTAGCATCTTGTAGGTCCTGCTGTAGAAAGAGAATCACTGCGCCATGTAAGCAGGTTGAGACATACTCGGCAATAGTTGGTTCCTTTAATGTTGAGTAGATGGTTACAGATCAAGGGATGAGCCAGTACTGTCCTTGCCCGGACTCCGTGCAAAGAGATGCACACAATCAGGAAAACATATTGTACAACATTAGGCTGAACATTCCTACACCTATGGTTATTGCTGTTGTTTTGTGTATTCAGCATTGATAGTTGTGTCGCCAGGGATTCACGTGAATTACCTACATTTTTTACCATTATTACAGTTGTTTTTTTAGTGTCAATAGTTGTGATGGTGGTTAACTGTTGACACAACAATTGACACTGCAAGGGATAGCCTATCATTAAAAATCTCATCAGGATTTAAGGTTTGCTTTAATGGGGGGAGATTTTTCAAGGTTAAAAGATTGCCTTATATGCCAGCATATATAGTATCCATAAATCATTGAATCAAGGCTGGTCAAATGTCCCAGTCTTGGGATCTAAAACATAGGTTCCTCATTTGGGGTGTGACAGAGATGGCCATTTTCTCCTTGCTATGATTTTCAGGGAGGATTGTAATATAGAGCAGTTATGTATCTTGGTTAGGGAGGTGGCTTCCTCAACAAATTTTAAATAATATTCATATGCAGTGTGTGCATGTATATAATGTATTTACAGATATGATTTGTGTGTATATATATATATATATATATATATATATATATATATATATATATATATATATATATATATATATATATATATATATATATATATATATATATATATATATATGATTTAAAATATGTTGAGGAGGCCACCAAGATACATAACTGCTCTATATTACAATCCTCCCTGAAAATCATAGCAAGGAGAAAATGGCCATCTCTGTCATGTCCCCAAGAATGGAACCTATGTTTTAGATCCCAAGACTGGGACATTTGACCAGCATTGATTCATTGATTTATGGCTTCTAAAACTGGCATCACAACAACTAGGTTATTGACATCTTAATAAAATTAAGTAGGAAACTAAAAAAATAAATAAGTTTAAATGGAACTTCATATATATATATATATATATATATATATATATATATATATATAAAGGATTTTGACAAAGGAAAAATCTATTTCTGGAGAGGGGCCCGTGTCACCCGGTGAAATAGTCCATTCAGCACTTATTTTCTAGGTAATTCCATTGTTAGATACCAGAGAAAGCTAAATGAAATGCTGGAGTTATTACTACCCCAGAGCGAGTGTGTATGGAAAAGGGTGAACTACAAAACACGGAACCTTATCCTATAGAGATTCCCAATGTCAAAAGTCCCAAGAGAGGTGCCGATACAAGCCCATGCACTACTCATGGACTGTATACAAGGCAACACTGTGATTCCATGTTAGCACCCACCTCACTAGAATGAAGTTTATCAAGGGAGGGAGAGAATGAAAAAACAGGGTGGGTCTAAGGGTGACACGGGCCCCTCTCCAGAAATAGATTTTTCCTTTGTCAAAATCCTTTTTCTGGATCGGGTCCCGTGTCACCCGGTGAAATAGTAACAGAGAAATAAACATCATTCTTACGCTATTAAAGACTTAAATAGAAACGTTGAAAACTAGGAGAATTCTACCCTGAACATAAGTAAGGTCCTCTAAGTTCATGTAATGAAAATAATGTAAGTGGTCACCGCCTAAGATCATGAGCTTTAGAATAGCACCTGAATAGGCTTGTATTAAGAAAATACTTCCTGCCTAATTGAATGGACTATTTCACCGGGTGACACGGGACTTTATTTGATCCAGAAATATATATATATATATATATATATATATATATATATATATATATATATATACTGTATATATATATATATATATATATATATATATATATATATATATATATATATACTATATATATATATATATATATATATATATATATATATATATATATATATATATATATATATATATATATATATATATATATATATATATATATATATATACTGTATATATATATATATATATATATATATATATATATATATATATATATATATATATATATGTGTGTGTGTGTGTGTGTGTGTGTGTGTGTGTGTATATATATATATACTGTATACTGTAGATATACTGTTTGTCCTCAAAGGAGTTACATTCTCATGGTCCCCCCAGGACTCCATAAGACAGACCAACCAATTACAAAGAATTCTCCTATAGTTGGTCTGGGGTAGATTGGTGCTTGTGGGCACAGTGGTAGAATATAAAGGACTCAGGGCAGGAGAGCTCCATCTCCTGTCCTACAACAACTACTTAGGCTCAATATCTTGCACGCACAGATGTGGCAGCAGCCTGCTCCGGCCAACTCCATTACACTCTGATCTGTCCAAGAGTTCACTAGTCCCTGGGTTTGTTCCAGAAATTGCGTTCGACTATGTATTTTTTCACCTTATAAAATACAAGTCAAGCTAAGTACTTAGTTTTAAGACCCAGTGAAAAGTTTTAGTTTCTTAAAATTTTAATGGGCAGGCTTATATTTGTTTAAATTGAGAGCCAGTATACCTCTTGCAAGGGAAGAAGTTAGGAGTATATTGCTAGGCTATTCTGTAATTGCTGTGCTGTTTTTTCTTGTTTGACACACTGAGAATTAGCATTAACCTGTTAAGCGTCACCCACGTAATAATACGGCGATCTACTCGTAGCCTTCAACGGGATATTACGTTCAAGACTTTAACTCTGCTTTTCAAGTTGTCAGCACCGTAATAATACGTTTATTTGTATGGAAAATGTTGAAACATCATTTTAACATTAAGCTGTAATTGATGACTTATTTTTGGCAACTCCTTTCATTGATGCCTAGATGACTATTTTTTTCAGTACGCTTCGGGCGTTTTCAGAGACAACACGGCTTTGACGTCGTTCTCAGTGAATGTCACAAAGAAATGTCTTCAGGTGAGATAAATCAAATCCTAGATGAGGTGTCTGATACTGAAGACATATTTGATGATGAGAGCTCTAGTTCTGAATCCTTCATGATGAGGATATTGAAGAAACAAACTTTGCTTCCAATAGCGGAAGTGAAGATGACTTCTCATTGCCGAGTGACTGGACTCCGAGAGAGAGAGAGAGAGAGAGAGAGAGAGAGAGAGAGAGAGAGAGAGAGAGAGAGAGAGAGAGAGAGAGAGAGAGATATCCCTTTACTTTTGTTGCTGATCCCATTGAAATTTTCAGTTGAGGATAAAGAGAATCCATTAGAATTTTTGAGAAATAATTTGATGATGAAATTATTGATTACCTCGTGAAAGAAACAAACAGATTTGCAAATCAGTTTCTAGATGAGAATGTAGAACATTTGTCTCCACAATCACGAGTACATAGATGGATTGTGTGTAGCCCCTGCTTTAGAGATTGGCATACAAAAGAATAATAGTGCATGTATGTACAACACTTTTCATTCAGTATTTTGTAGTCTTATGAAATAAAATAATAGTAGTAGTAATAGTTTTTATCCTATCATTTAATAAAATTCCTACTCTTAACTACAGTACGAATTATAAGCATAAAAATCAATATTAACTTTGAAAAACTATCATCAGTGATATGACCGCTAATTGCAAGATAAAGCGTGACGGTACGTTAGCGGCGAGCTCATCCGGGGAGGACGCTTAACAGGTTAAGGCACCAGTATCAGACAATTTTATTATTGAAACTTATTATACCATGCCATTTTAACATTGATAGATAATGTGAAGTTACCAAAAGGGTAAATCGGGTTAGCCTAACCTCTTGTTTACAAAACATAGTTGTGATTGTAGTTCCTAGTTGTGCTCGACTTACAAGTCTTGGCGTTTACTAAAGACCAGTATTTCCCTTGTAACATTTTATTATCAAACTACAGTAAATGGTTTTGTGATATTCTTTATATCAGGGTTCTTTCCAGTGTCAAAGGAATACATTCATGCAGATCTACTTCCAATGGGTATTACCAATGGGTATTACTCTGCCGATAGTGATGTCACAGGTGCTGACATTGTGTCATGTTTGTACAGTATTTTTCCTAAGATAATACAAAAGTACTTTTTCGTAATGGTGAGCTTTGCCAAACATTTTAAAATCATAGATACTGATTTTATGCATTTTTGGTATGATAATTCCAATAATTATTAATTTTATATTTATATACCAACAAACATATCCTATAGCTTGGGCTACATTACCTTTACATGGTGCTTGGGAATAGACCGGGATAATCATAGGCTATGAAATATGTAGAAATATACAGTGTGGATACCTATTTAGTTTGGTCTCTAGTTGAGAAGCATTATTGAGCTGCCATGAGCCAGCCCCTGAAGGAATAAAGGAGAATTTGGGTGCTGGCTGGTCATGCGTGAAATATGCTACATGCTTTTAGCAGCAAGTTTAATTGATGAAAGAGCTCAATTTTAAGCTGTCTCTGTGAATTATAGATTTCAGTAGGAGTAGAGAAGAAGGAGACTCCTCTTCTTCTTTCTATGCTTCTTTTCCCACTTCGATGTTTCTGACAGCTTTCCTCCACCTGGCTCGGTCAAACACACCATCCTCTGACAATTGTTTGTCTCTCAGATCTTCTGTTAACTACATCCATCCACCTTTGCTTTGGTCTTCCTCTTGCTTTCCAACCAGGCACGTCCATCTGCATCACTCTCATCCCTACATATGTCTCATCCCTTCTCATCACATGGCCATACCATTGCATTCTTCTTTCCTGGGCCTTTTTTGATAGTTCTACAACTTCAGTAGTTCCTCTTAATCTTTCATTTTTGATCCTGTCCATTTTTGTTACTCCACACATCCACCTGAGCATTTTCATCTCAACCGCATCCAATTTCCTCTCTTGCACTCTCTTTACCGGCCATGTTTCTGCTCCACATCAAAGCTGGTCTCACTACTGGCTTATACACTCTTCCTTTAATCTTTATATTGATTCTGCGGTCCACAAGATACTTGGCATCTTTCTCCAATTTTTCCATCCAGCCTGCACTCTGTGTGGTATTTCTACATCCAAATTTCCATCATCAGCCACTGCTGAACCAAGATACTTAAATTTTCTACTTGGTTCAACCTTGTCCCTTCCATACTAATCTCGGAGTCTTGATCTTCATTAAAACTTGGGTATTCAGTCTTCTTCCTACTGATCTTTAAATCTTTGTCGTCCAGTACCTTCTTCCATTTGCTCTAGTTTTGATTCCACTACCCCTCTGTTGGTGCTGCATAACACAATGTCATCAGCAAACAACAAGCACCAGGGGGATTGATCTCTTATCCCTTGAGGTATCACATCCATTATCAGGTCAAAAAGATATGAACTTAAAGCAGACCCTTGATGTAAACCAACTCGTACTGTTATCCATTCAGTTGACCCAAACTGCTTCTAACCTATGTTTTTGCTCCTCCACACATATCTTGGACCAACCTCGCATACTTTTCCGGTGTTCCTGTTACTCACATGCACCTCCAAACCTCTTGGCATGGTACTCTATCATTTGCCTTTTCCAGATCTGTGAATACTATGTGCAGTCCTTTCTGCTTCTCCCGGTGTTTTTCCACCATCTGTTGAAGGGCAAACACTGCATCTGTCGTTCGTCTTCCTAGCATGAAACCAAACTGTTCTTCACCTATAGATGTTTCTTCTCTAATTCTTTGTTCCATTATTCTTCCCCAGATTTTCATGGTGTGAGACATTAGCTTTATTCCTCCATAGTTTGCACAGTCCTGGATGTCACCCTTCTCTTTATAGATAGGAACAATAAAGCTTTCTCTCCATTCTTTTGGTATCTTTTCCTAACTGTATATTTTCTTTGCTAGGTCCCACAGCATGTCTGTTCAAGACCAGCAGAATTATGGCAGTGTGTTTCCATCCCTCTCTGATCAGAATCCACATTTGGGCCAATACTCCAAAAGCAGTGGATTCTAGTAACTCCCACTTCAACTCCTCCGATGGAGACGAAGAGTCTCTCCTTGGGAGAGAGGTCACTGATACCTGACATGAAGTGGATATAGACACTGAAATTTCCCCTCTGAATCCGGAAGGTTAAGGGAACAGTCTTTTGCTTTACATGATGCAGATACTTAAAATAAGAATCTTGCCTTTCTCACGCAGCAGTCGTGTATTGAGGGGACCCTGATAGGATCCACCCAGCCCCATCTGAAGTATTTACACCTTCTAGGGGTAATGATATATCCTGGACTTCTATACAGGCAGTCCCCAGTTATTGGCAGCCTCGGTTATGGGTCATCTGGTTTTACGGTGCTTGTCTAGCGATGACGATAACCGGATTTTCAACACCCATTTCCGGCTGTCGGTGCCGATCTCCGGTTATCGGCGCTGATCCCCGGGTAATGACACCGATAACTGACGATCAGCGCTATTATCGCCGATTTTCAGTTATCGTCACGCTGTTGGGAACGGAACCCCGCCGATAACTGGGGACTGCCTGTACTGCCAGGCAGTGGTGATACAAGTCCCTTGGCTCAATCAGCTCATGCAGGCTTCCCTGATAGAAAAATTCTATTTGTACACTCTATACTGCCAGGCAGTGATGATGTGACTGCCTCATTAGTTCATGCAAGCGTACCTAATAGGAAATTCAGCTTACTGTACTTTCTATGCTGCCAGGCAGTGGTGATACGACTGCCTTGGCTCAGTTACTTCATACAGGCTTTCCTAATAGGAAAATTCTGCATGTTGTACTTTCTGTACTGCCAGGCAGTGATAATACAACTGCCTTGGCTCATTGGTTCATGCAGGCTTCCCTGATGGGAAAATTCTGCTTGCAGGACTTTCAGAATTCCAGGAGGAAATCATGAATAGTATCAAGTATGACCTCAAAAGAGTGTAACTCCTTCGAGGACTCAGTTAATACTGAGCATCAGCATAGAGATGTTATCCATGATTCCCAAGAGGAGTTCAGGTGTCCTGGATATGGAATCGGGTGTGATATGTAAAATTTCTTATCCTTTAAACGAGAGGATTGAGAGGCTGCACAGTCTGCCCAGGCAGAGATAGGACTCTCACCAAAAACCTTAGGTCATTGGAACGGTAAGAAAAACCTAAGCCCAAAAAGAAGTTGAATCAGTAGTCTAGATCCCCCATTGAAATCAGAATGGATAATAAGAGACAGCCCACTCACTCCAGTTGGGACCAGTCAGACAATAAAACCTCAAATCAGAATGTAGTATGGGCACCAATATCTTCCCCTGAGAGTGATACTGATAAATCCTGGCAAGACACCTCATTGTGCATCCTTTCACCAGATGAAAAATACCTCATTAATGAAAGGAAAACTGATTGAGGTTGAGCATATAGAATTTTGGGACAGAGTGGCTTTTCCCAATACTGAATGGCACTTGGTCCCTCCTTCAGTAGGAATTTTAATAATATAGCAATGAAAGTCAAATAGAAGCAACCATATTAACCCTTAAACACCTATTGGACGTATCATACGTCGACTAAAATTGTCTGTTGGTTGCCGAGTGGACATACCGTATGTCGACTACAAAAAATTTCAACCTTCGGTCAACTTTGACTCGATCGAAATGGTCGAAAAACGCAATTGTAAGCTAAAACTCTTACATTCTAGTAATATTCAATCATGTGCCTTCATTTTGCAACAAATTGGAAGTCTCTAGCACAATATTTCGATTTATGGTGAATTTTTTGAAAAAACTTTTTCTTATGCACGGCGGTAACTCAGCCGAAAATTTCATAAATTCTTTTGTCATTTTGTCGTAATTTTTACACTGTTCTATATTAGCCGTTACATAAAGTTTTATATATGAAAATGTGTGCAATTTCATGTACAATACAGCAAAACACAACCCATGGTTGTAGCTTTTATCAGTTTGGAAATATTTTCATATAAACCACGATAACTGCCAAAATTTCAACATTCGGTCAACTTTGACTCGACTGAAATGGTCAAAAAATGCAATTTTAAGCTAAAACTTACGATCTAGTAATATTCAATCATTTACCTTCATTTTGCAACCAATTGGAAGTCTCTAGCACAATATTTTGATTTATGGTGAATTTTTGAAAAAACTTTTTTCCTTACGTCCGCGCCAGAAATTCTTTTCATCACGTTGTCGTAATGTTTGCACTGTTTTATATTAGTCGTTACATAAAGTTTTATATATGGAAATGTGTGCAATTTCATGTAGAATACAACAGAAAATAACTCATGGTTGTAGCTTTTATCAGTTTTGAAATATTTTCATATAAATCACGATAACTGCCAAAATTTCAAGCTTGATGGTCAACTTTAACTCGACCGAAATGGTCAAAAACGCAATTATAAGCTGAAACTCTTACATTCTAGTAATATTCAATCATGTACCTTCATTTTGCAACAAACTGGAAGTCTCTAGCACAATATTTCGATTTATGGTGAATTTCTGAAAAAATGCACAATATTTCGATTTATGGTGAAAAAAAAAATTTTTCCTTACGCTCTGCGCTACTGTAACTCGGCCGAACATCTCAGAAATTCTTTCATCATGTTGTTGTAATGTTTGCATCGTTTTACATTAGTCGTTACATAAACTTTTATATATGAAAATGTGCAATTTCATGTAGAATACAACAGAAAATAGCTCATGGTTGTAGCTTTTATCAGTTTTGAAATATTTTCACATAAATCACGATAACTGCCAAAATTTCAACTTTCGGTCAACTTTAACTCGACCGAAATGGTCAAAAAAACGAAATTGTAAGCTAAAACTCTTACATTCTAGTAATATTCAATCGTTTAACTTCATTTTGCAATAAACTGGAAGTCTCTAGCACAATATTTCGATTTATGGTGAATTGTTTAAAAAACATTTTCCTTACGCTCGCGCTGGTAACTCGCCAAACATCTCAGAAATTCTTTCATCTCGTTGTCGTAATATTTGCACCGCTTTATATTAGTCGTTACATAAAGTTTTATATATGAAAAAGTGCGCGCAATTTCATGTACAATACAACAAAAAATAACTGATGGTTGTAGCTTTTATCAGTTTTGAAATATTTCCATATAAATCACGATAAATAGAAAAAATTCGACTTTCGGTCAATTTTAACTCGACCGAAATGGTCGAAAACTGCAATTGTAAGCTAAAACACTTACAGTCTAGTAATATTCAATCAATTAGCTTCATTTTTCAACAAACGGGAAGTCTCTAGCACAATATTTCAATTTATGGTGAATTTTTGAAAAAAACATTTTTTTACGTCCGCTAGTTATTTAATTCATGCATCATTTTGTAATAATATTTTCTCTGCTTTGATCGTTTTAAAATTTATTATAAACCAAAATCATCACAATTTAGTGTACAATACAACTAAAAAAATTAACTCATTAGCTTTAACTGTTTTGCTTACAGCGCGATTTGTATACAATCATATACGAGTTTTTTTTGGCTGTCATATATTCCAATATTTATATATGATAAGGATATTTTTTTCATTTCTGATGGTTGCATACTAAACTTCAGGCAATGACAAAAACATGAGCCAAAAATGAACCCTTAATCTTAAAAACTAAGCGTGCTGTGATTTTTTGAAAAAAAACTTTTTTTCCGCTTCGGCGCTAACTCACCGAACGCCGCCGGCATGTGGAAGACGTTTTTGTAAATAGGGCTTCGGCGTTAAAGGGTTAATGATAGCCATAGAAGTAACTTTTATCCAGTTTAATGGAAAACATATTACAACAACAATTTTACAGAACCAGTAACCTCTCTGGGAGGAATCAGTCTTCTGTCTACGATTTTGAAACAATCAACCATGTGAAGAGGGGATTTCAGAATTTTGTGATGACTGGGAAGCGAGAGTTTATGGCAAAAATAAAGCCATTTGTTGCCACCATCCCAGTATCTGATAGTGCTACAATGGAATGAGCAACATTGTCCTCCCTTATGAGAGGAAAAAGTTCCCAATGGACATGGCTACCCAGCTATTTGTGACCCCCACGAGAAAAATCTCGGACAGCCATGGATGAATTTTATGCTAGGCTCCCCCTAATTTAAGAGCTTCCAGTGTCTTCCAGAACAGTGTTCACTGCAGTAGCCAAAACACTTATGTGGACCCTATTGGAAGCACTCAATGACTTTCTGGAGTGTCGTATTAAGGCTTGAAAGGAAACAATGGTGGGCTCCAACATTTCACTCCCCAATGTAAGCTCCCTATTGCTTTCTTCCCCTATCTGTTGGGACCCTTTTTGAAGAGTCTGTTGTCGTACAAATCATTGAATAAGCCCAACAACAGAATTGCACAATATATACTGTTCTTAAAAAAGGGGAATCTAGGAAACAATTCCCTTGAGTTTCCTTTTCCCTAGTCTAAGAAAGCTTGGCATGAATCATAGTGGTACAAGCCTCCAGTCACTACTACAGGACCCTTCTGACACTGGTAGGAAGGACAACAATAGCATCAGCTCCCCTTTCAAAGCAAACAGAACACTCCTACCAGGGGAAAGAAAGATCAACTTTTGGACTGCATATTACAAGGAAGGGTAGAGGTGGAGCCCCATAGGACTTGCATGGTTGGGGTTGTCTTCTACAGCATAACATGCAGTGGAAGTCCTTCCCTGGGAGGTGTCGGGGGAAACAGTATAATTCATAAGGGGCTAGGGTAGAGATGGTCTTACCCTCCCTATTTTGGACAACGTTGAGATTCCACAAGTCAAGGAAAACCACTTCTACCACTTCTCTTTATTCGGTGAAGTCTACAAAGAAGAAAAAACACAAAATAAATGACAAATAAAACTGCACAAAGTAATGACAAAATACGAACTGCTTATGGTATAACGAAAATAAAGACAAAATATTTAAATGCAAAGAATAAATAGATACAACAAAATACAACTAATAGTGACTAATACAGTAAATAATATCACTCACAAAGTCCACCCGACTATATGTAAACGGTTATCCAAATTCAAAACGAGCGTATTCACTTATGGTCTGTCAGTCAGACCTTGCTGCTAAAGACTAAATGTTAAAATATAAGCAGCCTGGAAGCAACCACTAGCAAATAGACAGTTACAATATTAATGCTCGTTTAAGGGTAAACAGCATTTACAGACACCCAAATCTTTAGAGTAATAAATACTTAAACAGCACAAACAACCGTTTGAAAGTCCGCTACACTCCCGCCTAGTGGAGAATGCAATGAACCACAATAATTTAAAGGACTTTCAAAACATATACATATAGAGAGAGACCAAATCAGTTTGGTTTACAATGTAAATGAAATTCTGCCAATTTAATTTTGAGCATCTTTATCTGCCTTAGCTTGGAATCCATGTTGAAGCTCTTGTACCGTAGCAGTTAAGCAAAGTTTATGAATGGGTCTCTCCCAGTGAACCACCTTTCCATTCTCCACTGTTCGAACAGTAACTCTTGAACAAGCCCATCTTTTCCGGGATGAATCCTCTCAACAAGACCGCGCCTCCACAGTCCCCTAGGAGCGACACCTCCTTTAGGCCTGGTTCCAGAAGAAGAACCAAATCACCAACTTGAAGATTCTGTTTGGGATGAAACCATTTCGATCTTTGTACTAGCTGAGGAGGCATATAACGAATCCAAGTCTCCCAAAATATCTGAATTCTCTGTTGAGCTACCTCTACCATGCTTCTCAAGTTCACTTCGTTACCGGTATATGGTTGTAGAACTGAAGGTTGCCCGTGAGGAAACAGTAAGTCATTGCCGGTTATAGTTGGGGACTCAAGAGGATCTGGTCCATCTGGGAAAAGTGGTCGTGAATTAACAAGGTACGTCACCTCTGATAGTATTGTTTGCCATTCCAAAGCACTGAATTTCTTGTGGTGATAATCTGCTACTGCATCTAAACCTCTTCTACAGCTTCTGATCAATGATTCAACAACACCATTCATATGAGAAGCGTGAGGTGTGTTGAATTTCCACCAAAATCTGTCCCAGCAATTGCAAACTTGTCCTTTATTAGGCTCGTTCCAAGAATTTATCCACTTTTGCAATTTCTCTTGAGCCCTATGAAATTGCGTCCTCTGTCGCTACTGCCAAAACTGGATTGATTCTATGATTACAAGTAAATCTTCTCCAAGCACAGAGAAAAGCATCTGAAGACAATGAGTCGACCAGTTCAAGAGATATGACACGAGTGACAGTGCAAGTTATGATCATTATACTTCCTTCAGTGCTTGCATTACGAGTTAACTTTATTTTGATAGGGCCAAAGAAATCTAATGCAACTCTGCTAAAGGGGGGGCTATTGGGCTCACCTCTGAAACTTGGCAGTTCCCCCATCTGTTGGCCCAACAATAGGCGACGTCTGGTTCTGCAGAAACACCACTTGAAAGCAATGTCCTTAAATAATCTTGCTCCTCCAATAATGTAAACTCCACGCTTAAAAGCTAAAGCAATTGAGACTCTATATCCTTGATGACCTGTGCATCGATGAATCATCTGACCGAATGCTTCAGCCAGGGAAGAATTCCTCACCAATAAAACTGGATGCCTCTGCTCATAAGGTAAATGGAGCTTATGTAGTCTGCCTCCAATTCTTAAAATGCCTTTTTCATCCAACTTTGGGTCAAGCTTCTTAATCTGTTTATGATTAACTTCATCTTGATTATTTAAAGACTTCTGGCTTGCATAAAATAAAGCCAGTTCTGCTTCTTGCATTTCTTTAGGTTCTAGATGACTTTGATAGTTTTCTGGGTTTTGTTGTAATAGCAAACGGCGGCAGTAAGCAGTTATTCGTACAAGTCTATTCCAGTCTGAAGAGAGTTCTGTAAATCTTTCCTCAAAACTCTCATCAGCCAAAATTCCAACAAATTGGATCCTTTTAAGAGATTCTGGTGTGTACTCTTTAACAATACAACACTTCTTTACAAAATCATATGTCGGTTCCCCAAAATCACAATCTTGAGAACTGTTCAGAAGAAAATCAGGACCATTGATCCATCCTTGTAGTTCACTTGGCTTTATTGGCTTGGTTAATGCATCAGCAGGATTCAATTGTGAAGGAACATAGCAAAATTCTTTTGAAAATCCTGGCAAAGCATCCTGAATCTCCTGAACTCTAGCTGATACAAATGGTTTAAAGGTTCTAGCAGGAGAGCGAACCCAGGCCAACACTACTTCTGAATCGGTCCAAAATTTCATGGTACTAACCCTGCCAACCACTTGCAAAACAAGCAAGGCAAGTCTAGCCATAACCACAGCAGGAGTAAGCTCAAGACGTGGAATAGAACGGTGTTTCAACGGAGCCACTAAAGACTTTGCGATGACGAATTTCAGTTCTACTCCATGAGAAGTATTCCATTTCAGCCAGATCACAGAACCTAGGGCAGATTCACTGGCATCACTAAATCCTTGAAGTTGAGGGTCTCCTAGAGAATCTTCTGGCTTTATCATCCGAGCTAGTCTAAATCCAATTAGTTGATTCATTTCATGAACATATCCCTTCCACATTTTGATTTGTTCTTCACTCAATTCATCATCCCAACCAACTCCACTAGCCCATAAATCCTGAAGACAAATCTTGTATCTAATTGTTACAGGAGATAACATACCTGTAGGATCCCACAACTTTGATACCAAACTAGCAACCTTCCGCTTTGTTAGTTTTGAAAGCTCCTCACTGAATTTGTCTAGCTGAATAGCCACACTATCCGTAGCCTTATCCCATACATGACCCAAAACCCGTGTTTGCTTGTCTTCTGGGCATCGGTCAACAGAGGGGTCATTAGAATGCCATTCTTTTATTCTGAAGGAGCCTTTTCTTAATATCCGATCCACCTGATCCATGGCTGCAATAGCTAATTCACTCTTATCAAATGATTCAATCACATCATCCATGTACATGCGACAGTTAATTAACTCTGCTCCAATAGGTTCCTCCTCCTTGAATGTATCTGCCAAAGTGCGTACAGCCATCATAGCTATGTCTGGTGCTGGTTTATCCCCAAAAGGAAGGCGCAGCCACTGCCAGTGACGAATTGGAGAAGATAAATCAAAACGCCATACAAACCGGTGATATCTCTGATCCTTTTCAGCCATAAGTATTTGATTAAACATTTTTTGAACATCGCCTGCAATTCCTATGCTTTTCATTCTCCAGTGAAGAAGGCAATACAGAAGAGAGTTCAAGAAATCTGGCCCTTTGTAAAATCCATCATTCAAACACAAGCCATTGAACTTGGCAGCAGAATTCCATACGATCTGAAGACCTTTGTTGATTTGTGTAGCTGATATACAGCATGATGTTGTAAGTACCATCCCTCATCTCTGGATTCCTCTGGATATAACTCTCTGACAAAGCAACTGTCAATTAATTTCTGGATTTCTTCGCTATATTCATCAAAGGTTCCATTCTTAATTAATCTTTTTTCTTGGCTCATAAGTCTTATTTCTGCTTGAGGCTTGTTACACTCAATGCTTCAGGGAAACCGGCTTCCAAGGCATTTCCACAGTCATGCGACCATCCGCATTAATGCAAAGCTTATTTCGACAATGTTTTATGAACTGAGACTCTGCTATTTCCTCATCTGAGCAAACACACAATGTTGTTGGTTTGACACCAACAACATCAGATGTATATAATTTCTGCAAATCCTCCAAATGACTCAAAAACTGAACCCTGGATGCAGCATGTGGTTTGGGTTTTGGAATATTCCCCAAAATGGTCCATCCCAAGATACTTGACGGCAATTGAGACGATTCAGGAGACACAGAGTCTTTACACTCTCAACTGGCATTGTAAGGAAATAATAGTCATAACCAATGATGATATCAATTTCTGCTTCATCTGTGGGTAACGTTCCCTTGGCAGCGCTCAGATGAGGATACTCTCAAAAATATCCTCCAACTGCAGGACTGTTATGGGCTGGTTTCTCAATTCCAATTACCAATTACATTGTATGACTTAATTCCATTCACTGGTCTAATCTGGATAGAAAACTTGGCACTGCTTTCTCAGCAATACCTCCTCCAGCTACTCCATATCGAAACTTGAATGGTTCACCTTGCAAGCCAAAATGCTTTGGCTGTGGATAACTTAAGCAATGTTGTATCGGTACCTGTATCAATAAATGCAACCACGTGATGCCATTTTTCTCAACATCTTGCAGTTCTACATAAGTTGTAGGGGACTAGCGTCGATGAATTTTTTCCTTCCTGGCTTGAGTTCAGGGTCCCTACTGTGTTGAATGTTGCATCTGCATCTGAAGCAACCTCCGTGCATGACCAATGTTGCACTCAGAAGCATCTCCCGACAGAGTTAGATTCGTGTTCAAAGCAGAAGTACCTCCCGCCCGTGAACTTTCCAACCCAGAAAAAGTCCTTGGCTGTACTTTATTTCCGTATGGCGGGCAGGCTACAAATCGATGATGATAAAGTTGGCAATCTACACAGCGTTTCTTATCCGGGCGTAAAACTGATTGCGTTGTGGTTGGCTCAAGACAAAAGAAACATCTCTTACTGCTCACAATCATCCTTTGTCTTTCTTCCTTGGTTTTTGATATAAAGATAGGACATTTAATGATCAAATGAGTTTTATCTATGCAAAAGGGGCAAGCCCTCCCATCATCAACCAATGTAGCCAAGGATTCATCACATTCTGAGCTTTTGTCTCTAAAATAGTTTACAGCTGACTTGTTAGTATTATCACTCAGGGAATGGGGTTGTTCTCGATGCTCTCTAGCTTCTGTTTCTCTCCCAGAGATATGTAATCAACTCTGCTAATGTCTGATTATGACATTTTGATTGCCGCATATATTCGTAATAAATTCCAGATTCGATCTTTCTGCTGGCGATTTCAATTGTCATGAATGAATCCATTCCCTTTCTTGACCAAGTTCTCTCATTCGCCGAGCAAAATCAGTCAGTCCATCCAAACCTGTCTCATCTCCTTGCTGCTGTAGACTTCATTGGTTTCAAGGCTTCTAAACCAAGTAGTACATCTCGTATGATGGCAGATGTTGGTACCTTCTCTTCAAGGCACCTCCAAGCTCCATTTTCACCATCAACAGAACTGCAATCCACAATAGTATCTTGAACTACTTTTGGTAATGCATTGCCATTTAACAAGATCATGAGCTTTTCTTTACCATCAGTCATACCAGCGGACTCAAAGTATTGGTCCATTCAACCCTCCACGACTGAAAGTTTCAGGGTGCTCCATCCCAACACGGTGCATGAAGACCTGGAATTCGGATAGCAGGTCGTGATTTCTCTGCTATTCGAATATCATCCAACTTAGTCTAAAAGCTTCTCGATAAGCTTCAACATTTCTTCGCCCTTTGTAGAGTCAGTTGGCGGTGCTTGTCTAAAAACTCAGCGTAGAGAAGACAATATGACAGCTCTTGAGTCCAACTCCTCTGACTGGGTCTCCAGATCACGAGCCCACTCGGTCATATTACCTTCTTTGTTATATATTAGATCATTGCATGATAGAATTTTTTCCATCTGATTCAAAAATTTCCTGAAAATTATTTATTCGTCCCTCCATCATGGATATTCTGCGATTTATTTCAACATTGTCGGTACAGCCCTTTTCAAGGAGTTCCTTTAGCCTATTTATCCCTCGGGTAATTTGAGACTTCAAGTATATCTGAGTTTTTTAATTTTCCGTAGTCCGCTGCTACAAAGTCCTCCATGGCAGAAGTCGATTTTGGATTTACTTCACTATTTTTGACAACGTTGAGATTCCCAAGTCAAGGAAAACCACTTCTACCACTTCTCTTTATTCGTGAAGTCTACAAAGAAGAAAAACACAAAATAAATGACAAATAAAACTGCACAAAGTAATGACAAAATACGAACTGCTTATGGTATAACGAAAATAAAGACAAAATATTTAAATGCAAAGAATAAATAGATACAACAAAATACAACTAATAGTGACTAATACAGTAAATAATATCACTCACAAAGTCCACCCGACTATATGTAAACGGGTTATCCAAATTCAAAACGCAGCGTATTCACTTATGGTCTGTCAGTCAGACCTTGCTGCTAAAGACTAAACGTTAAAATATAAGCAGCCTGAAGCAACCACTAGCAAATAGACAGTTACAATATTAATGCTCGTTTAAGGGTAAACAGCATTTACAGACACCCAAATCTTTAGAGTAATAAATACTTAAACAGCACAAACAACCGTTTGAAAGTCCGCTACACTCCCCTTCCTCTAAAGTAGTTTTTTCCAAAAACCAGACACCTTGTAAAAGGGAACCATAGAGAAAGACGGCTTTATTTGCCACCTCTCATCAGCCTCCCCAAGAAGCATTCCTTCAAATGGAGGATGATCCTTGACCCGTCAAATTTGAACAAACATATTGTTTTGTGGGAGCTCAGGAATGAATGATTTAACTGGTGGCCTACCTAGATGATTGTTGTATCCAGGAAGCCACCAGAGAAGAGTGCTGACAAAACGAGAGTGGTAGTCGACAGACATCAGTCAGAAGATTTCTTAATAGGAACAAGTCCCACCTTACATCCAGCAGACATTTTCTGAGGCTGGGACTTTGTTGGGCTACTCTTTGCAGCCAGCTGTCTCTTCCCAAAACTCTCAAAAGCCTAGCTTTTCCAACAGACAATTAGAACAAAGTCTAGGCCTGTCACAGTTTGGGTCCATGGTAGATCTCATCCAGAGATTAACTGTAGGATTTAACAGAGTCTGGCTCTCACATGCCAGGAAAAGGCTTTGTGATTGCCTTTATCTGAGATTGGTAAGATACTCTGTCCAGGGACCTGGAAGAGGGCTCTGGCAAACAGACTGACTTGACTCCACCATTCATGCAGGTGATAATACATACGGATGCCTCCTTGACAGGTTGGGGAGGCCATTGGGAGGATTATCAGTTAGGGGGAAGATGGTCACTTGCTCAGAGGGGGTGTCATACCTGCTTCCTGGAGCTATTGGCTGTCTTTCCATTTCAGAAAAATGTAACCTCCAGAAGGGACTCTTATTTTGTTCATCCTAGACAATATAATTGTAATGTCTTATGTAAAGAAGTTAGATTCATGCTGAGTTCCTCTCAAGTCAGTAATTGCTAACATGCTTCCACAATCCGGAAGTGGACTGGTTTGCCACATGCGAGAACCATCAGCTTCCAGTGTATGTGTCTTTGAACCTGGACATTCAGGCAATAGCAAGAGATGCATTCCTACAAGACTGGAACAGATGGAGGATGATATACCTGTTTCGTTCATTATCCCAGATCTTGAAATCTTTGAACAGTCTACTAGCTTTCAATAGAACTGCTTGCCTAGTAGTCCTGAGTTAGCCAAACAGTCATTGTTTCCACATTTCTTCAACAACAGGCAAAAGGATAGATTCCATTGCCGTCCATAATTCCATCTCAGACAGAAGGAGGAGAAGTTGTGTATGCATCCTCCTCTCTGAGCCATGACCTTCAAGTGGAATTTTAAATTTTGTCAACTGTGTAGATTATTGCCTAACATTGCTAGGTACCTAGTGCAAAACTATGGACTTCATCTATCCAGCATACCAGCCAGTATGGGAAATGTGGTTAGATTACCCCCACACTTAGAACCCGGTTGAAATCCATTAAAACAGTTTTACATTTGGTTATCTTTTGAGGTTGAGCGCATTGCTATTTCAACAATCTTGGCATACAAGGCAGCATTGGCAGAACCCTTGCCATATGGTTTGGAATTTATTCTAACATAGAAATTTTTAATTCCATTCTTTTATAATGCAAATGTCAGCTCCTGTATCTGGAATAAAGAAAACTGTTGATAACCTGTGACTTTACCTTAAATAAAAAATTCCTGAAGCACTATTGCCATGAGAGTGGTGGTCATGCTGAGATTGTGCTGGGGAAGGCGCAATCATTCTTCAGCCAGGCCCAACATAATTAGGTAAGCCACCTTCTAACCGTAAGAATAATAGATATATTGGTTCATGTGGTGTTTCCTGTTCTTTATTGCCCAATCTTATGGGTATCTGGAATAAAGAACACGGTTAATAACCTGTGACTATATCTCGGACCAAAAATTAATCTGGGTTGTTGGGATTTATCTAACTGAATCTGTGTTTGAAATATGAGATCTGTTATCTAATGGCTTTCAGGAATGGTTCTCCCCTTCACCTAACAAAGGCCTGGTAGTACTGTCTAGAGGCTCTTTCGAAACTGGGCATAAGGCTGTGGAGGACTCGAGACCACTATCGGTCTTTCGTTACAGTGTAAACACTTCGCTGATAGGAAATCCCGAATATTGAGTTCTCTAGACAAAATCGAAATTCGAGCTGCCTGAGCAAACTGGTAAAAAACAAGATGCTTCGCTTAATAAGTTGATGAAAGAAACAGTTATGTTATCTGACTCTGGGCTAACTTGGGACATCATTTAAGAACCGGGAGCAGGCTTTGTGGCGATTACGCTGCAACTTTGAGAGACAGGCGAAGCGCAAGTCGTTAAGGTGTCTTAAACCGATAAATATCTTTTTAGGCTTTGTTTTACTAACAGTAACTAGTACTGAGGCAGACACTTTTCAGAGCAATGACTATACTTCGTAGTGAATACTAACAGCTTCAGATTCTTTGAAAAGTGCCAATTCGCGCAACGCTGAGTCATGTTGTCTAGAAGGTAGTTGCCGCACCTCGATTCAGGAGCAAGTATTGGCGGATCGATATTGGCAGCGAGCAACGAAGCTCGTAATCCGCAAAGCTAGGCATTCTGAACTGGCCGTCTGATTTATTGCTATTTGCGTCGATTCCGATTTGAAATTTCGACTTGGCTTTCGGTCTGAATAGTGAAACCGGTGATTCGGCAATTTGACTGCAAACTACTTGACATGATGGCGAGACTGTGAAAGTTTTCAACTCTTTTAATTTACTGAAAGAAGGCGAATTCTTTTCACTGATCCAATCTATGGACATACGCCTCTGTGAGTAACTGAAAGGTACAGGCCAATTTGTGATTATCTGCAATCTGCTGAAGGCAGAACGGTACAAATCACCTGAAGGTTTTGTCGGGCGACTTTCAGCGGTATCTGGTTTCTTTAATATTTGTCACGAACTGAAATGACAGATACTGCTATTTATTTGCCCCAAATATTGCTATAACAGCGATCGTTCTGAACAGTCACTACCCTGCGCTGTCAGAGGCTGTCTTATATGTCGGTGACAAGCGCAATTTCTTCAGGAATCTGCATGTTTTTCAAGCGTGATGACTGGCGGTTTGTGGCCGAACCTTGCACCTATTTTCGTTGAAATATCTCCCGCCGGCAGAGCGACAATGAGCGCAGGGCGGCGGGCGAAACGACGGAGTCTCATGAAATCGACGAATCGGGCTACTGCTCTCTGAATCTGGTAACTTCGACTCGCCATACCTGTTCGTTTGGACTAAAAAGATGCGTCACTGAAGCAAACTGAAACCTAAGATGCTGGCTCGGCAACAATTCACTTGCTATTTCGGCAACAGTCTGGCGCAGCTGTTGTACCCAGGCTCACTGGATTCTAACCACTGGCATTTCTCGAGCTTCAAGCTGATTTCCTGTTTAATGTATTCGAAGCGACCTGTAACAACAAGCTCTCGCCGTCGGCGTTGAGCGCCCAATTTGTCAATAAATCTAAATATGCTGACTATCACTGAGACAGGAAGTGGCTGAACTAAAACATCCGCCGGACTGAAAACAGTGGGCTGATAACATGACTCTGAATGTGTGAACTCTGATCTGACCAAGTAGAAGAACTGCTACCATAGCTCGGGCGTGATATGCGTCTGGGCTCTGAAGATAATTTGCGCTCCGCGAGAAGTAGTCCCGAACCTGCGGGTAGCGTGAGCAACTGCGTGAAAATGTAGGGTGGAAGCGAGACAGAATGGGTACTAGCCGTTGACACAGAACACTATTTGGGCGTAGTAATCTGCCTGAAGATGGCTCTCGCTTCTTTATTGCCTCTGTGCTGAATATTTTCACAAGTCCCTTCAAGCGGAAAGTATTAATGGGGCGACTGATCGAGGGAGGACGATCGGCCTGTCGCCCAGAACGCTCTGGGCAGGGACTAGCTCCATGTTACGACTTCCATGCGCAGACTATTGTGGCGGAGACTGCCACTCCTAGTTTCACGCCACGCTCGCTGCGGATAACCTGCGCGACCCTCGACTGCTGGATTTCACTTTGCGACCCGAATTGACCTCTTCACGGCCCAAACCGAAGGCGTGCGCTTTGAGGAAGGTCGTAGGGCGAAGAACGATGACTGGTTGAGCTCAGCATACTGAAGTGAGCGGAGTGAAGAGGCGGACCTGGATGGCCTGTACATCAGTCGAGGCCCAGCAGCGAACTGCCGCGTTTGAGGTGATTCGGCGAGCTCCAGGTATTTCTGCGGAGGAACAAACTGGCGGAAAATCGGTTGACTGGTTGCCTCTGCTAGAACACATCAACTTTCTGTCCCAGATGAGCACATGAGCTGTTGAGCTCATGACGGACTTCTTGTGACAACTCGGCTTTTATTCAGCGAACGCTGCGAAAATCATGAAGATCTGTTCAGAAGAAAGATTTCGTAGCACCTGGAAAAGAAGGATACCTTGCCACTGGCGTCGCCTCTGCCGAGAATCAGCGGTTTTGGTTCTGCAAGTGCAATGTCATGCTTGACACTAAAGGCGACTCTGGGGAGTTACTAAAGCTAAAAAATTGAAAGCGCGATCGAGGTCGGCCCTTCAAGGTATCAGATTACCAGTAACTCTATCTCGGTGAACCGATGATATCTCCTGGAGATGTTCGTTGCTCACTGGCTGGTGAGAAACGACTTTGAAGGCCGTGGGAGAGGCAATTTACCAAGCGGCAAATACCTTTGCGGTGAGCTATTCTCCGTGCCACTCATTTAGTCGTAATAAGGCGTTAGCCTGATCGAAGATGATCAAGTTCTTATCGAGACGCCGGATCCAAGCACCATAACCTGGCATATCTACGTAAGCTTCGGTATAGTATTAATTTATCGTTTAAGTGCAAGCCTGAATGACGAAATTACCTATGATGAGCAATCAAGTAAGTTACTGAAGTGATTGAAGACTACAGTGTTGACATCATGGATGAATCGCGCGACCTTTCCTCGACAGAACATGCGTTGGCGTTAGGCTAGGTCCGACCAGTGACGTGTTTGCCTGAAACTCAGCAACACCGCGTGAGACAATTCACCTTTCATCGCTGGCTGACCATAGTGAATACTGCTGTGGTGTTTGCCGGGTGTCAGAAGTGGTGGCGAAGCTCAGCGTTACTCGGACTAAGGTGCTTTGAAATTTGGTTGATGAAGTGCAGATCATCAGTGCACAAATCTGGGTTGAGAACAGCATGGTCTACGCCGCGCTACCGCCGCACGGCTGTTGTTCGCAGGCTCCCCAGGTGTGTGAGAACACAATGTCTCGCTGCGTGCATGGCTGGCGACCTCTTCAACTGGGAGGAAAAGCTGTGTCATCTCGGTCGGCGTTGAGGCGACTATCTCGCAACGGCGAATCGGCGGCGCGGCGACCTGGCGTCGCTGCGGAAAGAACGGGGTTTCCTGCGGCGTTCGAAACGCAGTCGACAAAGGTCGGGAAATGCGATCAATCGAGGAAAGGAAGATAGTGACAGCTCCCCAAAAGGAGAATATGTTTATCATCAGGCTGAAGTGAGGATAGCGACCAGTCAGTGAAAGATTACGACATCCAGGGCTCCTGCACAAATGAAAAGTAACTTTGCCACTGGCCCGTCGGTATAAACTCGGTGCGTGAACGGAAATGAATCCTCGAGCTTCATCGCTGGCCTGGTCCAACTTTGGCGATGCACTAACTCCTGATGCCACCGCAAGATGACGATAAATGTGCTAATAAGGCGACCGTTGCCGGAAATATGTTCAATGTGTCGGAGTGCGAACTACAGAGCTGGCATGATTAACTACCTGAGAAGACGCCGAGTTAATCGACATGGCGTCCCAAAGTTGCTTATATCATTAAGCCAACGGTAAATATTAATAAATGGTATCATACCCACGCCTATATATATACCAAAAATATATCGGACAAGTTCCGCAGTAAACGTGAAACTGCCAGGCACTCCCATGGCTGCCGGAGTATCGGGCTGTAGGCTGGCGCTGTCTGCATTGAAAGAGAAAAGGCTTACTAAAGTGTCTTTGCAGAGGCAGGAGAGGAATCTTGTACCCAAACGATGACGATAGCAGTGGCGTTTGCGTCGATAGCCGATCACGACTCACATCGACCGCCGAAAAAAACACCAGATGCTTAACTGGTGAAGAACCTGAAGGTGAACTCTGAAGAAGTTCAATGAAATGGCAAACGCCGTGTGACGACGAGACTGAGACTACTCAACTGGCAACTAAGGCACTATTCTCCCCACCGGTGTCTCAGTGGCGTGACAACTGAAAAAGGAGAGATGTATAAACTATGAGAATCAATGGAGACTATTAGCATTTCAGAGAATAGTGAAACGGCGCCATAATCTCCCTCCCATGATCGAAGACAGTGAAAATGGAGAACACTAAGGCAAAACTGAAAAGGATGAGGAAGGCTGAGTTATGCTGAGCCCGTCCCCTACTGTGGTCTCGAAGAACTGACAGATAGATCAGATGACGGCTGGCCAGTAATGAAGAGGAGGATATGAGCATGGCGAGAAAGGATGAATCTCAACTATTAGACAACATATGAAATAATGAGTGAGGAGAAGCATCAGCGAGAATGTGAGCCAGGAGCGCATGGTGGAAAATATTCACCGGAAAGACAACACAGAACACTATTATTCAACTTAACTAATAGTACTGTAAAAACTAAGCGAAAGGCAGTAAGGAGAAGGCATCATGCTTTCTATTATACATAAAGCTTCCTAATTCTACAAATACTCTATTAGTAAGACCATAATAACTAAACTAACCTTGCAGCTGAAGTTTGAGAAGCAGGAAAGCTGTTCTCACCAACTACAATGTAACAACTAACAAAAATGATCTGCTGTCACTGGCATGAAAGCCTTCAAGCATTATGGCGGAAAATAACGACCTTATCTGTAATGTCAAGGTATCCGTCTTTAGCTTGCAACACTAAAATAAATATACCTCTCAAGCAAGCCTGGAGGAAGCAATGTCCAGTAAATGCCTGCTGAGAACTAATGGCGGATGAGAGAAAGCAGCTAAATAAGGAGACTTTGAAGAAAGATAATAAATATATATAGAAGCAATAAATATATAATAATAAACAAAAAGTACAAGAAAGGGCGAGAGCCCGACTAATCCAACGGGATACATGGCGTCGAGAAAGCGATAAATAGACTTGTCTAATTGTTAACTGAGGGAAAATCGTGCTTCTCAAACCGCAAATGCATGTTGCTCAACAGTGATGAATCAGTGCTAGCACTGCGGTCGCAACGGCAGCGAGCGTGTAAGATATTGGTGACCGACTGTTTGATGCCGAAGATCATAGCGACACCTCATGATGAGACTTTGACATTAGAGAGAGGAAAAAGGTTTACGAGGCGAGCTGTGGAGTGTGACATTTCTGACTTTCCGCTACCATGGAGCTCGCCGAGGAAGTCGGCAGCACAGCTTTCTCCTGGCTGCTGTTAACAGTAACTACCCAGCAGGCAGAGATGCTGAAATTATTTCCTTTGTTAGTCGAAGAAAACAGAGAGAGCTTATATTTATTGTGAGTGTATTCCAGTGTATATGCCTTGTGCAGTTTTTAATTCATTTTTATTGTTTGTCGCCTGCATTACCTGTTTATTCAGTGCTGAGCTACAGCTGAACCTACTGTTCCAAGTCACTTTGGGCCAGCTCTATGAAGGCTGATGGTCAGCTTTCGTGATCTGGTTAAACTACTTTAACAACAACCAATAATAATAATAACCAATAATAATAATAATATGGGCAAAGCAAATAAACTGCCAAAATCTCTTGTCACCAGAGACGAACTTACAAATCCATGGTCAACCCTAAAACTGGTTCCGTCTTTGAACTGTCGTCACGATATCTCTCGAATCGAACATTATCGTTCGATTGGTGATCAACACGGACTACTGTTTAACCTGGGCTAAACCTAATCCCAGCTTTATATCTTTTTCTATCTGTCAAGTCCCAATAAATACAGCATGAAATGAGAAAATTCACAAAAATTAGTCCAGAAAATATATGGCATGAACGGACTCAAACGGAACAAGTCCGCAGGTTCAGGCCTCGCAAGTCAGGTGATCCCCATATCGAAGTACTCGAAAGCGCATTGTGTATGTAATTTGTGGTACGCAGACTCCAGCGAGCTACAGAACAAGTCTGGAAGAATCCACCATCCGTCGTCAGTCATACGATCTGGAGATAGGGCGAGGAGGATTGACGACAAGCCTCTGAAGAAGCACATCGACACAACCAGGTAACCTTTGATCATTCTCCAACGTATAACAGAAAATCGTGCAATCTGACTTTAAACCTTATATAAGTGTATTAAATAGACAAAAAACTTCAATAACTCTATTCACTCATTTTAATAATTTCACATGACTATCTGTTCATTTCTGTAATATATTTTAAATGTGAAGACATGAACTGCTCACATGAAAAGTGACTCTTGTCTACGAGAAGTTTCTTTCACAAATGTGTCTCCCAAATGACATACTTTATTTGTGGACAGCAACTGATAGTTCTCAACTACTTGCTGTTCAATCAGCTTTGAAAGAAGAAAAAGGAATAATTATTTCACATGAATGTAACTGTCTGATACATAATTCTTTTGTTTTCTGTTAGCGGCACAGAGTAACAATGTACTGGCAACCACAAACGAAAAATATATCAAAACCATTAACGCTTGCAAAAAAATGAGGTTTTTCAATGACTCACCAGTCACATGGGCATTGTCGCGTGTGTTATGACTAAGTGAGGTTGAAAATCGGCTATCCTCATAATCAAATGTGGCATAACCAACGATACAATTTTTAATTTGTCATAAAAGTCAACAACTGGCCTAAAACTGTGTTAGACCATTCAAGACCACATCAATGACTGTAATGCTTTGTAGCTGGCACCTGCGTTTTCTAACAACAGCCGATTGCTAAGTACGCAATGCAGGGAGAGAAGAAAACGAGATTGAATTTCAGGTATAAATATTGTATAAAAGAATACAGATACTCTTGAATATCTCTTTGACATATTTTAAAGCATTTACAAAAGCCTTAAATGATCATTAAGTTATGCAGTAGCAAAGATTATGACTGTCAACGTGAAAAGTCTGCAATCGACATCAATTTGTAATACTGTATATGACCTACATTTTATAGGTTAAACCCTAAAGTCACAGTTAATATAAATCATGAAAGTCAGCTCTCCTTAAAGGGTAATTTATTAATATATAAATCATGAAAATCGCTCAACAAAGACAATTTTTATACGTGTCCTAACGATACATAAATGAAATACCAAAAGCTATAAAGAAAGTATTATATAGTAACTTTAGCAAATATGATTATAGTTTCTACATGCTTTACAAGTAAAACAGAAGATATCATATAAACTGTGATGTCTGCAAAGCACATGTCTGTTAGTGCTATCTTCTCCGATGACCTGAAATGTAATCTTCGTGTAACTACAGTGGTCCTTTCTGCTGGTTGGAAAACATTCTGTCAAACTTTCAGTCATCAGAGGAAAATCTACTGTAAACTTATTTGTGAAAACCGAGCTACTCAAAATAATCTCTTCACCCGCCCGCAGATCAGACCGGACTTATACTAACAGTTACGAATAAAGCTGCAAATGATTACCTTCTATTTGCAAATAAGCTATACGCTATGCAATAAACTCAAATTGAAAACGTACTGAGCCACATTGCTGTCGGTCTCTACATCTGAAGCTTTCGAAATACAACACCATGTTACATGATGCATGGATATACTGAAACTATTCGTACTGGTGATTTATTATAAACAGTGCAGCTCACTAGGCTACCTTCAGTGAGCGCGATAATAAATCTTATTGGGAGAAGGAGGGCTTTCGTGCATGTTTGCTGACAACATATAAACTTTATTTTATCGCCAGCAATGTATTTTGTATGTGTTTCTAACATTATAGCTGACTCCACGTGAAGGAGGTATGGACATTCTAATCCATGGCATATTAATGAATGTGACACATTGAACGCTCTTGCTGTACTCATCTGTGAAGAGCACTGCCTGGTGCTAATCTGTTGCAGCAGAGGGCGTGGCGAGAATGGCAGATCACCCTACTCGTGGTGCGGCCGTGGAGGTGCACTGGGCTGTTTGGGGCTCGAGGCTTGCCTGGGCACAGATCGAGTAAAACAACGTTGTCTGCCCGCCATGGTAAAACCAGGCGTCTTGACTATGCGCTGATTGGATCAGGTATAACTGACTCACTGCTCAACTCCAGCTTAACATAACTGAGCAGAGGAGACAGTGAAGGACAGAGAAACGCTCTCCCAACATAATATGACCATGGACTAACACACTACGAGCCTGAGCATGGCTTCAACACGAAGGAACAAGCACAAAGCTGATTTTGACCTCAAAAAATGTCGAAGAGCAGGAACATGTGATGGCTGGCTGGAGAAGTGGCGACAACTCGAATATCACCTAGCTCTCAGTGGAAGGCGCACCAGGCTCACGCAGTGCATTCAGATCGAACTCTCGGAAAATGAAGGGCATTCAGCAGAAGGAGAAGGGTTCTCTGGGCTGCCAGAGGAACTTTGAGGACCCTGATCTCGGTCACTAGGAAGGCTGGCTCAGGCTCACGAGGAAAGAAATGGTGTCGCCGAATGTAATATGTTGAGGAGGGCCAGAGTGTGGCGTCTGGATTCTTGACTGAAGTAGCGGAGCGACACTGCATTTTTGTGTAAACCAAACAGCTACGGTAACTTAATTCATGGCTCATCAAGCCGTAACAATACTTCAGGAAGACTGATCTTCTTAGTGAGAAGGCAAAGAACGAGAGAGAATGGGCCTGAGCCACTTTAAATGATGTCAGGACTTCAGAGTTGCTGAAATGCTGTTGAAGTCTCAGCTTGGTCATGTGCAATGTCTGATTTGTGAACAGATTTGGGCTCTTTGACAGCGAATACTGAGCTAGAGTGGCTCAGCAGCCCTTGTCGTGAAGCGACGATCTGCAAGTCCCCAAGAAGCCAAGAGTCGCAGCTCTGACTGCAGAGTTTCGGGAAGAGGATGTTATTCTGCCCACACTATCTTCACTGTTGCTGCCCAGGCTGCTGGGTCTGGCAGCCAGCTACTGCAGCTGCTGTGGCTGGGGCAAGCAGCAATCTGGGCTGATACCTGAATGTGAAGCGGCAATATTTACAATGAAGCAGCCTCGAAAATCACAACGTGGCACGAGGTCAGAGTCATCAAGGCCCATTCGATGAACAACTGTTCAACACGTCCTTTGAACGGAGTAAGCAGTCGTATCGAATAATAGCTTTATGGCGTGTCGCCATGAAGGGTCGGGACTGGGCTGAGATGGTGTTTCGTACAAGAAGTCTTATGGAGGCGCTTGCTTTCCACCGTACTTTAGAATCTGGGTCCTTTACAGACTCTGTTGAACGGCGGCTCTTTGAACATTCATTTTCTGATAGTGAAGGAACGGCGGTGCTCCTGGAAAGAAGGAAGGTCGCTAAGCTGCCTGAAGAAAATGGCCTGTTTGCGAGGCATGAAGTTTTGGCTCAACATTGTCCAAGTAGATCTCTGTTTCCCTGAACTGTGAAGCATAACGAGCAGCTGAGCCAACTTTCGACTGCTACTGACTTTTGATGTGTGCTGCAGTCCAATAATCACGCGAAGCAGTCCCGGTTGGCGCGGGATTCGATTGTGATGACCAAGAATTGCCATAACCAAATTGGCAATTTGGCGCTTTCGGGAGGTTGACTGAGGGCCGGCATGCCGATTTTTGATTATGCTGTTCGTATGTATCGCGCCAATACTAATTATCGCCGATAACGAAATGGCGATTTCAGTGCTGAAAAAATACCAATTTCGACAGGCTGGCTTCCGTAAACTGGTTGCTGTTAACGAGCCCGCCGAGACTGCAGCTCAATGGGAGTTTAACAAACTCCCCCAGCCTCCTTTCTAAGCTGATTTCAGAAGTGAAGAGAGATCCTTTCTGAGTTTCTCGTCGATAACACATCGACCAACACTGCGTCGAATCTCATACGACATGACCAGGCGATGACGTCTGACAGTGGCCTGCTTGGCACTGCCTTCAGGAAAGATATCTGAAGACATGCAGCCACCTAACTACAATTCCACGGCTCAGAAGTTCGAGAGGCTCAATGAAAGAACTGGCAGACTCGAAAGAAGACAGAGCTCTGCCGTCAAGAACATGACTTGTGTTTTTGAGGAGAAAAACAGCCGAGAACTCGAAGTCATCCCCAAAATGCTCTGATCAGGTCATCTGAACTCTGGGTGCTGATCAAATGCCTGACTGTGTTGGTGAGGGTCATTTTCTGTCGCTAAATCGCTGATCTGCTGCACCAAGCAGAAGCCAGTAAATCCAGTGAAGAGACTACGCGATCCCCCAGTGGCCCACTTGCGAGAGCGAGGCTGATAGTTTTGTGAGTGGCAGGCAAAGGTAGCAAAACTGGAGGCCTGCTAAGCGAACACTCAGAGAACACTGCGGTCTGGATGGTGAGTTAACAATGGGCGTCCTGTGTCTGAAGATGTTCGCCAGTCACCTGATGAAGCAGGGTATGGCTGGGCTGTCATTTCCGTATGAACTTTGTCTTTACCAAACGAAATTCGGCGCTGGCGCCGTGCGGTCTCGAAGGCTCGGGATGAAAGAATGTTGCAAGTACGATCTACTGCCCTCTCCCGCTGCTCGCTGAGACAGGCCTTCGGGATCGACGAAAGTGGCGACCTCTGCGAAGATGGGTAACTGTCTTCAAACCTGCGCTACTTGTTCTGCCTGACTCCGTTCGCTGAGCCCGATTTGTGCAATCTGGCAACTTGTGGCAGGTGAGCACAGTTCTCTCTTGCTTTGGTGGCGACTGAAAGCGACGAAGGACTGTGAGACCAGATGCGATGCTCATTAATGGCTGGTATCTCGCGAAAAGAGCTGAGAGATACCAAGGCCTTCCAAGCAACTGCGGGAGCTTGCTTGGGTGGCAAGTGGTGCCGCCGGCAAATCAAGCAAAGTCATTTCTTCTGCGGTGCGATGATCTCGAGAAGAGGTACAACTTGTTGAGGTGAACTGGCTTTGCGGGGCCAACCTACTGGTGTTGACTCGCGCATTGTGAGGCACGGCTCCACATGTAATGAACATGCGCGGCGAAGCCGGCTCTGTGACCATCTAACACCTTGTCTGGTAGAACGACCCCAACGAAGCCGAGCAAATCCTGCCGAAATCCTCAATCTTCGCTGCCGGTCTTACTGTCCAATCGGAAACTAATGTCTCCAGATTGGCGTAAGCGTACCAAATGATCCAATGGAGAGAGGAACAGCAACTTTAGCGGCCAGCAGTGTGTGCACATTGACAAGCACGAGAGAAGTCCCCTGGGAAGGAGACAGGCAGCTCGAGAGCTGCTCAGTGACATAAAAAAAGGCCCGCCTTCTCTTGAGAAGCTTCAAAGGAAGTGACGTGGCGCGCCTGGTCCTAACTTAAGCCAACCGCTCGTCGGCTTTCTTTTCGAAACCGATGAAGGGAAGACAACGGAAGGCAGAAGTCACTAACGCCATCGGCTGAGAGAAAACGCTCGAATGCGAGAACATGAGCGGCAGCGTTGGCGCGATGGCCGTGACTAAGCGAGATCGATCCATCCTGGGCTGTTCAGGCCGACGATGATATGTTGCGTGGCTGAAGATGAATCAGCAGCTGAAAATTGCAGACACTGCGTAACCTCTTGACGAAGGCAATCACCGTAACGGCTGCTCTTCGGATGAGCACAGACGGCCTTCCATCGAATGAAGAATCTTCGAGATAGATGTGAGATGCCTTTCAGTGGCGCTCTATGCGGCTTCTGGTTTGAACGGCGGTGGAGCTGCGCGGTGAACAACCTACCGGCCTCGACCTCGGGCTGATGTTTGCCGATAGCTGAAACAGCTGCAAATCTGGAGGCCTCGAAGGCGCAAGACTGCTGCATTTGCGCTTCCAGATTTCCAGTCAAGCTTTGTCTACAAAAAGCGAATGAAACCTGCTTCACGACCGCAACCGGGAACTCCAAACTTCTGTTGAACGAATTCAAGACGGCAATGATGTTGAAGATCGAAGCATGAAGACAGTAAAAGAGTTTGCGTAGGTACAACGAAGAGGCACTAAGATGAGGATAACAGGTGAAGAAATAATATACCTCAGCCGATGACTCTTCCTTTCTATTACAGCTCTATACCATCTGCTATCTCTATCGAGACTATCAAATCAGTCTAAGCTATCCTGTCTTTGCTTTGTACCTGATGCTGACATGACCAGGCGCAGCCAGCGCTTTGTTGTCACCACTGTGCACATGTGTGTTGTCATGTCACTTTGAGCAATCATCTTGCAGCCCTTATTACAAACTTTCGAATGCTAGAAAGAAACTTAGAATCTGACATCTTAATCAGGAATTATGTTGAGAAAAACCACAAATTCGAATCGTCTTAATACTGGGCAAAAAATCCCGGCAAATGATGAAAGTGCTGCCCAAAACACAGGTGACGATCGAAGCCAACTGAAAGCAATTGGCGTTGAGGACCTGTCACTAGCAATGTTGACGCCACCACAAAATTAGTTTTTGATGTATATTGGGCTTCAATATCTATAGCAATTAACATTAATCACTTTATATAAAACTGGTATGTAGCTATGTATATGAAAAGTAGTGCTGCATCCCCATGATAAGTCTATTTCAGTCTTTATATAAGGCTGTTATCATCTTCAGTGAATTGATTGAGAAGAAGGTTGAGACTGTGCTCAGTGTTTGTGAGACTCTGTACAATACATTGTTTATGCAATAGTGAAGCTATTGAGCTCTTTTAACGATAAGCAATCTTTGCGACTGTCAGTTTTTGTGCTGTATTACTCTATAGAAAGAATATCTTATGTATAGTACTGAATGTGGTGATTTTTAGATGGCCCCATGTGTTGTGCTGCACAATTCATTGTCGTTGACCAGCTTTTCAGTATGTGCATGCAGTATGCCATTATGGTGCTGCTAGTGTGTGGAAATTAAGCACATTCTGCCTGTACTGTACGCAGAACACTGCTCAACCACGCAACACTCACCCTTGGCCTCTCGATTTGTGGGAAGATGGATGAGTGATAAATGCTGTTCCTTTTGCTCTGGCTAAAACTGAAAATGAACTCTCAGCTTTTTCCCTGACAAAAAATATAAACAAAAAGAGCAAAATATCACAAATAACACCTGTGAAAAACAACAGCTTCTCGGGCTTCTCTGCTCAGCTACAGGCTCCGCCAACACCAGCTCTGTGCTCCCAAACTCAGTCTCCTTGCATTGCAGACAGGCTGGCATATATTCTCAACAACAGGCTTGCTCACTAGCATTAATTCTGCTATTTCTCTCATAAAACTGCGATACTACAAAACAAGCATTTGACTCCCTTTCTCTCTCCTCTCTCTCTCTCTCTCTCTCTCCTCTCTCTCTCTCTCACGCAGAACAGTGGGAAATGCAATACTTCTAATTCGCTCCTCTATTCTCCCCTTTCTCCCAACCAACACTTTCACACTGCATTCAAATGCGCTACGCTATGATTTACTAACCAGTCCTTTAATTGCGTTGCGAACGCGCAATCATTCTCTCGAACTACTCTCTCTTCGGCAACATTGAATTTACATTTTCTCTCGATCTCGGGTCACGCTGTCTTCGATCTGCCCTGCAATAGATGCAATCTACGTGCAATAACCCCGTCAGCTGTTATTTTCAGTAACACGGCGACTAGATATATTAACTCGTCGCTCGTCCTGCTGCGGCTCTCTTACTCTTACGCTCGCTCGCGCCAACGTTCACTCACCCTACACGCATTCGATCGCTCGGTTGCTATCTGCCGACGCTATGCTGCTGCGTTCTATTACCATCATTCATCATTACGCTTTATCACTCATTTTCGCGGCACTCACACTATCACACAGTACGACTCATTCGACCGCTTCGTTCTTCCCGCTAACTTTACGTTTCTACCATATATCAAGAGCGGTGATCCTCAGCCACGCAGCTCTCATCGCGGACCATACGATGCATTCAACCATTTATACACCCATTCTCTCGACATCCTACAAATACAAATCCCCAAGCATCTCTTTCATCGTAATTCAATTACATTCGTGCTAGGACGGACACCATCACATTTTTAAAACTATCTAATAAATATCATATTTATCGTTGTGCTCTCAATCACACAAAATGCACTGGCTGTCATTACACACCCCGGTGGCTTACGTTCACCATAACCAGCTATATCCCCAATTTCAATCCCTCTTACTCCTGACAATTCCTATTCACACGTATTCTCAATTTCACATCGACAAGCATGACGTCATACTACGCCCGTATCTACTGCGCAATCTTATACCTGCTGCACTGCACTCATGCCGTCGTCTTTCCAGCCAAGCCTCCTCATGCAGCAGCCCTCGTGCATGCATCACACGCTGCAGCTTGCATCTGGAGGATCGATCACCCATTGGGCGTCACACCTGGCTTTAGACCCCCTCCACACTCCAGTTTCCCGAATTGCTCACAGTCACCCTCTTTGCGTCTCACATGTGATACATGCCCTTCCATTCCACATTAGACACTTCCTCTAGGTTCTGAACACATTCTGCATAATGCCCATTCTCACCACAGTTGCCACCTCAACAGCTGACCTTTCAGTCTTCAACTCCCGTGCTTTGTCATGTTCCTCTCCTTCTATTTATTATCTTCAAACACCTTTCACTAAACTCGATTACCCACACGGAAACCTGCTCCTAACCCACCTACACTCATTCTTTGTATGTCCTTCCTTTCCACATCTAAAACCTTCGCTCAGACTACTCACCGACCTTCCCCTTTGTACACTATCCTAACCGTCCAACCCGTTGTTCCTACAAACCACCATTCATCCTCATGCTTCTCCACATTACTTGCTCTTACCTCCACCTCTATTACACTATCTGCCATTCTCATTGGGCCCCTCAACACTGCATCCTACGCTTCCAAACTCTAACTCTCTCATCTACCCCAGCCCTTACACTCACACTTCTGTCTCTTTTACAACCTGTCAAGCTCACCAATCTTCACAATTTCCAAAATTTCTCCCAAGTCAACACTGCTCGTCCATCTTTTCTTCTCCTTCCTTCAAGTTCACAAATTCTCTCCTTCATCTGGCACTGTCTCTAACAACTTTAGTACTAACTCCTTACATCCATCTGTCCATCATCCCCAAACAACCTCGCCAACATCTCCAGCCTACAAGCATGCAGTGACAAAGGTTCCCCAGCTTTCATTCTTGCCTCATCAAATATTCTTCCTCTTATACTTAACACTAAGCTCATACGCCTCGCTTGCTCAGCTAGTCTAGCTTTCACCAGCAATGAAATACTCAGCATCTCCACACTCATAATAACCTATACATATCAGCAAAATCCAGTCAAATATTCTCTCCTAATTCTCATTACCCACGCTCTCTTACTCTCCCCCTTATCCTGACAAACCTTTCATACTCTAGAAATCATGCATCCCCTACTTCCATACTCATTATACCTTTCACGAGAATTTTCCTCACATACATGGCCTTTCTCACTTCTTTCTCACTTTCGCTACTTTCACTCTGTCCTTTCATGCCCTCTTCCGAATACAAGAGTCACTTCCGCACTTACATTCATCTTACTCATTACACTCTTCTTCCCCTTCTTTTTATCCACTTTATCCATTCACCTCCATCCACACTATTTTACCCTCTCTTTTCTTTCCTGCCTTTCCCACTTCATACCCCTTCTTACAGTTTCCTTTCCTTTTCCGCTTTACTAACTTCCTGACTTATCATACTTTCCCTCTGTTCCTTCCGCCTTTTCATTCCCCTTTTCCTTACCTGCACCTCTCATTCTCTCGTTTCTTACTTCCTATTCCCACATCACTTTCTCCTCACGCTTCCATTCACTTCTTCCTCCTTTTCTTCCTCTCTTGCCCCTTCACACGTTACGAGGACCTGCCTCCAACAGCCCCTTCTTTCAAGCAGCCAAGACATACCTTTCACCATTTCTTCCACACCTTTATCATTCCTCAACTTTTTATCCACCCTCTTCTGACTCTTTCATCTCCCTTTCATTTCCCTTTCGCTCCTTTTACCAACAGTCATCTCTTCCAACTGAAACCTCAATTTCTCATTCTCACTCTTTAACAGCGCATTCTCCTCTTGACAGCGCTCCTCTCTCAACCTCACCAGTTCCTCTTCCATCCTTTCCTCAGTCACACTACCCGCCGCAATCTTAATTGCAACTGCAACACCAATTACTTACGTTAGCGCCAATATAATGTGGCGAATTCAAGCTCACAAAAACAACACACAACCTGATACATAGAACATATAACCACACAACATACCCTGATCCTCGGTTGCTGGGAGATGGACAAGTGTCCACGTTCGCCAACACAGCCACACAAACCACACAAACAAAACTGGCTGACTCTCAACCACAACAAGGAAATATAAATAAAAAGAGGAAATGGAACCATATACACACAATAAAATAGCACACCAACAGAAAAACTAACAACTCTGAAAACATACAAAGAACTCAACACGAAACCACTCCCTACGAAACTTTAAGCTCTGACTCAAGACTACCCCAAAACCGAAATCTCCTTCACATTTTCACAGACCAGACAACGCCGTAAACAATCTCAGCTAACGACCGCTTATCCCTCATCATGAAACACTTTCACTAACGACAATTACATAAGCTCTCTAAATGCTAAGTAAAATTCATTCATCCTCTATGCTAGTAACTGCATAGTTACAGATACTGAACCAGTATTTTCATGGTTGTTGTGCACAGTGTTGTTGATTGGTGTGCTAGCTTGTTCATAATGTTTGCATACCCATCATCCATTCTTCACTGATGGAAAATTTTCTCTGCATTTTACAGGTTTCCTGCAAGAACCTGTGCTGGCATGGAATCAACATGATCTAACATCATATCATCATCATCTCTGCTTCCATTCCATATTCATTCCTTTCTTTTCTTATGTTTAAATTTATCCACTCTTTATATTTACTGTATTGATTTTATCTCTGCATGTAGTGAGTACAAAAATTGGCTGGGAGAGTGGATGGGAAGATGGTGTTTTTCTTCCTCCTCTACATTTGGGTATAGGGGGTGAGCATGTTTACATCATTTTGCTAAGAGAGCTGTGTCTGGCCATGTGAAAAAGGAGAGGGGGACCCAGAATGGGAGTGAGATGAAAGATCAATTTTGCTTTGCTTTTTACTTTTAATATCATTACAGCATTGTGGTGCTGTATATCTGTTTGTGGTTTCCATTCTGTTTTGTTGATGTGTTTTGTGTTTAGTCTGCAACTGTAGTTCTTGAACAGATAATCTCTCTCTCTCTCTCTCTCTCTCTCTCTCTCTCTCTCTCTTTCACTCAATCTTTTCAAGTAGTAAAGAAATACAAGATTTTGATTTAAAAAATGAAATATCAGTAAATCTTTGTAATGCATATGTATTCCAGTATTTGCAAATCTAATTAACGTACAATAAAAAGTTTTAATCAAACTGTATTTTCAATAAAACTACCTTTTTTGATTGTATGGATTCTCCAAGTTTTACACACTTGAATATGTATGAATTTGGTAAGTTTTGTAAATTACAAAACTAGGTTTAAAAGATTTGGAATACACTAGCCACGGCTAGGGATTGACTACACCCCACACCTCCTTTTCCCCCATATTCATCATCCCCGTGGCTCTATCAGTGAAAATTAGGGCAATTTTTCACTATTTCTCTATACACATAGTTGAATTGTTGGCATTTTAGTTACTATCAACTTCTTGTCCTCCTCCGCAGCTAGGGAAAAAATAGGTGGAACTTCACCTGAGGCCCATATAGACTTGTCTCTTGAGATAAAGATTACAGTGTCAGAAGAAAGAGGAAAGGAAAAGAGAATTTCAATGTTTGTCAGTAACAGAAGAAGGCAGTGGAGTAACTATGCAATCCAAATATTACAATTTTCACTAACTCTGGGAAGAAAGTAGCCTGATGGGTGTTAAAAAGACTGCCTGATAGGAGGTTTTCCCCTTAGTTCAATAGAACATGACTACAACAGTACCTCTAAATTAGAAAAACAAGTGACCTTGCAATCAGAGAAACAAGGTGAGCAGCATCATTGTTCAGTGCACTACCTGAAGTCTAATCGCAATGAAAAAGAGGTGAAAAAGAAGAGCACTAAAAGTAGAGCAATCTCAAATAGGGACTAATATCTGACACAAAGCTTTATTACCTAAATTTGAAATAAATTTCTAGCATAATATTAACCGTGTTATGGTAGGGTATCTTTCTTAATGGCCTCATAACTGTATACATCTTGAATGGCTTACTTTATAATAGGATTATGGTAGATGTCTGACAGATGGATGCCCTTAATTCAGCAGTGGCTATATATCATGCTTGAGATCAGCTGAACTGGGCTGGTTACTCACCCACTAAATCCAGTGTCCCAAGTAGATTTAGTAATAGATCAATCACCACTTTTCAATTCAAAGTTAAAACTGGCCTGGATGTCTAATATGCTGGCAGAAATGGAAGGTTCTACTAAATTTCCATAAAAATAAAGAAAAGGGGACACTTTAACCTAAAAAGTTCAGATTTACTCTTACTTCTTTTCTCCAAATCCAATTCTTAAATTTGCTCTGATCATTTTTAGTGAACATTTAGCCTTCATCTTCATTTTGGATATCCAAGTCACTCCAAGCTTGTCTTTGAAAGATCACAGTGAAAATTGCTAACTCTCATTTAAATGAATGTGTTTAAGTTCTTTTCTTAAGATATTAAGCTAGTTTCAAAGGCTATATATTGGTTTTATTTTTCATTGTTCGGAATAATGTTCTTATATGCTAAGTATTTCTTATCTGTCTCCCTCTTTGATTTGACTAAATCAAAAGTGTTTGATCAATGGCCCTGCCTTTACCTTATCTCTTGGTTCTCTTTTTATAAGCTACAAAGCTGCATTTCTGTCTCTTCTTGATACTCACTGTTTTTGTCACTGTGCTACAGAATAAAGGAAAGGAGTCCACCCTCATATCAGACAGTTTAAAATGCAGCAAAACCACTTCTTCTCACTTCTCTGTGGAAATCAGTAATCTTTAGAGTGCATGGCAGTGACTGCTTTTCCTTCTACCACCTAGTTTTATAAATTTCTTCCTGCTTTCATTGTCTATCTCTTTAACCTTCATCATTAAGAGGTAAGCAATCACTTCTTTGAGTTTAAGATCCTCTCTTTTTCCTTTCTCCTGGCTTATAAAACAACTTGATGTCATGTCATTCAGTCAGAAATTCCTAGACCTATTCTTATGCATGGCCTTAACAAGTCTAACCCATAATGCAACTGGATCGGTTTTGTTAACAGCCCAGCCTATACTAATGAAAACAGACTTTTAAATCTGCCGTAACTTAAGCTTTTGCCTTAATTTCTATTCTTTCATACAAATCCATTAATCACAATTAGTTTAGCCTGGTACCTCATTCCACAGCCATGTAGCTTTGATCTTGAAAATGGAAGGTAAATAGTAACATCTCTTGAAGATTGAAAGATAACAGCTATTGAATCAACACTAAGACATGTGTGAATATGCAACACTGACCCATCGGTAGGCAGATTATTAGCCTCATTCAACTGCAGTTTACAATGGCCATGTATGCTTCGCTTGTCTGTTTAGAAGTTAATATTTAATTGTTCTATTTCTGTTTTAGTTTATTTCTCTTTCTCCCTTTTCTTTATTTATTTTTTCTTTTATTGCTGGTGCCTTCACTATTGCTGTCTATGGTTTCACCTAATATCTTGCCAGAATTACACTAATTTTATCTGGTTCATTACCTCCGTCCTTTGTAAACGTAAAAGTAGTAATTTATTTGAGTATGAAGTTGTTTTGTCCACTTCTGTTTTTATTCATGATAGTTTCTTTGTTGCATTAAGACTATATGTACTTTATATACAGATTCTGTGTTCATGGAAGACATTTACATCTTAATGCTTAGCATTAAAACTAAAAGAAGTGATTAAATTATGCCAGAGATCTTTATTCATATAGTAGAAATATTCCATGAAACATGGACACAGATGACGAAGAAGCCACCTGAGCTTTGCAAGCTATCTTTTCAGGAGTCATGTGTAGGGCCTCTGAGACATTCAAGCAATGCCTCAATGACCCTTGGTGAGGCTTTTGCAGCTAGTTATGATCTGAAGATACACTTTTTGACAGGGCTGTAAAACTAACAGCTTCCCATAACTCCTGCAGTTAAAAGATCCTGTAGATGTTGAACTGAAATGAAGAAAAGAACTTAGGAGGTTGTGATTGATCAATGGTGGCCCCTCATCTCTAGTTACTGACTCCATTTTTTTAAATTCAGAGTTGCTCTAGCAGGATACAATATTTCCTCATGACTCACAACACTGCTAAAAAGAGGACACTAAGCTTCTTTTGCTACATCTTCAGTTTTCATTTTACTAGCTGAGATGGAAACCATAGAGGTTTTCAAAGGGATCCTTTAACAACTACCAACTACCAGATGTAAGAGTGGTACTGTCGGTAACATTTTGCAAAGAAATGCAAAGCCTCAGCGCCCAGCAGAAAGGTCCTAGAAGATGTTACCTCACTCCAGCAGACAACTTTGCACATTCATATCACTGTGGCGCTGCTTACAGTATTGAGAAGAGGATGCAACATCTAGAGGAATTTCTGAATGTTGCTTTTATAGACCTGAAGGATGTTAAGGTAAGTTGATCTGATAGATTGGGACTTCTTCCAGAAGATGGTTAGGGAAGTTTCCAGTGGCAAGTAGCATCAACAGAGCAGCCATGACTATTTTGGGTAACCCTCTTCTAAGTTGCCAACTAAACCTAGGAGGACTGTTTGTACTCCTGTGGGTTCCTCGAGCGTATCCAGATCTCTCAATCCCATATATCACCCAGGCAGAACCAAGCTAAGCACCCAGATCCTTTATGCCCATCAAAATTTCCAATCTTAGAGTATATATCCTCCTGTGATGATGCTCTCTCACTTTTGTCAAAGGGATGGAGAGCTTGCTGCCCATCAGGAAGATCTGTGGCCAAGAAGGGGAACCTAAGATCTATTGTAGTAAGTGACAGGCGCTGGAACCAAAGGTAATGGATGATCCATCAGGAAAGGGGACTTCCTTGTCTCTACAGATCTGACTGATGCTTACTTTACCTTGCCCATTCATCCATGCGTCCAAAATATTTTTAGATTATATATCTTGAATATCCATACGTCAGAAATATTTTAGCTTATATCTTGAATATCCATCGTCCAGGAAATATTTTAGCTTATATCTTGAATATCCATCATCCGAAATATTTTGCTTCTTGCTCTTACCTTTCCCAGCCTTGCTATACAGAGGAGGATTTACTGGTTTCATGCTGCGCTTTGGCTTGGCTACAAATCCACAAATGTTATGCAAACTCTAGCACCAGTAGGAACTTAAACAAATCAATCTGGCCCAAGTCTGTCACCTTTAAATTCAGCAGTGGTTGAGAAGAGATCTGATCACTTTGCAAATATGTCATTTCTGGGTCTTCAAATCCAATTCCTGTATCCAATCTCATCTTTCCACACTTTGGAGATCTACCTAGGTGGAGATAGACACACTGAAAGAATTTTAGTGCATCCTGCTCAACACAACAGCAAGATTGAATCAAGTATTCATCAGTTTCAACAACTTTAAAAGTCCTCCAGCCAAGGTGTGGCAGTCCCTTCTAATTCATCAGACCTCTATGGAAAAGGTTGTTTCAGGAAGCAATTTTTATCTGAGGTCTCTGCAAATGAAGCTGACAAAGCCTTGGTCAGCTGCAAATCAGCCAGTTTCCCTGTTCAGGCTTAGGATGTACTGATAGATCTGCAGTGGTGGCAGGATCCAACCTATCTATCAGTCAGGAAACTACATCTCTGTTTGGACATATCAAATAAAAGTAAGGGGTCTTTCTGTTATATCAACAACTTACAGGTACTGAGTCAGATACTGTTTCCACTGTGAGAGGAAGAGTTGTAGGGTGATAGCAGAAATATCCTTGTATCTGAACAACCATGGAGAAGCAAAACTAAATCTATGTTCTTAGCTTAGTAAGATGCCATCTTTGCCCCCATGTGGGCAGAGCCACGTGGGATGAATAGCACATGTTTTATTTCATTTTAGGAAGAAAATGTGATCACAAACTGTTTCAAAAGAAAACCCTGGCAAATGAAATGTACTAGAGGACTCTAAAAGATCTCTTAGGTGTAATGAATACTGTGTGCATGGAACTGGTTTATTTGGAGATTGATTTGGGAAGTGCAGCTACTTAATATCGTGCGTAGGCAATTGAATTTTTAAAAAATATAATGGAAAGACCTGGTTACAACCATGATTACTTTCACCAATTGATTAATAAAGCAACAGAAGTGAAGTCTCCTAAGGGAGTATATTTCCAAGCATTACAGCGAATCCAGGGATCAGTAAAGACTGAATTAGTCAGATTACGGCAAAAAGTAAGCAAAAACACTGAATCAAGTCGCCAGTTAAGAATAACTTTTAAGTTGTGTGCTGTGCCTTTGTCTTTCAACATCCCTAGTCTGTCCTCTTTGTTATTAGATTGGGAAGATACTTCCTGTGTCCAGTCAGAGGCCTGTTGATATATTTGCAAAGGACAAGGGAAATCAGATGAAAAGTCAAAAACCTACTTACAGCTAGGAAGCCTGGTTTACCTATGTCAAAGAATGCCATGGCTTTTCTGTTCAAGGCCCTGGTCAGGGAAGTACAGGCTAACCTAGACCCTTCTTACATACCTCTCCTGAAAGTAAGATTCGACAATGTGTGAGTGGTTGCAACCACTTTGTTTTCCTAGGAAAATCTCTCTAGTGAGAGTTGTCAGAGTAGCTCACTGGAGATGTAACTCTGTATTTACATCATATTGTTTGTGAGATGTAGGGATTCACTATGTATTGTGCAGTGCTTTTGCCCCTCATTTCAGGAGGGGAATTCATATCCTAAACAATTAGGGTAGCTGTACTCACTTTTAGTGTGTTGCTTAAATGTGTGAATTAATTAAGATTGAAAGGTAAATGTGTGAATTAAGATTGATAGATTTGTACAGCATTTCAGATTTTTATAACAGATTGAAATTAAAGCAAGTGTACACCTTTGTTGAATCTCTCTTGTATCAAATTCAAAAGAATTATTTCTGTCCTTTTATGCTGTTATTTGTAACCACTTATTCTTGAATTGCATGAAAATGTATGCATTAATGGGGATGGATTTAATTTATGGTATATTTAGGAGATTCTTTTAAAAGTATGAAATGAAATTGTAAAATTCTCCTTTTTTTAAATATCTTTAAAAGGTTATTTTTGCTGTCCTCTCTTCCTGTCATTTTTAAAAATAATTTTTTGCTCTATTTAACTGTGCTAAAATATTCAGTCTGCTTTGTGACTTAGTATTTTATAGTTTGGAATTAAAGCAGGTGCAAGAAAATCCTTATACCTGCTTGAATTGTATACCTTCTTAAAGTAGGTTGCATATTATGGTGCAGCCTGAGGAGGAATAACCATGGATAATTGAGAGGTTACTGTTTACATTTTTGTAATTCCAGCAGATATGGTAATGCAAAGTTTAGAACATAAATTTCTGAGTAAATTTTAATTTTACGGTAATCTCTGTATTTACAATTAGATATAGCAAAATTATGGAGGACAGCGAAATTGGACGAGGCAAGAAATGGCAGTATTTCCAGGCAATGCGCTCCGTGTTTGAGGGTGATCAGAGTTATGAACCAATAAAGATTGTATCTACCATGACTTTGCCTCCAGATGGTAAGTATGAGTTAAGGACTGTCACTTGACTACTTCAGATGTATTTTCATTCCATTTCTGATACATCAGAAATGGATATACCTGTACATATATAGTCAAAATTTTTGTTACTCCTGTTGCACAAGTCAGGCTGCACACCAGTCAGTAATCACCAAATGTTAACTAAATAATACACGTTCTCCCCCTTTAATATTGACCCAATTAAACTCTGCTACTTAATGTATTCATTGCAAATGTAAATTATGCTAGCTTACTTGCATGGTTTTGACTCAAACAGTAAATAAACACATAAAACAACTTATTAATACACAAGTATTGAAGGGAAAAATGTATTTGTACAAGTTGGCATTCACTAATGCTTTCTGAATTTTTTAAACAATGTCAGGTTGCTGTACAGTATTCAAATTTTAATTCTTTGAAAAGAAAAAGCAAGAAGAAAGAGTTGAAAACAAACTCTTTAAAAATAAAGGAGAAAGAATGAAAATTGGCATTAGAGATAGGGGAGGTGAATATGAAGAAAAGGACTCTTTGCACTACCGGAAATTGATTCTGAGAACAGCATTTCCATTATAGTCTGAGTTGCCTCAAAACCTTTTATGATGTGGAATCATAGGGTTGTCCCCTGATGCCATTTTTATTTTTAAGAAGTCCTTTCTTTAGTCAATTTCATATGCTTTCTGCCACCTCAAGCATAAAAGGGATTTTGACAAAGGAAAAATCTATTTCTGAGGGAGGCCCTGTGTCACCCGGTGAAATTCCTTTCTTGCACGAATTTCTAGGTATAAATATTGCTAAATATACCAGAGAAAAAAGCTATCAGGAATGCTGGGGTTACTACCCCCAGATCGAGCATCTTCTTATACCAAGAAAATAGACGGCTATGGATAAGGGTGAGTGAAGAATCACAACCACAGAACCACACTCGAAAGACATCCCAATGGCAAAACCCCGGAAGAGCGGAGAGCCGTACCAGCTCCCACACTCACCCGCCCGTGCGGCACCCCAGCGCCATCTGAACTCATTCCAGTCTAGCACCACCCTCAGGCTTGGCATGTCAAAGCATCGGGGGAAACCAGATACTGGGAGGGTCACCGGGTGACACAGGGCCTCCCTCAGAAATAGATTTTTCCTTTGTCAAAATCCCTTTCTGAGTTTGTCCCTGTGTCACCCAGTGAAATAGTAACAGAGAATCATGTCAAGACTGCCAAGATACAAAATAAACAAAAGGTGATCATGAACAAAAACACATGCTATGAAAAATAGATTTAATATATCTCAGCAAAGCAAAGATAATCAAATCACAGGTAAGTATGGGTGGAAACAAAAACACCAACAATACAATGTTATAGACAGGTAAGTATAAACTATACAGAAACAAATACACAATATATCTTATACAATATCAAAAATGTGAGAGTATACTGACGTAAAAAATAAAAATAACACAAGTACCTCTAGGCTTAAATCTAAATACACAGCATAACAAAACACAATCACCAAGACAAACAATAATAATGGCAATACTAGTATCAATTATGAGGAGTAAGGCAGTGAGGCATGATTGATCCAGGAGAAACAGGCAGAGAAATAAATGAGGCAGGCGGGTGGGGGAAAGGATAAGGTTTAAGGATAATTTAAGGTGGGGATGACACTCCCACAGCCACTGTAGAGAAATTTCAGAGCTTCAAGTGATTTTAGATAGTGGCGTTTAAACACTAGATGGTGATTTCCATCCCGTATACTTGGTAAGTTCAGCAAAATCCATATTATGAAAATAATTAGTAGAGGTAGCTACCACACTGATATCATGAACCTTAGGAACTGAATCCGGGTTGGCCTGTTTAATGAAATACAGAATTTGCTGTCTTATAGCATTCAAAGAAAGAGTTCCACCGTTTTCCTTGATAAAGAGAGGACCCGACATACACTGAGGAGTTCTTTGTAAGTAAGCCTTTAGGGTAAAGACTGGGCATAAGGACCGGTCTTGTGGAAGAGGCACCACCTTCCAGGGGGACCACCTGTCCTGAGGGTCTTTGTTTTTCGCTAGGAACCTATGATCAGGGGAAAGAACTCCCGACGGGAGGAAATCAATGCGATCATCACCTCTAGAGAGAGCAGATAGCTCTGAGATTCTGGCACCGGAAGCTAAGCTAATCGGAAACAAGGTCTTCCTTAACAGATCCAGATAAGAGCAATGTGAGTTATCAATATCAGAGGCTAATTTTAGAACATCGTTCAGGAACCAGGTAACAGAATGTGGGCGTGTTACACGGGTCTCAAACGGGCGCATGCTCTAGGGATGGAGGAAAAGTATGAATCTGTAAGGTCAATCTTAAAACCATACAAAAATACCTTCTTCAAGGCTGATTTAGCTGTAGTAATAGTGGCCGAGCTAGGCCTTTTTCAAACAATGATCTAAAGAAAGTAACCGCTAGGTTAGTAGTCATAGTCTGAGCTTCAGATGCCTTCAAAAAGATGCTAATTTTTTAACTGCTGAATCATATTGCCTGAGAGTAGAATCTCTCTTATCTGATTCTAGAAACAGAGTGTTAACGGGGTCCATATTTGCTCCCTTTTGAGCAGCAAATTTTATAAAGTCCATAAAACCAGGGCATTCTGAATTTTTAAGGAAGCTGACACAGTCTTGGTTTGTACTACTTGGGTCAGTCTGGGTTTGGGTATCTGATGACACCGCAACTTGAGCTCCAGAAGCAGAGGGAACCAGTTGCTCTTCGGCTCAATGGGGGCTACCAGGGCTAGTTGGCCCTTGAATGACCTGAGTTTGTGTAGTACTTTCAACAACATGTTTATTGGGGAAACAAGTAGATCCTCTCCCAATTGTTCCAATCTATGGTCATTGCATCCGTGGCGTGGCATGGGGGTCCAGATTGGGAGCCACATAACAGGGAAGTTTGTGATTGCTCTCTGTGGCGAACAGATCCACTTGGAGTCCCGAACCCGGCGGATCCAATTGAACGATTCCCGTCCAGAGACCACTCCGTCTCCAACGGAGTTGTTCTGGACAGAGAATCCGCCACCACGTTCCCGCACCCCCGCTAGGTGGGTGGCTGACAGATGCCAGCCGTGCTTGTTCGCCAGGGAGAAGATAGCTAACATCACCTGATTTATCCGACCGATTTGGAACCGCCCCTGTTTATGCAATGAACCACCACGGCGCTGTCCAACACCAGCCTGATGTGAATCTGGTTGGTGGGCAAAGTTTCTTCAGAGTTAGAAACACTGCCATAGCTTCCAAGGTGTTTATATGGAACTGTCGAAACATTATAGACCATGTCCCTTGTACTTTTTTGTTTTGGAGAGTACCCTCCCAGCCGCTAAATGAAGCGTCTGTGTGGATTACCAGAGCTGGGGGGGAAATTGAAGAGGGACAGACTTCGAAAGGCCTTTGACTGTGGACCATGGTCAAGCCTTGTCTTCAAGATTTGAGGGATTGAAGAGACTCTGTCTCTGAGCCTGACATTGGCTCGTCTCCGCCACACTCTGTTTATGTCTTTAGTCTTGCTTTCAAGAGCAGGTCTGTTACAGATGCAAACTGAAGAGAACAAACTGAAGAGAGCCGAGAATCCTCTCTTGAGACCCGTGGCGGGATGCTGCTTGGCTGGTGGAATAGATTCAGAAATTTCCCTGATACCCAGCCACTGAAACGAGACTCTTAGGGCGGATTCTCCCTGTTCAATTGAAAGCCTAATGACTCCAGGAACTCGATCACTGTGGCTGTAGCCTTCCGGCATTCCTGTATGGTTGGGGCCCAGATTATCCAATTGTCCAGGTATGCTGCTAGGGAGATCCCCGGGACCGTAGCTGCTGAACAACTGTTTCCGCCAGCTTTGTGAATATCCTGGGGCTATATTGAGCCCGAAAGGCATGACCCTGAAGGAGTAGGCCTGTTTCCCTAGTCTGAAACCCAGGAAGGGAGAGAAGTTCCAGCAACCGGACGTGATAATAAGGGTCTGAAAGATCGATAGAGGTGGTGACGGCTCCACGCGGCAGTAGAGTCCGTGACTTGAGCAACTGTAAGCATGCGAAATTTGTCGCGTTGTATGTAGAGATTTAGACGCGACAGATCTAGAATCACTCTTTGCTGGCTGAATCTTTCTTGGGGACAGTGAACAGCCTGCCTTGAAATTTGAGGTGCCTCACTTTCTTTATTGCTCTCTTGTTGAGAAGCTCCGTCACAAAGTCCTGTAGGGCTTTGGAGGAGGGTTGATAAAACCTGGTCAGGGGAGGAGGGTCCTGATCCAGCTCCAACCCAGACCTTGGACACAATGCTGTGTGCCCAAGGACTGAAGGACCACTGGTCTCTGAACCAGTATAGGCGTCCACCTACCTGAACTGGTCTCAGTGGGAGGAAGCAGGTTTGTTTCCTCTAAAGAATCCACTTTTCCCCGGGAGATTCAATCCAGCCCTGCCTCTGTAGGGGCTCGACCTCTACCCCCTTGCGCTCCTATTAAGGCCGTGAAAGACCCCACGGCCTTCATTTCTAGGGTTGTACGCCGAGCAGGGAGATGTCGAGAGCAAGAGGATTGGGCTGGTTGAACCAGCACATACTGTTGGGGTTGAGCCTTGGAGGTGGACGGTTGGTTCACCGTCGAGACCGGAACTGCCTGAACAACCGTCTGGTGTTGTGGTCTCCTGTGTTTTCTAAAATATTTCCCAGGCCTATTCTGGGAACCACCTAGACTCAAGGGTCTTCCGCTTTAAGGCGGAATACCCCACCGGGAGCGCAGACTCTGGTTAGCCCTGGTTGCTTCGCCAGGACACTGGAGACTTCATCCTCTGGGAAAGATTGTCTCCCAGAAAGAACTCTTCATGAGTCTGTTAAGCTCATGACGAATGGTGGCATCAGCGAAGATGAACTTACGGCAATTCATCTTTGCCACCATGAAGTCGTACAGGTCAGTCGACTGAAAACCTGCTAACAGGGATTTAGTCAGAACCTGAAACAATGGCTCCTCTGCAAAGGAGACAGCCGGTCGCTTCAACAGGCACAGCGAATTCAAAGACCGGCTCAACCGACACCGTGCAATTCAACTCAGCCTTCAGGAGAGCTTCCGGGAGCTTAGGAAGCTGCTCGCTGAACTGGTTTGAACAGCGCAATCTGCGTCCAATTTACCGACAGTAAATGTGGATGGAGCGTCTCTCCAGAACTCATCACCCCCGGGAAGATCAGAGACATGGATCTGATTCCCTAAGCTGAGGCAAGGGTTTGCCATCCAAGCAAGCCTGAGCGGTTTGATAGCAACCTTGTTCAGGCAGGGAGTGGGCAGCTTACCCCCGAGAGAAAACATAGTGTAGTTGCCCTTGAAGGGGTCAACTTCATGTTCTCCGCCTTCACTGAAAAGGTGCGCAAGAGAGCAGATTGCGCCTGATCCCTAGGGAAGATCACCGTCTCCTTTAGGGACCTTGTCTGAGCGTACCCAGGCTTCCTCCGTCAGCCTAACGGCCTGGGTAGGGGGGGCAAGAGATCAGCCAGGAAGAACTCCAGTTCCTCTAGACGCCTGGTACCTAACCTTCAATGGTCAAGGTGTCTTCATGCCGGATAGCACGAAGAGCAAAACGCCATGGGTTCCCACACATCAAAAGGAGGGAGGGTAGCAGTGTCAGGGATCTGATAGTGCGGTCCGCCCCACCGAGCGTGCCATATCAGCAATCAGGAGATTCTCCTGACTCTGAAGCCTCTCCGTCAACTTTGAGAGTTTGGCCTCCACCTCCGTAGAGAACCTCTCCAACAACATCCCCGCAAACGCCTCAGGGTCAAAGGCAGGCTGGCGAGAGGGCTGGGCCTGGCCACCTCTTACTCACCCTTTGCCCGAGGTACCTGGTTTGCTCCCGGAGGCCACATTCAGCAACCTTGGCTTCGACGGGGAAAGGGGATGCCTTCGGGAAGACGAGGACTTGAAGCCCTTCGCCTTCCACGACTTCTTCAACTTGGGGACAGTAGACTGGAGCGCTGTCCTCAAGATAGAAGATTTAGCAAAGCCCTGGAAAAAAGAGACAGAGATGAAGGGGAATCAAACAGGGCGCCCGCCCCACTGTCTCACTTACCTCTCTACCTACCTCCTGGTCCTGGTCGGTGTTCATGGGCTCCAGGTCCAAATCCAGAGCGCGACATCCTCCAAACCTCCGCGTAAAGGGGTCCTCTTGCAGTGGCTGGGTCACGACCCGGATCTGCTCGATGATGGGTGCAGCCACATCACCTGGGTACGGCCGCAGCGATCCGGGCGCTGGGGTAGAGCAAGTCCCTCAGCTTCCCGTCCGAGGACGTAGGGCTTCCCGGGCGGAACGTTCCTCCCAAACCCAGCCACCCAGGCGCGAGAGAGACTCTAAGGGCCTCCTTCTTGGAGGACTCGTCAGCCTGAAAGGGGCAGGGAATCAAGGAAGGGCTAATATACTGTAAAATATATAAAATATTTAGAACATAAATATGAAAACATAGCAAACTGTAACTATAACGTGAAGAACGAAAAGAAAGCAGCTTACCGACTTCGTTCTGGATGCATCCACAGAGCGCAAAGCAACCTCACAGCCTTCCGGATGCCAGACGATCAGGTCATCCAGCCGGACCGCACAGCCAGCGTGGGTCCGACACACCACATGCCCGTAGGGTTGGTGGAGGTGGCAGTACACCCGGCTCCTCACAACGAACAGTCTGTAAGTGTGAACAGTATATGAACCTACCACCACTCTAAGAAACTTAAACTAAGCAGGCACAGGTATTTTCAAACTGTACTGCCGGAGCACTCAGAATGAAAAACCCGTCAGAGACGGGCCCTACCAGAAAAAGTAACTTAAATTTAAGGTAAGCAAAAAATTTCAACTGCCGGAATACTCCGGCGGAACGAAAGCCGAGTCAACAGGACCCTTACCACAAGGGATGCCGGGAATAAAACGGCGGAACCAGGGGTGAGGATCACCGGACTCTGATAACAATAACAAGAAAACAAAATATATATCCGAACAGCGGGATGAGCTGGGAAATAAACTGGAACAATAAAATGCATATATATACAGAGGATGGTAACATAATCGGTTAACAATGACATAAAAACTCAGCATTCCCGGAGTCCGCAACCACCCCTCCGGGATCCCAAGCCTCCACCGAGAGAACAATAGAAGGGTGAGGCTACAAAACACCACAGATCCACAAGGGCAGGTGTAAGCGCCAGTCAACCCAACTAGAGCATCCCGAACGCCGGAGCGAACAAAGAACAAGGCTGAGAAAAAAACCCTGAGAATGTTTGAAAACCTGCTCGATCCTAGGGAGAGCGGGTTAACGAGACACTGAGCCAAGAAAAATGCCATCTGGGACCAGCCCTGGGAGGGAGCGAATCCCTCCACCAGAAAGATCCACAACATGGGGTGAGTCAAAGTCGGACACCGACGTCACCCACAAGAGAAGATGACAAAGAGCTGGACCCAGGGTAGATCAGGGTAGAAAGGGGAGGGGGAGGGGGATGGTGGGGTAAGGGAAGGGAGTAGGCCAGAGCAGAGGAAAACAGGAGACTGGGGAAGATGCCTTCACCTGCTCAACTGTAAACACAACCACGCTAGGTAAATAATACCAGATCATGGCCTACCCCGAAGGAAAGGGGAAGGAATAGCAAGACCTAAGGTATTCATACTCTCACCCCAAACATAGACGTAGCCTATGAAATAAAAAGAGGAGAAGAAAGGGAGGGATGAGAGAAACAACAGGAGAGAAATTCCCAGATGAAGACCAACCAGAGCCGAAAGAAAGGGAATGCTATAAAAGCATGGAGGAGACACACCCATACAGAAAAAAGATCAACCCCTCCGTAAAGAAGGGGGAGGACAATGGGGTCTCACTCCACAACCCAAACAACGGTCAGTGGATGGAACAACAACAGAAACTCCTCAACCTGCTGATCCCCCTCCCACCTAACCTAACTCAGGGGGGAGAGCAGGAGGCCAATAAGCATTCAAAATAAAAGCCTAACGTACACTAGGCAGGATATAAAAACCCCACAAAGGGAAGTTAACCAATAATAATAAATCACCATCAAATAATTAAACAATAAAATAATCTTGTGCTTGTGGGCGTAGTTGCACCGAAGAAAGCGACAGGAAGTAAACAGGAAAACTGTACCTGAACCCCACGGTAAAATTAATAATTCTAAGCAGTGAAAACATGATGTCAAGCATCAAGCAAAAATAATAATTATAAATCTATAACTGTCAAGGGGAAACATCCTGGGGAGTTACTAAAGCGGGAAGATGACGGGAACCCAAATGCAGGAACCCTAATGATGCGGTTCAACAAAATTATCGTTAGGGAAACACCGAAAAACCCAGCCCAGAAACGCCACCAGGATGAATCCTAGGGGAAATAACGATAAGAATTTCGACAAAGAGAAGCCCAAACAGAACAAGCTGGACGGGGTAAACCTCGCATTGTTGGACATGGCTGACTAGGGGACGCCAAGGCCATAACAGAACCACGTATAATTAATAAATACGGGCTGAAACAGCCAAAAATCATAAAACCCCACAATAAGATGGTACTTAACTTGGATACAGTAAAGCTGCTGGGGATTCATACATGGAAAGGCAAAAAAAGGCCAAAAGCACAAGAACAAACAAACTCGGCAAGAACAAAAATCATTGCTAGAAATGGAATGAGTTCAGATGGTGCTGGGGTCGCCGCAACAACACAGCGGGTGAGTGTGGAGCTGGTACGGCCCTCACTCTTCCGAGGGATTTTGCCATTGGGATGTCTTTCGAGTGTGGTTCTGTGGTTGTGATTCTTCACTCACCCTTGGTCCATACCGACATCTTCATGGTAAGATGGTCGATCTGGGGGTAGTAACCCCAGCATTCCTGATAGCTTTTTTCTGGTATATTTAGCAATATTTATACCTAGAAATTCGTGTAAGAAAGGAATTTCACCGGGTGACAACTCAGACAAACCAGAAAAATGTACAATCAACACCATACAAAGGATTTGTCACTAGCTTATGCTTTTTCAAATGCAGAATTGGAGAATGATATTGCCAAATACAGTGCAATACAGGAGAGAACATCAGTTAAAAATATAAAAAGATGAACTTGTTATGACAGTTGCACTTCATTGAAGAACTTGAAAAGTTATTGCCCTTTCCAGAAAGGTTTCAGAATGTATTGCTGATTTACCGCTGAAATCCATAGTTACTGAATATTTTGAATTAAGACCCAATTGTACCTGGGCTTTAATCTGTTCTTATCTGTCTGTGAATCCTGAACATACTTGAGTCAGCTTTTAACAAGTTTTAATTTGTCTTTGTTCTTGTGAGATAGACCAGTCTTGATTTTTTTTTATTAGAAGAAGAGGGAACCAATACTTCACATCCAATGTTTCTGTATTGGCAGTACTGTATAATGCTTAGCTGTGCTGTGTTCACCTTCAAAAGGTTTAATGAAGGAAAAGAACTCCATTTTCAATGGCCTTGTCACACTCCACTGACATTTTGCAAGGAGTAAAGACCTACTGAACACCAGGTTAGTCACAATCTACAGTCCTGGGATTGATTGTGCTGCAAGAACTGAATTTCGCCACTTGTTCTTATTACGTTGTCATGTGCCTTTTGTTAATTTTCCATATACATATACATGTGAACTCCTTGGACAGGTTTATTTGACATTGCACTGTTGAGAGCTTTTATTAAAATTTGGTGTCTGCCTTATTCTTTTTCAGGGTTATTTAAATATTCTTTAAATATTTTACCTTTTCCTAGTATATGGTAATGGTTACCTTCAATTCATTGTTTATGTTGTAGGTATTCATTGCTGCATAAATTTTTGTTTTTGTAATATTAGGAGAAAAGGGATTTTGACAAAGGAAAAATCTATTTCTGAGGGAGGCCCTGTGTCACCCGGTGAAATTCCTATTAATTAAATTTCTAGGTATAGATATTGACTAAATATACCAGAGAAAAAGCTATCAGGAAATGCTGGGGTTACTAGCCCGGAGATCGAACATCTATTATGAAATAGGCGTGGCGGTATAGATATAGGGTGAGTGATTGTTGTCATTGCCACAGGACTGCACTCTGTAGATATCCCAGTGACAAAATCCCGAGAACGTGAGGAGCCGATCTAACGCCCGCACTCACCTGCCCGTCCAACCGACGACCCCAGCGCCATCTGTACTCATTCCAGGCTAGCACCCCCACAAGCTTGGTATGCCTACTCGGGAGGGGAAATCTAGACCCTGGGAGGGTCACCCAGGACACAGGGCCTCCTCAGAAATAGATTTTCCTTTGTCAAAATCCCTTTTCTGAGCTCGTCCCCATGTGTCAGCCGGTGAAATCATTGACAGAGAATCATACTAAGCTTTGGTTGAAAGTCTAAAAAAATTCAAATAGTTAGGTGGACATGTATAAAAACACTATTTTGAAAATAGTTTTAATTATCCCTCAAAACATGATTAAATACCAAAGGTATAGGCAGATAAACTGAGTTATAACTAGGGATACAATTAATATCACAGTAAAGGACATGAGAAACAACTATGTACATAAATAATACTATAATGGGAAGGTACTAAGACTAAATAAACGACAGAAAATTTATAAAGGTACCTCCGGCTTAAAACTAAATTACAGTAAACATAACATGCAAGAGATCCAAACTTAAAAACTAAAAACTAACACTGCAAAATTGTACAACATAATATGAGGAGCCAGGCTGTGAAGCATGTCTGGTCCAGGAGAAAATGGCAGGGCAAGTAAATGAGGCAGGCGGGCGGGGGAAGGATAGGGATTAAAGGTTAATTTAAGGTGGAGGGACAATGCTCCCCCACAGCCACCGTGGGAACTTTCAGAGCTTCCAGTGATTTCAGATAGTGGCGTTTGAACACTGATGGAGATTTCCAGCCCGTATACTTCTTAAGCTCATCAAAATTCTTAGTATGAAAATAATTAGTGGAGGTAGCCACTGCTTGGATATCATGAACCTTAGGGACTGAATCCGGATTAGCTTGTTTAATGAAGTATAGAATTTGTTGTCTGATAGCCTTTAAAGAAAGCGTTCCTCCTTTTCCTGATAAAAAGAGGACCAGACAAACACTGAGAAGTTCTCCGTAAATAGGCCCTCAAGGTAGCGACTGGGCATAAAGACAGGTCTTGTGGAAGAGGAACAACCTTCCAGGGGACCACCTATCCTGAGGTCTTCATTTTTTGCTAAGAACCTTGATCTGGGGAAAGCAGAACTTCTCCTGACGGAGAAAATCCACATGATTCGCACCTCTAGAGAGAGCAGACAGTTCTGATATTCTGGCACCTGAAGCTAGACTAATTAGGAACAACGTCTTCCTTAACAGATTCAAATAAGAACATTGATCGTTATTAGTTTCTGAGGCTAATTTTAGAACATCGTTAAGAAACCAGGAAACAGAGATGTGGACGGTCGCTGAGTCTCAAACGAGCGCATGCTCTGGGAATGGATGAAAAATATGAATCTGTTAAATCAATCTTAAAACCATGCAAAAACACCTTTTTCAAAGCTGATTTCGCTGTGGTAATGGTGGCCGGAGCCAGACCTTTTTCAAAAAGTGATCTAAAGAATGATATTGCCAAATTGGTGGTCATGACTTGAGCTTCAGATTCCTTCAAAAAGATGCTAACTTTTTAACTTCTGAATCGTACTGTCTGAGGGTAGAATCTCTTTTATCTGATTCCAGAAACAGAGTATTAACGGGATCAATATCTGCACCTCTCTGAGCGGGGGTCATTTCATAAAGTCCATAAAGCCAGGGCATTCAGAATTCTTGAGGAAGCTGACACAGTCCGTGTTTTATTTCTACTTGAGTCAGCTGTGGCTTGGGTATTTGATGACCCTGCAGTTTGAGCTCCAGAAGAAGAGGGAACCAATTGCTCTTCGGCCAGTTGGGAGCTACCAGGGCCACTTGACCTTTGAATGACCTGAGCTTGTGCAACACCTTCATCAGCAGGTTTATTATGCGGAGATAGATAGATTTTCTGCCATTTGTTCCAGTCCACTGACATTGCATCCGTAGCATGAGCTCGAGGATCCAGGTTGGGAGCAACATAACAAGGGAGTTTGTGATTGCTCTCCGTGGCAAACAAGTCCACCTGAAGGCCCGGAACCTGACATATCCATCTGAAAGAAGCCTTGTCCAGGGACCATTCTGACTCCAGCGGAGTTGCCCTGAACAGGGAGTCTGCAATGACATTCGGACTCCTGCTAGATGGGTAGCTGATAGGTGCCAGCCGTGCTTCTCCGCCAGGGAGAAAATGGCTATCATCACTTGGTTTATCCATTTCGATTTGGAACCCCTCTGTTTATGCAATGTACCACTACTGCGCTGTCCAGCACCAGCCTGATATGAATCTGGTTGGTGGGGCAAAGTTTTTCAGAGTTAGAAACACTGCCATTGCCTCCAAAATGTTTATGTGGAACTGACGGAACAGAGTGGACCATGTACCCTGTACCTTTTCTTTTGGTGAGTACCCTCCCAGCCGCTTAACGGGGAGGTCTGTGGATTATTAGAGCTGGGGGAGGGAATTCAAGGGGGACTGACTTCGAAAGACCCTTGACTGTGGACCATTTAGTCTTTTCCTCAGCACCGGAGGAATTAAAGATACCTTGTCCCTGAGCTTGACATTGGCTCGTCTCCGCCACACTCTGTTTATGTCTTTCAGTTTTGCTTTAGGAGCAGGTCTGTTACGGATGCATTAACTGAAGAGAACCCTGGATTCTTTCTTGCGTTCTCAGAGGCTTCCTGCATTTGAGGAATTGCCTGGTGGCTTGGCTATTTCTCTCCGTTTGGCTGGCGGAATAGACAGCTTGTGCGACCAGATCCCAGCTGGATACCCAGCCACTGAAATCGAGCATCCGGAGTTAGGCGGGACTTCTCCCTGTTTATCTGAAAGCCTAGGGATTCCAGAAACTCGATCACCATGGCCGTAGCTCTCCGCACTCCCGGGCGTTGGATGCCCAAATTATCCAATCGTCCAGGTATGCGGCAGCGATTTCCCCGGGACCGTAACTGCTGCACTACCATTATCCGCCAGCCATGAAAATTCTGGGTGCTATGTTGAGCCCGAACGGCATGACCCTGAAGGAGTAGGCTTGTTTCCCCAGTCTGAACCCTAGGAAGGGAGAGAATTCCGCGCAAATCGGGACGTGATAATATGCGTCTGAAAGATCTATAGAGGTGGTGACGGCTCCACGAGGAAGTAGAGTCCGTACCTGCGCGATTGTAAGCATGTGAAATTTGTCGCATTGTATGTAAAGATTGAGACACGATATATCCAAGATTACCCTTTGTTGACTGGAGTCTTTCTTGGGAACACTGAACAGCCCTTTCAAGTCCAACTCCACCCCAAACCTTTGGAGACTATGCTGCTGTGGGCCCACCAAGGACCACCCCCAAACCTTTGAAAGATATCAACAGTGTCCACTGGTCCCACTGAACAGGTGAAGTCTGCCATCCACCTGACTGGTCTCACTGGGAAGGTGCAGCTTTGCCTCCTCTACCTCGGCCTCCTCTCCCCCGGGAGAGGGATCCACACAGCCTTGCCTCTGAAGGAGGCTCTTGCTCTAGGCCTATTCCCCTGTAAAGGCCTCCAAACGACCCTGGCCCTCATAGGAGGGGTTGTATACAGGAGAGACGCCACGAAGGAAGGCGCAGCAAGGAGTGCTGAGCTGGCTGCACCAGCACGAACTGTTGAGGCTGGGCCTTAGAGGTAGAAGGCTGGCAAACTGGCGAGACAGGTACAGCTTGGACAACAGCCTGTTGGTGTTGTCTTCTGTGCCTCCTGTATCTCTTACCAGGTCTATTTTGAGGGCCGGCAGACTCGGGGTTTTATTTTTAAAAGCGGGGATACCCCAGCGGAGCGCAGACTCTGATTTGCCCTGGTTGCCTCAGCCAGGACATTATTGACTTCTTCTTCCGGGAAGATACTAGCTCCCCAGAAGGAACTTTTCATGAGCTTATTAGGCTCATGTCTTATGGTAGCGTCGGCGAAGATGTACTTGCAACAGTTCATCCGCGCTACCATGAAGTCAAACAAGTCCGCCTGAAATCCCGCTAACAGAGACTTCGTCAGGACTTGGAAGAGTGGCTCATCAGAAAACGTCACTGTTCCCTTGATTCCGCCAGGCACAGGGAGTTCAATGATCGGCTCAACCGGCACCTAGCCTCAAACTCTGCTTTCAGGAGGGCTTCCGGCAGTTTGGGAAGCTGCTCAACTGATAAGGTGGATGCACACCTGGGTCCAGCTTACCCGATGTAAAAGTGGCCGGGCATCCTTCCAGAATTCATCGTCTCCGGGAAGATCAGAGAGGGGATCAGTCTCCCGGAGCTGAGGCAACGGCTTACCTTCTGAGCATGCCTGGGCAGTCGCGAGAGCCACCTTAGTCATGCAGGGGGTCGGGATCCTATCTCCCAACGAGAACATCGTGAGAATCTGCCCTTGAAGGGGGTCAACTTAGTGTTCTCCGCCTGCCACTCATTAAAGGTGCGCATCAATGTTAGACTGTGCCTGGTCCCTTGGGAAGATCACTGTCTCCTTCGGGACCTTATCCGTCCCTTACCCAAGCTTCCTCCGTCAGCCTGGCGAAGCCTGGGTAGGGGGGGCAGCAGATCAGGATGAAAGAATTCCAACTCCTCGAGCCTGATAATGCAGTCTTGACCCTCGATCGTTAGGGTATCTTCATGCCGGGAGCATGAAGGGCCAAACGCCAGGGATTTCCCTTGTCAAATGGAGGGAGGGCGGAGGCATCCGGAATGGGGTAATGAACTGCTGACCCACCGGAGCGCATGAACCCGGAGAGCATAGTCTCCTGGCTCTGCAGCCTCTCCGTAAGCTTGTTAAGCTTAGCATCAACCTCCAAGGAAAACCTCTGTAAGAGCATCCATCAAACTCCTCCGGGTCAAAGGCAGGATGGCGAGGAGGGCTAGCCTTAGCTGCCCTCAAACTCGCTCCCTTAGCAGAGGGAGGGTTTGCCTGCTTTATCAAGCCACCGGACTAGCATCCCGTGGCTTCACCGGAGGGAAGGGTTCATGCCTTATTAGGAGGTTGTGACTTATAGCCCTTCGCCTTCCAAGACTTCTTCAACTTGGGGACAGCGGATTGCGCCCTGTCCTCCAAGTAAGAAGATTTTTGAAAGCCCTGAAAAGAAGCGGTGGATGAAGGGGAATCAAAAAGGGAGCCCACCCCCACTGCCTCACTTACCTCCCTACCTACCTCCTGGTCCTGTTCAGTGTTCATTGGTTCCAGGTTGAGGTTTATGGCCGCCACTTCCTCCAACACCTCCACGTTACAAATTTTCGTCCTGGGGAGGCTGGGTCTCTACCAGATCTGCTCGATGACAGGAGCGGCGACTTTAGGTGGAACAGCCGCTGAGATCCGGCGCCCGGGGTAAAGCAGGTTCGGATGTTCTCATCCAGAACATGATATTTTCCCCGACGGAACGTTCCTGCCGTAACCAGCCACCCAGGCTCATTTTGGAACCCAAGGCGTATTTTTATGGAAGCTTGGTCGGCCTGGAAGAGAGCAGGGACTTAATAACCTAGCGCTCATGTGAAGAGATATATATATCAACATATCAAGAACATAACGTAGTTGAAACAATCAGGCAACCAGGTAAACTAAAGGCAGTAACTATAGAATGCTTACTGACTCGTCCTGGACACGCTCAGTCACAGAGCGTAAGCAAACCTCACAACCGTCCGGGTGCCATACAATGAGGTCGTTGATCCGCACTGCACGGCCCGAATGAGAACGGCAGACCACGTGCCCATAGGGCTGGTGCAGCACAGCAGTGCACCCAGGCTCCTCACAACGCTACTGTCTGTAAGTGGGAGAAGGTAATGAACACACTAATTTAAGTGCTGAATGGAGCAGAACCGGAGATAGACACCTTAACAACAGCAGGTAATGGAGCATGCTAAATAATTTATACCAACCCGCCGGAGCATTCCGCGGGACGATAAATCAGAGCAAAACATGACACACACTAAATTAAGGAGCGCGGGAGATAGTTCGACGGAGCAGGCCTCAACCTAGGATCATGCAACTCTTAATTATAAAATCAACTTGAAGTATAATTACTGCCGAGTCCGGCAGCAAGCATTAATTTATACCGGACCCACCAAATGCTCGGGGACGATAAACCAGAGCAAAACATGACACACATTAAATCAAGAAACTCTGGAGATAGTTCGACGGAGTAGGACCTTAACTTAGGATCATGCAACTCTTAATTGTAAAATCAACTTAAAGTATAATTACTGCCGGAGACCGGTAGTAAGTAAATGGTTAACAATATAGGATAGCAGTACACTGCTGGTCAAAGTGCTCCGGCGCAGACCCCTCCGAGATCCCGTGCCTCCGTCACTTGGTTACAGCGGGAGGGCGGGATAAATCATTACCTCCAGTTAGTATACAGCTAGAGAACTAGGTGTGACTAAGGCCAACCTACTGAAAACCAAAACCACCGGAGTGGTAACAGGTAAGAAGGCAACGGGAGGGCCGAGGACGGCGGAGCGGAACCTGCTAGGAAATGTTTGAACCCTGAGGGTGATCGGGTTCAGCCCGACCCGGAGGAAAGCGAACCAACGAAAACACTAGCCGAAAGCGGTTGACACCAGAACGGAGGCCAGGAGGGTGGGTGACTCTCAACTGGGAACCGGACTAGTCCCCATGGGTGACGATCGAAGAGACCAACGTCCCACACGCGGGGAGATGACACACCACTGGCAAAGTCAGGGAGGCAGTACTTAGAATGGTGGAATCGAGAGTTATGTTCAAGTGGACGGGGACCCCCTATCCACTGACTAAAACTCCCACGGGCATCGACACAGACGTATCGACTTCCCTGCGCAGGGGAGACTCATGACACTCACCAAAAGTACTAGGGGAGGATAGGACAACAGCACTAGTCTATAGCAACGCCAAACTCTCACCCTCCTCTGAAGGCACAGCCCAGATAGTAAAAGGGAGGAGAGAGGAGAGAAAGAGGGGTGGAAGGGAGAGAAATTCCTGTAAAGTAGTCCAACCAACAACCGACCCATAGGGTAGAAGGGCAATGTATAAAGAAGATCCCCGTTTTATTTTTCCTTCTCTCCCTCATTAGAGGGAGGAGGGGATGGGGCTTCAGATGCCCTAGCAAACCCAAAAACGGGTGGTAAGGTGGATGGAACAACAAACGGGAACTCCCTCGACCAGCCTACCCTCCTCCCCGCTCAAGCGACACAGTCGGGAGAGATGGGAGCTAAGACAATGCCAAAGCCTAACCTGAATAGCCTAACCCACCGATTGGAGCGAGAGGGCAAGGCTAAGATCAATAACTGATAAGTACCGCTAAAGTTAACCAATAACTACATAAGTACACATAATATGATCGAATATACAAAAATATAAGAACTTGTGCTAAGCGTATAGCCTAACCGAGCGAGGCGAACAGGAGGTAGGCAGCCAACTGGCTGCACCTGATGCCAAGCCCGGACCACAATAAATCCGAATTATCCATGTCATCCATTACACTACAAATCAGAGAAACTGACAAAAGAAAGCACCACCTTGGAGAGGGAATCTACCCGTGCGAGAGCCTGGTATCAGCTATGAATTAACTGTAAGAACCAAGATAAGGGGAGGAAGCCTCCGTGAGGAATGACGCTAATCAAGGTACCAGAACCGCCCACATAGATAAACACCTCCAAAAGGAACTTCTTGAAGGGGAATTACTAAACATGAGTAAAATTGTAAATGACCGAGAGAAACCCTGCAGAAACAAGCTGTAAGGGTGTACCTCAAGGTCATCATGGCGGAGGCGGAGAACGCCGGGGAGCGTCCAATATATGACCCTGTAAATATTAATTTACGGGTCAATAAAAGCCTCTGATAATAAAACCCCACAAGAAGATGGTACTTAACTTCATAACGGTGAAATTGCTTGAAGACATGATGAAATTCACGGAAAATTAGGGCAAAAGCCAGCACAAAAAAGATCTTCCGGAAGGAAAAACACGTGCTGGTATGGAATGAGTACAGATGGCGCTGGGGTCGCTGGGTTGGCGGGCAGGTGAGTGCAGGCGTTAGGATCGGCTCCTCACGTTCCGGGGTTTTGTCATTGGGATATCTACAGAGTGCAGTCCTGTGGCAGTGACAACAATCACTAACCCATATCTATACCGACGTCTATTTCATAATAGATGTTCGATCTGGGGGTAGTAACCCCAGCATTTCCTGATAGCTTTTTCTCTGGTATATTTAGCAATATCTATACCTAGAAATTTGTGCATAATACGAATTTCACCGGCTGACACAGGGACGAGCTCAGAAATTGTATTTTTCATTGTGGTATGTATATTTTCCCTCAATTGCAGTAGTGTTCAGGATTTATTTTACATTACAGTCTCCAAGTTGGGAACATCTTGATTTACAGACAACTCATGCTTGTGAACAAACTCCAGTAAAGTAAAGTACAGTATCTTGTATAGAAAATTCAAAATGCTTAGTGATTGAAAACACTGTTTGTCCTGCACTTCATTGCCTTGCGCCTGCTGCTAAGCTGCTTGTTTGAATCAGAACCTTTGCCACCAGTGTGAGATAACTGCTTAATCTCATATTTGCTGCAGATATCGAATCTTTTGCCTCTTGCCTCCAGAAAATCCAGTGAAAGTGCTGGTGATCCAGCCGAATAAAAAAAATGGTGGTGGGTGATATGTCATTTACACTTTTTCAGATAGAAGAAGCTATTACATTTATAAAATGTAACGGTAGGTTTAGCAAGAAAAATTTTTTTTATTTATAAACAATTCCAAAGTGAGCATAATGTTACATTTCATCAGCAGACCTCATTACTCCCTCTATGCCCCTTCCCCAAAATATGCACACAATGTTTATACAGAACAAAGGTTTATAAAATTGGTATTGCCAAAAAATAAAACAGTATTTTTTGATAACTGTTACTTTGAAGGTGCAAAATATCCTGATGTTATGATGTGGTTCATGTAATAGTAATAAAATGCATAATTCCTTCTCAGGTTACTGTTCATCACAACCTTTATTTTATCGTTTTTGCAATTGATTTTCAAGTGCATGTACAGTATCATGTATTGTAGCATACCATAGCATTTTATTTGTTAAAGCCTCATGCTTAACAACGATATTCATATGCTAAGTTTAGCCTAATGGTCTGATGGTAATTTCGCCTTGATGGTTTTATAGTCTAGGTTAACACAAAACAAAATAGGCTGTACCAAGTTATCTGACGGCATGGAATAAGTCTGTGCATACATACATACTAGCCGCACACAATTGCATTTATCTTTTAATTTGAAAAAATAAAAAAATGAGAAAACACAGTAAACATTAATGAGAATACTGTAGCATAAAATATAAGTAAAAAAGTAAAGGATGTGAGTGTTACTGTGCTTAGACTTTAATGTAAAATACCTCAGTTCTCTTCTCTCTCTCTCTCTCTCTCTCTCTCTCTCTCTCTCTCTGTAGCCTATGATATGATTGCATTTACCTTTGGTTTGAAAAAATAATAATGAAAAATACAGTAAAAATATAAACGAGAATATTGTGGCATAAAATATTAATTAAAA